>NW_028258302.1:17575681-17878862 GCF_053883595.1 Heterocephalus glaber | reverse complement strand
GGGCAGGAACGGAAAGAGGACCATGGATTCAGTAACAGGAAGCTGAGAACGTGTGGCCAGGAAGCCTGGGGGAAGGAAGTCAGCACCTGTCACCCAGCCCCCAGGGAGCCCTGGGCACCAGACACCTGGACTCTGTTCCAGTCCTGTGTGGAGCTGACAGCTGGAAGACACTGGGGCAAATAACTCCCTTCCCTAGAAGGGGCTTTTTAAATTTTTATTTTATTTTATCTTATACCTCTAGACAACCCTGGGTTTCTTTCCATCCTTTCCTCCTCAAACCTTTTTCTTTTTTTGGTGGTAGTGGTACTGGGTATTGAATCCAGGTTCTTTGCACTCAGCTACACCCCCAGTCCTTTTTTCTTTTCTTGTTTTAAGAAAGAATCTCCCTTAAGCAAGTACCTTGCACAGGCTAGGCTCAAACTTATGATCCTCCTGCCTCAGCCTCCGGAGTTCTGGGATTACAGGCCAGCAGCCACTAGGGCATTAGAACATGGGCTCAGAGAAAGCCTGGCTCTTGGCTGATGCAGCAGCCAGGCCCACAGTAGCTACTTGCTGCACGAGGTGGTGGAAAGAGTTCTCCCTGGCATGCGTGGAGGTCCTCAGGAAGGCTCATCTTCAAGATTTTCAAAGAGGACCCAAGGGACCTACTGGGGCGGGGGTGAGGGGCTGTAGGAGTGCAGGCAGCTTGCAGATGGTCTGGATTCAGCCTTTCACAAGGCCCTGTGAAGGACGCCAGGACAGCTGGCACTACCTAACCTGTGCCCTGTGCCCACACAGACAGGCGAGGTGGGGGTGGCTGTACTGTGCTCAGCATTTCTGTTTTACAGCCCAAGGCAGGAGCCACTAAAAGGTGAAGTGACTTGCCTGAGGTCATACAAAAGAGCCAAACCAGTTCTGATCCCACATATGTATAATCCCAAGCACTCTGGAAGGCTGAGGCAGGAGGATGGAAAGTTCAAGCCCAGCCTGGGGAATTTAGCAAGACCCTGTCTCAAAGAACAAAAATCAGGGTTGGGGACAGAGCTTTGTGTGAAGGGCCTGGGTTTGATCCCCAATCTTCCCTTCCCCAGGCCATCCTCATCACTCTAGGCTGCATCCTGGTTGCTCAGCTGGCTCTGGACACTTCCTCTAGGGACCTATAGTCTCTCCCAGGGCCTCTGAAATATTAAAAATAGCATCTGGCTGACCCTTTCCTGCTTCAGCAGACCCAAGGGCTTGGGTCTCAAGAGGGCATGCGTCTGGGTTGTGCCCTCAGGGAGCCAGCTGTGACATATCCTCTGCCCTTTGTCTTTTTGGGTTTTTTTTCAGTGCTAAAGAACCCAGGGTCAGGGCCACACCAGGGCCTTGTGCATGCTAGGAAAGTACTCTATCACTAAGCTACACCCAGTCTCATATCTTCATCTTTACACTAGGAATTGAAATGCTTTTTTTTGTACCAGGACTGGGGATTGAACCCAGGGGTGCTCTACCACTGAGCTGCATCTTCAGCCCTTTTTATTTTGAGACAGGGTCTCACTAAGTTGCCCAGGCTAGACTCAAGCTTGCAATCCTCTGCCTCAGCCTCCTGAGTAGCTGGGATTATAGGCCTGTGCCACTGAGGAAAGTCTGATACAGAAAATGACTGGAAACTCGGTGATATTAAAGTGTAAATGACTGATAATGGAGAGTAGAGCTCATAAACCTTGGGGGTAGCTTTCTACTGGTAAAATCTTAATCAGCCAGTGAGGGAGGGGGACAGGGTTGGGAGGTGCTGTGACATTCACAACTGCAGTGGTTGGCTCCTCTGTCCATGAAGCTTGCTGTAGGAAGTCTTTGTACCAAGCAGGGTGTTTAACCATGGGGACAGAGAAGCCTGAATGATGGAGTGAGGAAGTGCTGTCACAATGCTTCCCCCGTGAAAGGCCCAGGGTGGGGACTGCCCTTGTCTCCTGTGGTCCCCCCAGCCCAGCTGCTCTGCTTCTTCCTGGCCTGGCCAGATCCCAAAGGGTGAGCTTCCTGCCCCAGCCGGATTCCTTTCCCTTCTGGGTAGCAGCTACGGGGGTGGGGTTGCGATTCAGCCTGGTCCCCCTCACAGAAGAGGGAGCAGGGAAGCCAGGTGCAGGCTGTGCAGGCCCAGCCCTTGCAGCACCCCAGTGATTCTGCCCTGCAACTCACACAAGCGAGTGCTGACTGTGCACCAGCCTATGCACTTGGCAGGTTAAGGAAACCTGCAGCGGAGGGGCTGATTCATCAGGCTCTGGTGAGGACACAGGGACAGCTGGACAGAGGCTGATGGATGTTAAATCTGATGTGGAGACTCATGCCATGGAAAGACAGGCCTGGCCTTTGGAGCTGATCCTCCTGCTGCTCCACCTACCCCACCATAACTGGACTAATTAACAAGCCCTTGGGGGGCCAGGGATTTAGCTCAGTGGTTTCACCGCCTGCCTCACAAGCACAAGGTCCGGAGTTTGATCCCCGGTACAAAAAAAAAGATAAACAAATAAATATAAAAAAGGGCTGGGGAAATAAAAAATATATGGGAGATGTAGCTCAATATGAAGGCTCTGGTTCAATCCTCAGTACTAGAGGAGGAGGAAGAAGAAGAAGAGAAGGAGGGAGAGGGGAAGAGGAGGAGGAGGAAATGGAGGAGAGATCAAAGCTGAAAACAACAAAAAAAGATGAAGATGAAGAAGAAAAAGAAGAAGAGTAGCAGCAAAGAAACTTAAAAACCAGCACCTCTTCCTATTCACCAGAGATCTGAGGTCACGGGAATCCTGCTGTCCCCAAGCTGGACACAAAGAGCCAGAGAAGTCAGCTCCCTGGGTAGGGACTCCTGCAGGAGCCAGAGCAGGGAGGATGAGCCATCAGCTGAGGCTGAGTAAGGCTGAGTGTAGGACTTGGAGACGCCCACGGTCCAGTCTCAGGGGCTGCATACATCCACGAGTGTCTTCCTGCCCTGCCTGCGAAGGAAACCATTACCCAGAAGCAGTGCCCACCCCTCAGGGGAAAGGGCGACACCCAGTTCCATGCCCCTCTAACCCTCCAGGCTCCAGGAAGGAGGGCCGAGGATGACAAGGACTTCTGAGAGTCACCAGCCAGGGACTCAGCCTCCAGAGCACAGGCCCAAGTTGTAAGTCAAGGGACTGTGTCCTTTTGCCCCACACCTTCCAGCACACCAACAGGGCTGTCCTGCAATCCCTGTGGAATACACCTGAAGAGAGCAGCAGGCCTCACGCCTTCCTTAGAAGTCTCTAGCATCTCCAGAGGCTGTGGCAGGAGGATTACAAGTTCGAGGCAGGATCGTGATTACTGACATCAGCTTTCGCCTCCATGTCTCCTCCCACGGGGAAGGTCTTCAGGGGTCTGGTGCATGTGGTACCTTCATGTGGCGTGAGAAGGACACCAGCCTTCAGGAATGCTCCCCAGGAACCCGCCTGGGGCTCCTCCAGAAGTGTCACTCTTTTCAGAAATGTGTACCTGGGGCTTTGCTTCCTTTTTGCATCATGGATTTGCTTGTAAATAGATACTACGAGGACACTCCTCTCTGTTGCTGGAAAACTCTCAGGTTGGGGTCCATGCCTGCCAACTTATTAAGGAGCTGACTGAGCTGGATTTTCTTAGGCTGCATCTCTCTTTTTTTTCCTGTACTTTCTTTTCCTCTGGCCTCATCTTTGGCTGTCTCCCTGGTCCATGCAACTCCTCACAAGCCAGGTCCTCAGCCACCACCTCCAGGGGGCCCTCAATGTCTTCCTTATCTCCACCCAGGGAAAAGCTGTTGGCTGTTGCAGCAACAGCCTTGTCCACCTGTGCCATCCCCCTCCTCCTTTGTCAGCCCTTTGAAGTCACCCTCAAACCTCTTGAGCATCTCCTTCTGGAAGCTGGAAGCCATTCATATGCTCCTTGGTGACATCGGTGCCCTTTTGACATTACAGAATGAGCAGGGTTCTTGAATCGCTTAAACTACCCAGAGCTGGCACTGAATTTGTTCTGCAGTCAGGCCTGGCCTTTTCCTTCAACATTGCTGACAGAGTTTTTGCATTGGCTGAGATCATCACATCACGGTGCTGAAAGGGATGTGCTTGAGCATCTGGTCTTTGATCTGGGTCATCAGAAGCTTCTCCATAGCTGACACAGGTCCCTCTGGAATTTTTGTTAGCCTCATGGCCTTCAAGGACACGGAGCCTTTCGGGGCTTTGTCACTCTGTTCAGTTCTTCAGGATTGTCACTGTGGTGGGGTGGACATGCCTGACTGGCAGGCAGTGACCATCACCTTTGTAGTCCTTCATCAATTTTAATTTCACTTCCAGGTCAATCACCCGTGGGGCCTCTTGCTGGCACACTTAGCAGTGGCCATGACGAACACAAGAACACCGGGTTAAATCAAGCACAGGGGCTGCTCGAGGGGAGGAGGCTCAGTGGTTTGAGGTTCTGCGTGGCTCCCAACCTGATGGGGCCATCTTGTCCTGTGGGAGAGTTTTTCTCCTCTCCCAAGTAGAAGGCAGGAGCCATTTCTATCCTGTCCCTTCGATATCAGCATCTAATTAGCTAAACACCATTGTGTCTCCAACAGAAACCTTGGTTGGAGAGAAGAGAATCTTGAGTCCTGGTAGCTGGCTGTTTAGATAAAGATGCCCCAGGAGTGTCCGCCCAGCTCAGGGTGCGCACCTGCCCCTCTAAGACATCACCGCTAACCCAGCCTGTCGTCTGAGGAAATGACCCAGGGACTGACAGTCACTAGATACTACAAGGGACACGGCAGCTGTGAGGACCTGGAGTCACTCACGGGCAATTCTGAAACTCATGACCAGGAAAAGATAGAAGGGTGCACTGAGGACACACCACCCCGTAGTGTTTCCAAAGAGCACTCGCAACCCAAAGCCATTCTGAGGTTGTATCTGCGCCATTTCCTGGCTCCCTGGTGTCCAGCATCCTCCCCAGGGCTCCGAGACCCAAGCCACACAGCAGTGGACAGACCCTGTTTGCTCACAGTTTTTTGAGACAGGGCCTCACTATGTAGTCCAGGATGGCCTTAAACTTTCAGCAATCCTCCTGCCTCAGCTTCCGGAGTGCTGGGACTACAGGCATGTACCACCACAGCCTGCTAGACTGTTTTTTTGTTTTGGTACTGGGGATTGAACTCGGGACCTTGTGCTTGCGAGGCAGGTGGCGGAACCACTGTGCTAAATCCCCAGCCCTAGACTGTTTTTAAACTGATGTTGGACATGTTTAGTTTTTGAGAAAGGCCTGTACACTCCAGCTGGCTGCAGCCCACCTCTATCTAGCTGAGCATATGAATCCCTGTCTTCTGTCCTAGGGCACAAGGATCCTCCTGTCTTGCTGACAAGCTTCTGTCTGTAAGTCCGTAATAAACTGTGCAATCCTTGATCTGCCTGCCTCTTTCCGTGGTCCCACAGCCCTTCTTGCCTGTTGTCACAAACCAGGACCAGGTTTTTCTGAAACCCCTGGACTTCTGTTTCCTTTTATGCTCCTGTTCTCTAAGGATCAACTGAGAACAAAAAATAAATGTGCAGACAGAGTTGTGAGAGGCAGTTACAGTTAAGAGCTCTAATTCTGCTTCTTATTGAAGCTGCACTCTCTTGGGAAAAGGACTTGTTTCCTTGAGTCTCAGTGTCCTCATCTGTAGAAACAGGAATAATGAAGGGACCTCCACTCAGAGCTGCTGTGAGGACTGACTAGGTAGGGGACATAGAACATGCATAGCACAGTGTCTGGATGGCCCTGAATAGTCAATAAACGCTATGCTGTTTTGTTTAGTGGCTGTGTGTGCATTTTTCCATCTGGTTGCTTAACGATCATACCCTAAACTTAAAGACTTTACTTAAACTTTAGTAGAATAAAATACAGGAGTTGGACTTGACCATCTTTAATCTCTTCATTCATAGCCAGATGTGGTGGTGCACACCTGCAATTCCAGCACTCCGGGAGGCTGAGGCAGGAGGATAGCAATTTCAAGCCCAGCCTCAGCAACTTAGCAATTTCACAAGACCTTGTCTCAAAACAAAATTTTTTTTTCAGGTCAGGGATTTAGCTCTGTGGTGCTCCTGACTTGAAAGCACAAGGTCCTGAGTTCAATCCCCAGTACCATAAATAAATAAATAAATAAATAAATAAATAAATAAATAATTTTTTTTTTAAAGGGCTTGGGATGTTGTTCAGCACAAGGGCTCTGTGGACTTCAATCCCCAGTACAAGAAAAAAAAATTCTTGACTCAGGAATTTGTTTCATAGTAGTATATAATTTTACAAACTCCAATGGAAATTGTAAGAGCCATTTCATCATTTTCTATGGTCTGTGAAAAAGGAAATGATTTTAACTCAAATGTACTATTCCCAATAAGTGTATCACTTAAAAAGTTTTCATTAACTTTCATTTGATTTAAATCTTTAAATTATATGCATGATTTAAGAAAATAAATTTTGGCTTCTCTCTACTTTACAAGTGGTATATGTGTTAGATTTAAATTCTTTTTTTGGGGGGGGAATCAGGGATTGAATTCAGGTCCTTGTGCTTACAAGGCAGGTGGCAGAACCACTGAGCTAAATCCCTGGCCCATTAGATTTAAATTTTTGACAAAAAAACACATGGCTGATTGACCAAAAAAAATTTTTTTTTCAGTAATGGGACTGAACCCAGGGAGTGCTGAGCTACATCCCCAGTCCTTTCTCAGGGTCTCACTAAGTTGCCCAGGCTCAGGCCTGGGATTTAGCTCAGTGGTTTCGCCGCCTGCTGTGCAAGCGCAAGGACCCGAGTTTGATCCCCGGTACCAAAAAAAAAAAAGTTGCCCAGGCTGGCCTCAAACTTGCCACTGTTCCAAGTAGCTGGGATTATAGGCGTGTGCCATGCCTAGTGCTTGAAAAATGTTGAATATTTTATTGGGGACCAAATGTACATTGAAGTGGACTGAAATATAACAAAAAGACAGCTCATGCATGACATTGGGGTTTGAAATTTTTTTTTTTGCATTTGATGCTTGAAGAGTCCATTCATACTTAAAAAAAGTTTATGTTTGCTATATGGTGAGATAAAATAGGCCTCAGGTCTCTATCTGCAAGCACTTGACTGCTTATGTCTTGCAGGTAAAGATCATCTGTGTGCTCAACATAGGAGAAGAAAAAGTGCATAATATTTTCTCGTCTTAACAATCCTTGAAAAACTCTTTAATGAAATTGAAAGGGAAGCAATACCAAATTCATTCCTGGAAGCAAATATTACCCGGATTCCAAAACCAGAAAAAGGTCCAACCAAAAAGGAGAATTACAGGCCAATCTCCCTAATGAACATAAACACAAAAATCCTCAATAAGATACTGGCAAACAGAATGCAGCAAGGTTATACACCATGACTAAGTTGGATTCATCCCAGGGATGCAGGGATGGTTCGACATAGGCAAATCAATAAATGTAATACACTATATTAGCAGAGCCAAGGACAAAAACTATATGATCTTCTCAACAGATGTGTTTGACAAGGTCCAAAACCCATTCATGATAAAAAACCTTACAGAAAATTGGAATAGATGGTCTCGATCTCAATCTGATAAAAGCCTTTTATGACAAACCAATAGCCAGCATCATACTAAATGGACAAAAACTGAAAGTTTTCACTCTAAAATCAGGAACAAGATAAGGATGTCTACTGTCACCACTCATGTTCAATCTAGTTCTGGAAACATTAGCCAGAGCAATTAGACAAGAGAAAGAAATAAAAGGAATAAGGACAGGAAAGAAAGAAGTTAAATTATCTTTATTTGTGGATGACATGGTATTCTACATAGAAGACCCCCAAAACCCCCAAAACAAAAGACTTTTAGATTTGATAACCAAATTCAGTGGCACAGCTGGATACAAAGTCAAAACCCAAAAGTCAATAGCCTTTCTGTACACAAATAACAGCCCTTTCACAATAGCATCCAAAAAAATGAAATATCTAGGAATCAATCTAATGAAGGAAGTAAAAGACCTCTACATTGGAAACTACAGTACTCTGAAAAAAGAGATTGAAGAGGATATCAGAAAATGAAAAGATCTCTTGTTTTTGGATAGAAAGAACCATTATAGTGAAAATGGCCATACTTCCAAAATTGTTGTACAGATTCAATGCAATCCCAATCAAAATCCCAATAGCATATCTCACAGAATTAGAAAAAACAATCCTAAAATTCATTTGGAACCAGAAGAGACCTAGAATAGCAAAGGCAATTCTGGGCAACAAAGGCAAAGCAGGGAGTATCAAAATCCCTGGCTTGAAATTATACTACAAAGCTGCTATGATAAAAACAGCATGGTACTGGCCAAAAAACAGACCTGAAGATCAATGGAACAGATTAGAAGATGCAGAAACAACTCCAGACATACTCAGCCACCTTATCTTTTTTTTTTTTTTTGGTAACAGGAATTGAACTCAGGACTTTGTGCTTGCGAGGCAGGTGGCAGAACCACTGAGCTAAATTTCTGGTCCCCAGCCACCTTATCTTTGACAAGGGAGCCAAACACATTCACTGGAGGAAAGATAGCCTCTTTAATAAATGGTACTGGAAAAACTGGCTTTCCACATGCCAAAATTAAAACTAGATCCATGTCTTTCACCACACACTGACCCAAAATTGAAATGGATCAAAGATCTAAACATTATAACAGAAACACTGAATCTGCTGGAAGAGAGAATAGGTAGAATGCTTGAGGACACAGAAGTAGGCAGAGGCTTCATGAACAAAACCCAGACTGCATGGGAAATACTACAAAGAATCAACAACTGGGACCTCATCTTATTAAAAAGCTTTTGGATAGCAAGAGAAACTACCAACAGAGTGAAGAGACAACCCACAGAGTGGGAAAACGTTTTTACCACCTATTTCAATAAAGGACTATTATCTAGAATATACAAAGAAAAAAAAATCAGACCCCTCCCCAAATTTAAAGGCCCAATGCAAAAATGGGCATCTGAAATAAAAAGACACTTCTCAGATAAAGAATTAGAAATGGAAAATAAATATATGAAAAAATGTTCAACATGACTGCTCACTCATAAAATGCAAAATAAAACAACACTGAGATGCTACTTCACTCCACAAAGAATGGGTGTTATTAAGAAATCAACCAAGAACAAATGCTGGCAGGGATATGAGGAAAAAGGAACCTTTCTCCACTGTTGGTGGGAGTGTAGACTGGTGCAACCACTGTGAAAATCAGAGTGGAGATTCCTCAAAAAACTAAAACTAGAGGTTCCATTTGACCCAGCTATTCCCCTTCTTGGTATCTTCCTGAAAGAATTAAAAGCATCATACCACAATGATATATGCACACCCCTGTTTAAAGCACCACAGTTTGTAATAGCTAAATCTTGGAAACAGCCCCCAAACCCATCAACCAATGAATGGATAAAGAAGATGTTTCTTTTCATACAATGGAGTACTACACTACCATAAAGAAGGTTGAGTTTCAGACATTTCTAGCTAAATGGATGGACCTTGAGACCATACTCTTAAGTGAAATAAATCAGACACACATGTTTAAATACTGCATTGTTTCTCTGGTGTGGGAAACTGAAAATAGAAGTCAGAACTGAAATGTATAATGGATGCTGGGAAATGGAAAGAAAATATTCAAATGGGAAGGGGAACAAGGGTGAAGGGAAGGAGAAAGGAAAGAAGGAACAATAAAAAGTGAAAACAGAAGGAAAAAATGGAAAAAAAGCTTTTGTATATAGGGAGGGGAGGAGGCTTGAGGGGCGGGAAATAAAAAGGTGAATTTAAAAAAAACAGTCCTTGAAAAAAAAACAATCCGTGAAATATATGAAGCACTAGAAAATGAGGCGATCCTCCTGCCTCAGCCTGCAGAGTGCTAGGATTACAGGTGTGCACCATCATGCTTGGCTTATTTTTTTTTCTGAGACAGGGTCTCACTAAGTTACTAAGTTGCCCAGGTTGGGCTCTAACTTGTGATTCTCCTTCTTCAGCCTCTCTGTATGCAGAGATTACAGCTGTCCACCACTATGTTTGGCTATTTCCTTGAATGTTTGACATCAGAGTTCCTTATGCCCCCAGTCTTTAACCAGTCAGCTCATTAATGGCATATATATCAATTAAAGTCACAGTGGACGGATGATCAATAGTCTGGCTTCAAGTCATGAGGCAGTTTGTTTGATCCCCTCTGCCTGTTGCTTTTGATTCTTGCATTTATTCTATAAAGTACTCACATTGAAAAAATATCTTTTAAATATTAAAATAGCAACTCAGCAATTTTTTAAACAATAGAAACATGCCATGAACCTCCAGCGACATAAACCTTTTGGAACACTTCCCCTTGGTGGACAAAGTAGGTAGAAAGTAGAGGAAGGAGACTTGCACTGGACTTCTCTATCTCCATGGTACACCTGCTGTTTCTGAGCTATGGCAGCCCCAGCTGTCACGTGGTTATTAAGACTGGGAGGGAGCAAAGGAGGGAGGAGCACCTTCCTGTTTCTCCCTTGATATGATCCAGCTTGACATGACCACAGCCATCTTGACCACTGCCAATTGCCAGCCAGGTGGCACTGGGACCCATCCCCAGCAAAGTCGTGAAGATAGTCAGCACACTGTGCTGGCTGCTGACACCCGGAGTGTTTCCTGACACCTGACCTGCTGTTAGTATTTGAGAAAAGCCAGGTACCTTCCAGTTGGCTGCAGCCCAGCTTTGTCTAGCTTAGCATACATACTCTTTCCTCCTGTTTTGGGGCACGGGGATCCTACTGGCTTGCTATCACCCAAAGCACACTTCTTTTTTTCTTCCGGTCCTGGAAAGTGAACCCAGAGCCTTTGCAAGGAGCAACCCTTTTATTTTTTGTTCTGAGACAAGATCTTAAGTCACTAAATTGCTCAAGCTGGGCTCGAACTTGCAATCCACCTGCCTCAGCCTTCCAGTGCAGGTGTGGCCCATCACACCTGGCTCCCAGGCCCTCTTCTGTCTGTCAATCCCTGATGAGTTGGGCTCTGTGGGGTCCTGGACCCAGCTGCCTGTCTTTTTTTTTTTTTTTTTTGGTACCGGGGATAGAACTCGGGTCCTTGCGCTTGCACAACAGGTGGCGAAACCATTGAGCTAAATCCCAGGCCCTCCAGCTGCCTGTCTTTGATCTCTCAGCACCTTCCCCCTTCTGTGGCCAGTTCTCTCACACACTGGTTTTTCCAGGACATGGCCCTTGCCTATGGCACTATCAGATCATGTGTGACCAAATAGATCCACAGCGAGACGCAGAAGATCGGCTCAGTGAATTCCAACAGGCAACACCGTGAACACAGCTGTGGTTCTCAGAGAGGAACTGTGGGTGGTCTTAACCCCCAGGGAGACTGGGGAGCCACCAAGAGAAGGGTAGCGGATTTGCTGGGAGTAGAAGATCCCAGCCACCTCACCCCACCCCTTTCAGACAGCAGGAGCAAGGTGGGAAGGGGAGGGAAAGCAACTGTGTAGTCACCTGTGCGCAAGCCCCCTCCAACAGCCTCCCTGTTGGCATGGGGTCCCGGAGCCTCCCCCACACCTGGCTCTGTCATTGTAGGGGTCCCTCCCCCTCTGATCCACCCAACTGATTTGCCCCAATCTGCATTTTCTTTTTGGTATTTGAGGTCTTTTGCATGTGGGGTAGGGAAGGGTGCACCCCATGCTTTGTGGACCCCTTCCCTCCCCAGGAGAAAGAGGAAAGTGGTTATGGTTTTATCCTTTTGTGGGCTCTGCTGGATGAGGGCTTTGTAGGGTTACTTCCTGGGTTATCCCCGAAAAGAGCTGGGGGCCAAGTGCCCTGGGCATGGCAGTGTTCCCGCTCTGCTCCCTAGCTCTTTGGCCTTGGCCAGGCAGGGACTCTCTTTCGACCTCAGCTTCCCTGTTTGTATCCTGGGATAGGAAGACATAAGATAATGCAATGACAGTCCTGTGAACCCACAGGGAGGGCCTGCCAGTGGAAATGCCAAGTCCCCTGCGCCAATGAGGGGCCCAGCCTCAGGACCTGGCATGGAGGAGACAAGGCCCAGTGAGTGCTGAGTTGGATTGTGCATTTGGGGAGGGGGCTGAAGCCAGCCACATCTAGGTGACATGTTCCCCTCACCCCAGCAAAGGCTGTCGGGTTGTCTGTAACTGGGGCATCCGAAATACACTCTGGAAAGGTCACAGTAAAGACAGCAGTGTTGAGCCCCATGGTGCATGCCTTTGGTCCCAGCCACGAGGGCATGGGGGTGGGGAGCACTGAGGTAGGAGGATCCCAAGTTCAAGCTCAGCCTAGGCACCACAACGGGATCTTAACTCAAAAGCAAGCAAGCAAACAAGCCTCAACAAGGGCGCCTGTTCCTTGAGGCCACATTGCACCTTAGCACCTACGAAGCACCTTCCATGGCTGTTCACCGGGTTCGTTCTCCCTGCAACAGGCAGGGTGCTGGATCCTGATTAACTGGCTTGAGGCTTGCGTTGCTGTGTCCCACCAGCTCCGCATGACCTCCCAGAAGGTTTAAGTCTGTGTGAGGCTCAGATTCTCACTTCTCAAGCGTGGGTGGTGACCGGCTATTGTGAAGCCTGAACAAGGGAAGGTCACAGAGTGCCAGCGTGGAGCGATTGGTCGATGTGTTGTAACTTTTCTTTTTTCCCCCAGCAGTACAGGGGTATTGAGGACCGAGCTACATCTTCAGCCCTTTTTTAAAAAATCTTTAATTTTGAGACAGGATCTTGCTAAGTCACTAAATTGCCCAACCTGGGCTCAAACTTCAAATCCTCCTGCCTTAGCCTCCCCAAGTTCTGGGATCACACGTGTGTGCCACCACACCTGACTAATGGGTGATAGTTTAAGGAAGAAAAAAATAACCATGTGAGGCAGGCTAGGAATGCTGTCATAGCTTCAGTTTTAGAGTTGAAGTGGACTGGCCCAAGATCACCTGACGGATGAGGCAGGGAGATATGAATCTCTGGTGGTTCCAGGGCTGATAGCACAGGCTGTGCTATGCTGCACTATCAGCACAGGCCCTGGGGCCTACTGAGCTGCCCTCCTCTCAGGCTGCTCCACTCCTCCCCAGCCATGTGACATTATCCTCCTTGGCCTCATGACTTTGTGCAAATCACAGCCTTGGTTTCCCGTATCTATAAGATAGGGCTGTCTATTTCTCTTCAGTGACAGCCTTTGTATCTCCTGCTTTGAGGATTTTTTAGAGTTCGGGGTAAAAATAAAAGCTATTTGAAAACAGCCCTTCTTCCTGTCGGTGGTGAGAACCTTCTCTCTGAGGGGCTGAGCTGGTGCCCCAGGTGTGGAGGGAGGGCGGGAGGCGGGTGACTGGTGCCTGAAGCCAAGTAGAAGGAGCCCTTGTCCCTAGACTCAGAAGGGACAGAGGCCTTGGGCCCCTTGAGTGTTGGGGCCCTGGGCTCTGCTCCGTGGGGAGGAGGGGGACCTCGGGGATGTCACTGGTGGCACGCTCTGAAGGTCAAACACCGTGAAGGTCAATCACAAAGCTCATTGGTTTCAAGTCTTGGTGAAGAATCTGGACCTCCAGGTATGCAGGGGAGTGGGTACGGTGGTATCTGAGGGGATCAGCACTTTAGGATACTGCAGTCCCTTGTAGCAGGAGGCAGAGTATCAAAAAGGCCAGTAACCTCCTTCCCTCAGGCTCCATATGTGACTCCAAGGGTCAGTGCTTGAGCTCAAGAGAGGGGGAGGGAAGCTGTGACCACTGAGATTCAGTTTCCCACCAGCCCAGTGGGAGGAGGGCTGGATTCCATGGGAATGGATAAAAGGCTTCGTGGACATTGGCATGCAGTAGTCACAAGTTCAGGAGGAGGAGGAGGGAAGAGGAGGCTGGGCCGAGGGCCTCCGTTTGGCCCCATAATTGGCCAGAGGGCAAAGGGCGAAGGACACTGGTACAGACAGATGCCAGGGCCTGGCAGCTCTGGGGCCACCCTACTGAGCCACAGAGTGGTTACGGAGGGGACAGAGCCGCCTCCCTGAGTCCCTCACCACCCCTTCCTCTGCCTCAGTCCTGGCCTCCAGGCCCTCACAGTACCTCCATGCCACCCATTCTAGGGAGGAACAGCCAGTGCCTCCGTTTACCATAATCTCTAACCCACAGCAAGGGCAGATGGGGTGAAGGTCAGAATCTCCACCACAGACCTTCACTGAGCTGGCGCAAGGGCCCACCCTGCTAACATCGTCTAGCTGAGGCCCCGTGACAGGCCCAGGAGATGCTTGAGGCCCCCACTGCTCAGAACAGTGTGAAGGGGAGTGACGTCCCGGGCCTTGACTCCAAGGCCCACCTGTCCACACCACTCATCCGTAATATCAGAGCCTGGCCTCCTGGGCCTGTGGGCCTCCCACTCCACCTGGCTGCTCCATCCAGGCAAGCTGTATCTCTCTGTGCCTTGGTTTCCCCATTTATAATACAAAGCATTGAGCCAGGCATGGTGGCACACACCTGTAATCCCAGCACTCAGGAGGCTGAGGCAGGAGGGTTGCCACAAGTCTGAGGCTACGTAGTGAGTTCATGGCCAACCTGAACTACATACTGAGACCCCGACTCAAAAAACAGAAATAAAAACACAAAACCAAACAAAACAAAGCACCAGACTCACTGGTGATCTCCAGGACCCGGGCCAGCTCCAGCTTTTGGAGTCTTTCCCCTGCTCACTCCGCTACTGAAGCCAGCACCTTGGGAGAAGGAGGGTTGGAGGTTAAAGACTGGGCGTGAAGCCAGAGTGCCTGGGCTCCACTAATGCCTGTGTGACTTCAGGAAAGTCACAGTCCCCTCTGTAAAGCAGGCAATAATAATAGACAGTTATGAGGGTTAAATTAAAATTAAACCACAATTGCTTCTCGGCCTTTTGGCCAAGATCAAGTGTAAAATTAAACCACAAAATGCCAGCAGAGCACACAGTGAAACTATGTGCACTTGTGGTTCTTATCAATGTGATGAGATGAGGTCCCAGTCCTGGCTCTCGGTCCTGTCTAAGGCGGCCCCACCAGCCCTGGAAGCCTAGGACCCTTGCTCCCAAACCTCGGGTGTCCTGATGTGACATCTGTCCCCTGCCCCATCAGACCCACTCAGTTTCTTTGTGTTTTTTGAGACAGGGTCTTGGCATATAGCCCAGGCTGGCCTTGACCTCAAGATCCTCCTACCTCAGCCTCCCAAGTGCCAGAATTACAGGTGTGGCTGGAATTACAGGTGTGGTTGTAGTTACTGGCTCCACCCAAAATTTAAATCCTTGGAGAGAAGGGATAAAGTAAGAACACACATTTTCTGGAATGAGGAAGAATTTGAAAATTTAAAAAAAAGCTACTCACGGTTGCCAGTGGCTGAACACTGGGGTCTGGTCTCAGCCGTGTTGAGTGCACCCCAAGACCTGGCCCTCAGTCCCGCTCAGAGGTCCTGTGGAGCAGCTGCCCCTGGCCAGGTTTCTCTTGGTTTTGTGCTTTCTCACAGATGAGTGAGTGTGAGGAGGCCTGGCCTTCCGTCCCTGTTACCACTTCCCCTCTGGGGCCCGGTGCCACACAGTTCTTGCCCTGCAGTTAAGTTCTTCCTTACCAGGAACTCCAGCCAGGGTGGTACACAGGGCCAGGCCCCCAGTCAAGGGACTTGGGTTCTAATCCAACCTAGATGTTATGATGTTGAGCAACTCGCTTCATTTCTCTAACGCCTTGCTTGTTCCTCTGCAACATGGGGATAAGGCACCAGTTTACATAGATCATGGGAAAGGACACTCCCTTCATTCTTGTCCCTCCTTTGCCAGAGCTTTGAAGTACTGGTGCCTACGGTGCCAAGCACACAACAGAACTGAGTTACAGTTGCTGGTGTGGGACAATCGGGGGCAGTTGGGGACTGTGGGGGATAGCGGAACACAGGGCCCAGCCAAAGGGGGTGAGGCGTGCTCAGCTTCGGCCAAGCCCTTCCCTTGCAAGTGCACACCCGACTGCCAGATGTCCCAAGGTTTTGGCAGATGCGCCATGTTTTCTAAGAGATACTGAACGTCCTGACTGTTATGTAATGGTTTCAATTTTAGAACGGAAGCCACATGTGATACTCCCAGTATCAAAAATCAAAAACAAAAGACGTGATGTCTATCAAACAAAACACCATTTCAGCTTATGTTTGTTAGAACTGTGTCCCTTAATACCCACTCTTGGTAATTACTCAGGCATTGTACCTCACGGGGGCCTAAGTATTTTCATACCTATTATCAGGTAAAATGTTGCCTGAGAATCTTCTATGTCCTAAGGACATAAAGATGAGCATGATAAGGTCTGGCTTTCCTACACCCTGGCCTATGGTCACCACCTCAGAATATTCCTACTAACCACTTTTGGCACCTAGGACCCTGAGGGATGGTTTTGGGCCAGTGCTTCTCCAGGAGCGAGATTTTGCCCCGTGGTAAAGTGGCCAGATTCAGCAAGTTAAATATCAGAGAGCCACATTTGACACGAACCTATAGTAAAAGTTATTTGGGGCTAGGGTGGAGCTTGGTCTACAGTGCTCAAACAGGCCTGAGCTCCATTGCCACACCACCAAAAAAGAAGTTACTGGTTATTTATCTGAAAGTGAAAGTTATCCAGGTGTCCTATATTTTATCTGGCGACCCACTCAGGGTCGGATATACCAGGATCCTTGTGTTGGCTGTCAGCCCTGGCGGGAATTTCTACTGACATCTAGTGGGCAGAGGCAGGGAGGCTGCTGTCTCCCACGCCGCCAATAAACTGAGGCGGCCAGCTGCCGCTCTAGACGATCCTGAGCCCCTTTGGTGCACAACCAGTCTGTGGAGGGTGGGGACGGAGGGGCTTAAATATGGTAATGAGACCCTTTGGGATGCGTCAGGTGACAGTGAGGGCCTCAGCCAAGAGCGAGGAATTGGCAGCGAGGAATGGGACAGAGTGGGGTGTGGACCATGGAGCGCGGGAGGCGGCCCCAGCCTCCTTCCCACTTCTGTGGGAGTCTTGGAAGCCGTGGAATTGGAGACACCAGAGCCAACCGGAGGAGGTGCAGCAGCCATTTCCACTAATCCTAGAGCCCTGGCCTTGAGGAAGCCCCACCATGGGGAGCAAGGGAGAGGCTGTCACCTTCCCCGGGCCTGCCTGTCCGCCGAGGCCCAAGCTGTGCGATGGTGAGCGAGCGAAGGAATGAAGAAAGGAAGCTACTACCAGGGAGAGGTCAAATTAGAGTTCCTCCGTGACAAGTCACTTGTTTGTCAGGTCTCGATTTCCTCATTCCTAGAATAGGGAAGTCAGAGAGAGGGAGCCTTTCTAGTCTGCCTCTGAGTCACCCTGAGAGCCTGTGGAAGTACAGATTCCCGGGCCCCACCACAGAGATTCTGATTCCGTAATTCTGGGCCGAGGCCCAAGAATCTGCATTCCTGGAGGCTCCCAGGGGGACCCAAAGCCGCCAGGCCCGAGACGCAGCTTGGCAGCACTGGACAAGACGGCTGATAAGGGCGCTCCAGGGTCTCCGAGGTCCCTGAGGGCCCTGCACGGGGTTCTCTCCCTGGCGCCTTGACAGTGAGGGTCCTAAATCGTCTCCGAAAGCAGCCTCGCCAGGCCTCGTGCGCCCTCTGCTGGACGCGTCTGTGCTGCGCTGGGCCCAGAGCGCAGTATTTAGGGTCTGAGGGAAGGAGGGCCGTTCCTGGGGTGCTCTGTGCCAGGGAAGCCAGGGACACAGCCCTGGTCACGTCTGGGCCATCTGAGCCTTTCAGAGGGCTCAGTTTCCAGTATGGATGTTGGTTTGTGTCTGCAAGCCTGAGGGATTACGACTTTTCACCGAACTGTTGCTATATTTTGCCTTCAAAAACCCAGTATAGAAGCCAGATGTGGTGGCACACGCCTGCAATCCCAGCTGCTCAGGAAACTGGGGCAGGATTGTGAGTTCTAGTCTGGCCTGGGCAATTTACCGAGACCCTATCTTAAAATTAAAAATAAAAAGGGTTATTTAATATTTTGTAATTATAAATTTGTAATATATGTATATATTTACCATGTACAACAGATTCTTGAAATGTATAAGTTGTGGAAAATCGAAATGAGCTATTAATATGTGCATTGCCTCATGTACTTATCATGTGGTTTTGGTGGTGAGAACTGTTTTTTCTGGTACCAGAGGCTGAGCCTAGGGCCTCTATATTGAGCTACATCCCCAGTCCAAGGAATAGGTTCAGTCCCCAGTGCTGAAAAGAAAAGCTATTCTCTGTGCTGTTCAAGAACACATGCATTAGGTGTCGCTGGCCATGGTGGCGCTTGCTACTAGTCCGAGTACTCAGGAAGCCGGAGGCTGGGCTACATAGCGAGAATCTGTCTCAAAAAAAAAAAAAAACCATTAAAAAAAGAATAACTTAGTTGTTAACTCTAGTCACCATGATGCACAACAGATCTCTGGCTCCTTTTAATTTGAATTTTGAGTCCTTTGACCAATATCTTTCCAATCTTCTCACCCCTCAGTTATTTTAACTCACTAAGCATAGATTTTGGTGGTAATATTTATGTGGAAAAGGATTTGTTATTTTAAGGAATATTTTACTGCAGGCTCTCTAGGTGGTTCCATAAGGCAGTTTTTTTGTTTTGTTTTGTTTTTTCCTTTTGGAGACAGGGTCTTGGTATGTAGTACAGGCTGGCCTCAGACTCATGGCGACCCTCCTGCCTCAGCTTCCAGAGTGCTGTGATTATAAGCATGTGCCACCATGCTGGCATTTGTGGGGTTTTACCCCCCTGGGTCAGGGTTTCTCCATGTTGCCCAGACTGGTCTCAAATTCCTGGGTTCACATGATCTCTCCACCTCAGTCTCTCAAGCAGCTGGGATAACAGTGCCAGGCTGGTCCAATTATCACTGGGCTCCACACTTTGGGGGAAGAAACCCTACACTAGCTCCTCTGTGTGCTGCTGGGGTTTGAGCATTCTCTAGACCTAGACTGGCCCTGTCACCAAATGGGGTCTGAGGATGTCCCTCAAAGAAGAGGAGGAAACCTCAACTCAGCCCGCCAAGTAGGTTCTCCACTCCTGTCACAGAAAAGAATTTCAGGACATGGCAGTGAGAGGCATAGGAAAGTGGGTTTGGGGTTTTTTTTTGGTACTGGGGATCGAACTCGGGTCCTTGCGGTTGTGCAGCAGGCAGCAAAACCACTGAGCTAAATCCCCGGCCCTAGAAAAGTTTTATTAAACTAGAATTAAAGTACACACTCAGAGAAAAGAGAGTGCAGAAAAGGGAAGGAGACAGAGTCAGACAGACAGACACATGGTCTGGACCTGGGAATACTTTTGATGGTCATGGAAGAAAAAAAGACACAAACTTCATGACTGTAAACACACCCAGGGAGAAAGATATGGGGTACAGATAAGGATGGTGATGGCTTTGGATAACTTGGGTGTCCCGAAGCTGCTGTTGTCTTAAACATACAATTTAAATATTGCGATTTTCCTTGTCTCCTTCCTACCTATGTTTCCTCTCTCCTATCCCGAAGCCCCACTGAAACCCTGGCGGGGAGAATCTGTGCACCTCCCGCTAGGCGCTGCCTTCCTTCTTTAGTTTGAAGTCTTGGGCACCATCACGGTTTTCAAGCTGGAATTTCACTGGAATCTCCAGGAGAGCTTCCTGCCTGCTGTCTGAGGCGGGCCTGACAGTCGCATTCCCAGTCAACTCCCTGTCCCTCTGTGAGAACTAAAAAGGTATCTGGGCTAAGATGACAGCCAATATTTTGGCCCTGGGCCTCCAAGGTCAACTACAACAATAACAACAACAAGATCCAGGACATGAGGGAACCTTCTCCAAGATCCTGCATTTTTGGTGAGTCACCCAACCTCCTGAGCAGGGAGGTTGCTGAACACCAAAACAATAAGATCCAACAAAAAGTGTGCCAAAGGAATGTCACCTGGAGGAAAAAATCTCCCACACTTTTGCAGAAACCAACTTGGTCAAGCAAGGCTGTGACATATCCTGATGACAGAGACTGACCCATATTTGTAACTCAGCAAAGACAGAAAATTACCCGCACCTGGACACACCACCAGTGTCCCTCGTCCGAGTCCAGAAATCGTCCTGGGAGATCCATGTGCTGTGATGGGTGTGACCTGCCCTGTGTGGTGGTGGTGGAGCTGGGGATCAGATAGGAGGAAAGGGGTTAAAGCAGCAGTCAGTTGCCGAGTCAGTCCCACCTGCAGGCCCTTACAGAGGGTGATAACAGTGAGCCACAGCCTGAAGGACCGGCTTGTGACATTAAAGGGTCCCTCTAAAATAGCAACAATTCTCATTGGAGACATTTTGAAAATTAGAAAAAACACGGGGGCCAGGGATTTAGCTCAGTGGTACCCTCGCCTGCCTTGCAAATGTATGGTCCTGAGTTCGATCCCCAGTATCAAAAAAAGAAAAAACACGAGAAAATAAAAGTGCCTTCTGATGCTAGTACCGGGCGACAGCCACAGCCGACTTTTAGACCTATGTTTCTCTTGGCATCCACGGGCCCAGGCCTCAGCTGCTGCAGACTCAGCTGGGCTGTGGGGATGGAGGAGCAAAGTCATCGGATGAGCTGAGTTAGTGCCTAGAGCGACAGAACGATCGGGAGCCAGTCTTTGGGCTTCTGGGGTCAGGCAGGGCATGGAGACGGCTCCAGGCCTCACTGCCCAGCCCTGCTCAGCACACACGATGGGTCTCTGCAAACCCACATGCCAGGGGCAGGGCAGGGGCAGATCTCAGTGGAACTCTGGTTTAGCTATTTATTTTCCTTAAATCTGTTTTCCTAGTCTTAATGCTACCTTGTAATTCAATGCAAAGACAAAAAGATGGAAAGCACCAGGTTGATAACAAGAATTAGTGTGAATACACAATAAATAAGATCCATACAGATGCTGTGCCAAGGCAAGGCTCTTTGGCCACACTTTAGTTAGAATCCTGGTCTTTTCAACCAGGGCTTGACCTTGGTTTGGGCCTGTCTTTGGCTGCCCATCCCTGACAGACCAGTTTAGCAAAGAATCCTGCTATCTCATCCCACACCCTTGATATCTGATCAAGCCCCTCCACCCTCATCTTTTTTTCCCTCCCAAGTACTGGGACCTTCACACTGGGCTACATCCTCAGCACTTTTTTTTTTGAAGACAGAGTCTCCCTAAATCATTAAGTTGCCCAGGCTAGGCTCAAAATTGTGATCCTCCTGCCTCAGCCTCCTAGAGTGCTGGGATTACAGGCCTGTGCCACCATGTCTGGCTTCATCTCTACCTTTTATGTAGAAATCCTTGGCCTACTTTTAGCAAGAATCCCCTGACCCATGGGCCGGGGATTTAGCTCAGTGGTTTCGCAGCCTGCTGCACAAGTGCAAGGACCTGAGTTTGATCCCCGGTACCAAAAAAAAAAAAAAAAAGAATCCCCTGACCCTTGATGTTTCCTCTTAGTAACTCCCCACCCACTGATGCCTCACTCTGCTCCTTGGATGTGAGTCCTCACTGGTCCTCATATTTAGAGTTGAGCCCCATCTTTCTCCCCTATTACAAGAGCCTTCCTTGTTTTGTTCCTTGTGCTGGAAATGGAATCCAGGGCCTTGTGCCTGCTAGGCCAGTGCTCTTCCCCAGAGCCACACCCTCACCCTTCCTTATCATTCTAACAAATATCAGAATAACTTTTCTTTAACATTCCCAATCTGAACAAAAATGCAATAATTAAATCAAGGGAAAACCAGTGCTAGTAAATCCTACATTGTCACAAATAGACAATGAATCTACAAAAAAAAAAAAAATCATCAAAGATTAGACAAAAAATCAACTAGACAAAAAGTGGATAAAAAAATATGAGAACTGAACAAAACTTTTGAACAAATGGACTTAACAGATGTCTACAGAGTGTTCCACTCCATAACATCAGAATACACATTCTTTTTTTTTTTTTGTACCGAGGATCAAACTTGGGACCTTGCACTTTCAAGGCAGGCGCCAGAACCACTGAGCTAAATCCCTGGCCCTTCAGAATACACATTCTTCTTTTCAGCTGCATATGGGATGTTCTCCAAAATAGACCACATACTAGGTTTTTTTTTTGGTACCAGGGATCGAACTCGGGTCCTTGCACTTGCAAGGCAGGCTGCGAAACCACTGAGCTAAATCCCCGGCCCAACCACATACTAGTTCATAGAACATGCTTAAGTAAATGCAAAAGAACTGAAATTATTCCATGTATATTATTAGCCCATAGTGCAGTGAAATTGGAAATCAATGGCAAAAGACACCAGAAGAACTTCATAAACATGTGGAAGTTAAATAACACTCTCCTAGAGGGGACTTGAGGGGGGGAATGGGATAAAATAAAATAAAATTTATTTAAAACATACATACATAAATAAATATACACGCTCCCAAATGACCAATGGATCACAGATGAAATTAGTTTCTACAGTTAAACGATAATGCCAATACAACATACTGGAACTTATGGGACACAATGAAAGCAGTCCTACGAGAGAAATCTATAATGGTGAATTCCCATATCAGAAAAATAGAGTAACAAATAAACAAATAAACAACCTAATGTTGAATCTCAAACTTCTAGAAAAAGAAGAGCAAGTCAAGCTCAAAGCTTGTACGAGGGAGGAAATTACAAAGATCAGAGCAGAAATTCATGCAATGGAGACTAAGAAAACAATCCAAAGAATCAATGAATCAAAGAGTTGGTTTTTGAGAGATTAAATAAAATTGACAAACCCTTACCCAACCTTATCAAAAAAAGGAAAGAAAAGACTCAAGTCCATACAATTAGGAATGAAAAGTGTGAAATCACAAAAGATCCTGCATAAATCCAGAAGATCGTCAATACCTACTTCAAGAACCTGTATTCTAAATCGCTTCTCGGCCTTTTGACTAAGATCAAGTGAAAAAACTGTATTTTTCTTTCTTTCTTTTTTTTTTTTTTTGGTACCAGGGATCGAACTCGGGTCCTTGTGTTTGTGGGGCAGGTGGCGGAACCACTGAGCTAAATCCCCAGCCCAAGAAACTGTATTCTAATAAGATAGAAAACACAGAAGAAATGGACAGATTCCTGGATACATAAGAATTACCAAAACTGAACCAAGAAGATATAAAAATTCTAAATTGGGCTGGGGATTTAGCTCGGTGGTTCTGCCGCCTGCCTTGAAAGCACAAGGTCCTGAGTTCGATCCCCAGTACCAAAAAAAAAAATTCTAAATAAACCAATATCAGTCAATGAAATTGAAGATGTAATTAAAATCCTATTAATAAAGAAAAGCCCAGGCCCTGATCTGATGGATTCACTGCTGAATTCTGAACCACCCCCCCACACACACTTCTCTCCTCTCCCCACATGGGATGCCCACACAGACCCCAGTCACACTGGAAGAAGTCATGAGAAACTATGCCCCCTACCCTTTTACCTTCTTCTTTAGAACACAGCAGGCAGGGATGACAGGTCCCCCAAGCCAGACCTCCCCCCCGCCCCAGGCAGACCCACTATCGGATCCACAGGAGCACAGGGATAACAAGAAGCCAGCAGCCGCCTTGCTGCTCTCAACCACTGCCCTGTTATTGGTCAGCCCCAGGCCCATCACCCATGGGACACTAAAATTTTCCACCCTCTCGACCAGAGCCCCCTCCCTACCTAAAATATCCCCTTTCAACCACGAGCAGCCTCTTCTCAGTGCCAACTCAGTGCCAATGGCCTTCTCGCCCTTGCCCCATGTGCACCCAGATGGCAATAAGTTCATTGCCTGTTGTGACTTTGCATGCTTTGATGATCTCAATTGTGTCTCTCTGTCTGACCTTACAAGTCCTACAAGAAATTTAGAGAAAACCTAATGCTGCTACTTCTCACACTCTTTAATGAAATTGAAAGGAAAGCAATGTTGAGAGCATTTCTACCTAAATTTGGGGGGAAATCACTTCATAATTAAAGTATGACTATGCTGTCTAAGGCCCAATGTTGCCTTGCCTGAGAGCCAGCTGTGGCATGCGGAAACATAACTCAGTTTGCCTCCAGTCACAGCTGAGACCTCAATGGTCTGTGAAGCTGTGGCACTCAAAAGTGAGATGACATCAGCTGAAGACATTCTGGTTCCTTGAGAGCCCAGTAGTAATACAAAAGAGAAAGGTTTCACCTGGGGAGGGAAGAATTCCTTATCAGCCAAGTTCATCCCACCTACTGGGTGAGGACCTGTAGAGGTCCTTTCCGCCCTTATCAGCATGAGATTTGCATTGCCACAGGATCAGACATAAGGTCACCACAGCCCCCTAAGTCACCCTCCAATTACTGTATGTACCCAGTAAATAATGGCTATCCCTGAGAGTCTTATCTTTGCCCACTCTGAGGCACTGACCCCCACACCCCCCATGTACTTTGAAATTATGCAAGTCTCTATTGCATTTTTTTTAATCCCCCTTTCTAGGTAATCAGAGGATTGATCACCCTCTGATAAAGCAATATTCCCAAATTCACTCCTGGAACCAAGCATTACCCTGACACCGAAACCAACCAGAGAAGGATCCAACCAAAAAAACCAGAACTACATGGGCCGGGGATTTAGCTCAGTGGTTTCGCCACCTGCTGTGCTGTGCAAGCGCAAGGACCTGAGTTCGATCCCCGGTACCAAAAAAACCCAGAACTACAGGCCAATCTCCCAAATGAACATAAACACAAAAATCCTCAATAAAATACCAGCAAACAGAATGCAGCAAATCATAGGGAAGATTAGCCGGGGATTTAGCTCAGTGGTGCCACCACCTGCCTTGCAAACGGAAGGTCCTGAGTTCGATCTCCAGTACCAAAAAAAAAAAAGGTTATACATCATGATCAAGTAGGATTCATCCCAGGGATGCAGGGATGGTTCAACATACACAAATCAATACATACACAAATCAATAAATGTATTACACTATATTAACAGAGCCAAGGACAAAAATCATATGATTATCTCAATAGATGCAGAAAAAGCATTTGACCATGTCCAACACCTATTCATGATAAAAACCCTACAGAAAATTGGAATAGATGGTCTTGATCTCAATCTGATAAAAGCCATCTATGACAAACCAAGAGCCAACATCATACTAAATGGACAAAAACTGAAATCTTTCACTCTAAAATCAGGAACAAGACAAGAATATCCACTGTTACCACTCTTGTTCAATATAGTTCTGGAAACATTAGTCAGAGCAATTAGACAAGAGAAAGAAATAAAAGAAGTAAGGACCTAAAGGAAGAAGTTCAATTATCATTATTTGAGGATGACATGATTCTCTATATAGAAGACACTAAAAGACTTCTAGATTTAGTAACCAAATTTAGTAGCATTGGGCCGGGGATTTAGCTCAGTGGTTCTGCTGCCTGCCTCAAAAGTGCAAGGTCCTGAGTTCGATCCCTGGTACCAAAAAAAAAAAAAAAAAAAAAATTAAGTAGCATAGCTGGATACAAAGTCAACATGCAAAAATCAATAGTACACGAATAACAAACTCACTGAGAGAGAAATTAGGGAAACATCACCTTTCAAATAGCATCCAAAAAAGAAATACCTAGGAGTCAATCTAATGAAGGAAATAAAAGACCTCTACATTGAAAACTACAGTACTTTGAAAAAGGAGATCAAAGAGGATATCAGAAAATGGAAAGATATCCCTTGTTCTTGGGTAGAAAGAACCAATATAATGAAAATAGTCATACTTCAAAAATTGTTTACGTATTTAATGCAATCCCAATCAAAATTCCCACAGTATTTC
This sequence comes from Heterocephalus glaber, assembly GCF_053883595.1. Taxonomy (NCBI): domain Eukaryota; kingdom Metazoa; phylum Chordata; class Mammalia; order Rodentia; family Bathyergidae; genus Heterocephalus; species Heterocephalus glaber. The sequence continues at coordinate 17,853,190 of NW_028258302.1, read as the reverse complement.
TCACAGAATTAGAGAAAACCATCCTAAAATTCATTTGGAACCAGAAATGACCTAGAATAGCAAAAGAAATTTTGGGCAACAAAGGCAAGGCAGGGAGCATCCTAATCCCTGACTTGAAATTAAACTACAAAGCTACTATGATAAAAACAGCTTGGTACTGGTAAAAAAAACACAACAGACCTGAAGATAAATGGGACAGATTAGAAGATGCAGAAACAACTCCAGACATAATCAAGCCAATTTATCTTGGACAAAGGAGCCAAACACCTGGAAGAAAGATAGCCTCTTTATTTATTTATTTATTTAGTACCAGGGATTGAAGTCGGGACCTTGCGCTTGTGAGGCAGGCTCTGAAACCACTGAGCTAAATCCCTGGCCTGCCTCTTTAATAAATGGTGCTGGAAAAACTGACTTTCCATGTGCCGAAGATTAAAACTAGACCCATATCTTTCACCATATACTAAACTGAATCAAAATGGATAAGAAGATCTAAATATTAAAACAGAAACACTAAATCTGCGGGCAGATAGGGTAGGTAGAACTCTTGAAGACATTGGCGTAGGAAAAGACTTTATGAACAAAATCTCAGTTGCAGGGGAACTAGCACAAAGAATCAACAACTGGGATCTCATCTTATTAAAAACCTTTTGCACAGCAAGAGAAACCAACAGAGTGAAGAGACAACCCACATTGGGAAAAATTTTTGCCAGCTGTTCCTCAGACAAAGGACTACTATCTAGAATATATAAAAGACAAAAAAAATCAGACCCCCCCCCAAATTTAAAGGCCCAATCCAAAAATGGGCATCTGAAATGAATAGATATTTCTCAGTTGAAGTAGAAAGGCAATAAACATACAAAAAAATGTTCAAGCCAGGGATGTAGCTCAGTGGTTCTGCTGCCTGCCCCACAAGTGCAAGGACCTGAGTTTGATCCCTGGTACAAAAAAAAAAAAAAAAAAAAATGTTCAACATCACTGGTCATCTGAGAGATGCAAACGAAAACAATGCTGTGGTTCCACCTCACTCCAGAAAGAATGGCTAATATCAGGAAATCAACCAATAACAAATGCTGGGAGGGCTGTGGGAAAAAAGGAATGCTTCTCCACTGTTGGTGGGTGTGTAGACTGGTGAAAACACTGTGGAGATCAGTGTGGAGATTCCTCAAAAAACTAAAGCTAGAGGCTTCATTTGACCTGGCTATTCCCCTTCTTGGTATCTTCCTAAAAGAATTAAAAGCATCATACCCAATGATATATGCACACCTATGTTTATAGCAGCACAGTTTGTAATAGCCTGAAAAAAATCTTGGAAACAGCCCAAATGCCCATCAACCAATGAATGGTTAAAGAAGATGTGGGGTTGTTTTTATACAATGGAGTACTACTATGCTATAAAGAAGGATAAGCTTGAGGCAGTTCTAGCTAAATGGATGCACCTTGAGACCATACTCTTAAGTGAGATAAATCGGACATACATGTTTAAATATTGCATTGTTTCTCTGGTATGAGAAACTGAAAGTGGGAAAAGGACCAAATGTACAATAGATATTGGGAAATGGGAAGAAAATGTTCAAATGAGAAGGGGAACCAGGGAGAGGGGAAGGGGAAAGGAAAGAAGGGACAAGAAAAAAAGAGAGAATCAAGGAAGAAATGGAAATAAAGCTTTTGTACATAGGGAGGGGAGGGGGGAATGGGATAAAATAAAATTTATTTTCAAAAAATAAGGAGGGGAAGAGAGGTTGAAGGAAGCGGGCATGGGGAAAAAAGAAGCAGGATATATCATGTACAGGTACAAATTTTCTGATGAATGAATGTTATCATTATGTATATCTAAAATGTCCTAATAAGGGTTTTGCTTAAAAAAGAAAAGATTTATTTTTCTGGGTGCATGCCTGTAATTCCAGCACTCAGGAGACTGAAGCAGGAGGATCGCCACAAGTTCAAGGGCAGCCTAGGCTGCATAGCAAGACCTCATCTCAAAACAAAAGAAAATACTTTTTTTAAAGGTCTGAGGATGTAGCTTGGCCCAAAGGTCCTGGGATCAATTCCCAGTAATTTAAATAAAAAAGTACTGGACAGGGTCAGCCACTCAGGTGGTGTGTTGGCATAAAAAACAAGACAGAGGGGCTGGGGATTTAGCTCAGTGAATCCGCCGCCTGCCTTGCAAGCGCAAGGACTCGAGTTCTATCCCTGGTACCAAAAAACAAAACAAAACAAAAAAACAAGACTAAGCCTCCCTTTCAGGGTCCTGGAGATGGAGGTCTCTCTTTTTTTTTTTCTTTTTTTTTGGTACCAAGGATTGAACTTGGGTCCTTGCGCTTAAGCAGCAGACAGTGAAACCACTGAGCTAAATCCCCAGCCCTGGAGGTCTCTTTTCCTACTCTCGTCCACCCCACCCCTGCAAGGATTCAGAGAAATAGAGGGAGAGCAAACAGAGTTCTGATGGGGACAAAAGTAGAGCCTGGAGGGAAGTGAGCAGCAGAAAGAACCATCCTGAGCCAAGGGAAGGTGGAATTGCAGGCTCAGTGCAGTCCCTAGGGAACCAGGCCAGAGGGAGGCGCCAAGGGAAGCTACTCACTACCCCAGGGCTCAGCCAATAGTGTGGCTCAGCAGCCCCAGGGCAGCAGCATTTTCCACTCTGCAGAGGCTCCGGGTGGGTTTGTCTTGCATTCCCTGGAAAAGACAGTTGACTGAGAGGTTTTATGCTTTTATATGGTAGGCTCTATGTGCACTGATAAAGATTCCCTCAACTTAGACCACCCTGAGCTTTCTGACTGGGCCTTGACTTTTGCACTTCTGTCTTCACCTCTGCACTGCTAAATGTTAACCTGCTCAGCTTCCTCATCCTCACCCTCTCTGGTGAGGTCTGCTCATCTGGCTGGCTTTCAGTGAGTCCTGTTAGATCGGTTCAGCTACAACCTCATCTGCCCTGAGGTTTCCTCTTAGCAATTTTCCATCCGATGACCTGTTCCTGCATCCCTGCTCCTGGTATAAATTCCCACTTGCAGATGCTGTCTTTGTAGTCAAACCAATCTCTCTGCCCCTCTGCAAAACCCCATTGCAGTGGTCTCTATACTTTTCTCAATGTTCCTTTTGAATAAAGTCTTGGTGAAACCCTGTCTCAACAAACAAACAAACAAACATCTTGCTTACCATCTCTAACAAGTGTTGTGAATAATTTTGTCTACAGGAAAGAAGCAATCCACAAGCAAGAGGGTGTGGGAAAAACTTGGATAGATGAGGAAGGGACAGAGGAGGAAAGACTCCATCAGGGACCAGGTTCTAGTTCTGGCCGCGTGATCTTCAACAAGCCGGAGCCTCCTTCACAGCAGATCTCTGGCTCCTGCCTAACACTTCCACACACAGTTCAGAAGGTGAGACCATGATGGGCTAAACTGGCTCCTGACATCATCCAGCTCTTCCAGGTTTGTGTCTGCTTAGTAAACATCTAGAGAGTAAGTAAAACAGCAATAACCTTCTGTGTTGAGCCCTCACTGTGGACCAGGCATAGAATTGAACTTTTCACAAGTGCTTTCTCATTTAATCTGCATGATACTTAGCAGTATGGATTCTATACTTCCCTTACATTACATACGGCAGTGTGACAGAGAATTCCCCAGGGAGGGAGGGAGGGAGGAAGAAAGGAAGGAGGGAAGGAAGGAAGAAAGGAAGGAAGGGGAGCTCTAGGTGCATCGAGTAAGACAGGTCCCTCATCCCTGCATCCCGGACTCTACTCTTCACCTAGTCCTATGGGCCAGGAAGCCAGCTTGCCCCAGAATTCCCTGTCCCCCAGACTCACTTTATGCTTCTCCAGAGCACTTGTCATCCCTTGATTCCCAGTAAGTTTAAGTTGTTTCGTTTTTTTTTTGGTACTGGGGATGAAACTCAGGACCTTGCGCTTTCCAGGCAGGCGGTGGAACCACTGAGCTGAATCCCTGCTCCCAAGTTTAAGTCGTTTATTCACTTGTCTGTTCCTCCTTTCAGCTATACAAACTCCAGGAGAGTCGGGATCTACGTCTGTTTTGGTCATTTCTCTGTCCTTGTTGTCTAGAGCAGTAGTTGGTACATACCAGGTTTGTCGGGAGCAATGAGACATCATTTTGGGGAAAAACCATTTGATTAGGCCTAGTTCTCCTGCCCACAGGCCAGCTATGGCATTTTGAGACATAATTCCATTTTGGCCTCGGGTCACAACTGAGACCTCAATGATCCCATGATGCTGTGATTCTCCAGGACAAGATTACACCAGCTGAAGACATCCTGGGAGGAACAAAATCTTCATCTACTCAGTTCCTCATTGTTCTTGGATTGTTACACTTTGTTTATCCAGATGTAGTGAACTCTCTGCAAGTCATCTGTTACATCTGTTTCTTCCATGTACTGAATAAAAGGTGCGGTAAGCTGGGGGCCTTCCTCTTTGCCCCCCAGAGCAGCACTTTGATCAGGCGCAAAGCTCAGCTTCTTCTCCAAGTCTCATTTTTTCTACCTTTCCCGTATAATAAGTTAATTCGCCTTGTGCTGCCATGGCTCGCAGGAGACTAGGGCTCACTGCAGAGGTTCTAGTAATGTCCCCTTTCCCTGTTCCCTACACAGGTTCCCTACACATTCAACTAATATCTGTTGAATGGATAAGTGCGTGGAAGAATGAATGAAGTAGGTGGCTTCAGAGAGGTTACATAAGGCAACTTACCCATTGTTATGCAGCCAGCAAGCGGCAGAACTGAAATTCAAACCCAGGACTAGGACCCCTCTGGAGTTTAACTTCTGAAATGTTAACTGTCTCCTTCATCCAACAAGTATTTATTTACTGAGAGCCTAATGCCTTCTGGGTATTGTGTTAGTTTCCACAGCAAGAACAGTAAACAAAACAGACAAAGTCCTGGTCCTTGTGGTGCTTGTGTCCTAGTATCTTTCCACATGAAAAGAGACACAATTTTCTTTTCTTTTTTTTTTTTTTTTCCTGTAGTACTGGATATTGAACCCAGGTCCTTCATACAGTGCTATATCCTCAGCCCTTTTCAATTTTTAACTTTGAGACAGGGTCTTGTTAAGTCACTAAGTTCCCCAGGCTGGGCTTTGAACTCATGATCCTCCTGCCTCAGCCTCCCAGAGTGCTGGGATCACAAATATGAGCCACCACACCTGGCTGAGATGCAGCCTTCTAAGACGAGGGTGCAAGGCCCGTGTGCTGACACTCCTACTTACCTGTCCATGGCAGGCATAACTAGTCAATCAAGGCCCAGAGCAGTGTAGATGCTGCTCAAGATCCTCTTCAGTGCAGTACATTAGGGTGACATTGTCAACTGCCTGGAGTTGGCACCAAAATACATGTCACTCATCTCCTGTGAAGAGGTATTGTCAGCTGGAGATTTAGCTTAGTGGTTCTGCTGCCTGCCTTGCAAGCGCAAGGACCCGAGTTCAATCCCTGGTACCTAAAAAAAAAAAAAGAGAGAGAGAGAGAGAGGTTTTGTCATGTCAATACAGCCACAGTGTACCGTGCAACCAGCGCCTCTGGGACCACAAACGGGACTCCCATGGCTAGCATAGGTGTTGAGCCTCCTCCTTGCTATTCCTGAAAGAGTCTTCCTCACTCTTTTCTCCAGCCACTGACCTGCCCTGGGGGAATGAAGGGCAAGATGGTAAAATCATCCAAAGGGCAGAACCAACAGCTCTCGAGGCTGCCAGGTTTCATTGGTCCTGGAAGTGCAGTCTGGTGAAGGAATGGACACAGGCTCTGAAATGGGTAGTCATGGGTTCAGATCATGGCTTCTGTATTCATTGGTGTGACGCTGAGCAAATCACTGCACCATTCTCAGCCTGGGTTTCCTCACCTACATCAAAGGGCTGACATGAAGATTGGGTGACATAAACCACACGGAGAGCCTAGCTTAGAGTTTGGGACATAAAAGGCTCTGGACAGGTGTCGGGAAGTACGCAAGTGGATGCAGCAGTGATCGGATGAGTGTTCCAGTGGAGAATAGAGACATGAAAGCAAATCTGGTGGGTTGTATTTTCCAGACAGACTCAACACTAGGACCATCCACGACTTCTCCTGTGATCTCAAGAGAGGTGAGGTCTATGACCCGCCCCCCGTGAAAATGGAAAGGCTTTTTTGGAACTCAGAGCCCTTGCCATGCTAGGCAAGTGGTCTACCACTGAGCTACCACCTCAGTCTTCTTTTCTTTTGAGACAGGGTCTTCCTATATAGTTCAGGCTTGCCTTGAACTCACTGTGTAGCCTGGGCTGGCCTCAAACTCAGGGCGATCCTCCTGCCTCCCAAGTGCTGGAAGTACAGGTGTGTACCACCACACCTTCCTGAACACAGAAAGACTTTTATGATCATTTCAACAAAAAGACTGTGACAGAAGTGACCCTGAGTGGCTCTCTAGGCGGGAATACTTGCTCTCAAAGCCTTCAGCTACCTTGTCAGCAGCTGACCGTCCTGAGGTTGCCATGCTGTAAGGAAGCCCAGTTGGCCCACAAGGGGAGACTGCAAAGAGGCTCTGGAATACGTGAGGACAGAGAGTGTCACCCAACTCCGAGCTGGGCCAGCTCCATCCACCACTGGACAGCAGCAACCCCACGGGACGCCCCACTTCAGACCCTCCAGCCAATCTCTTCTTAATTCCCAGCCATCCGAAACCCTGAGTGATGATAAAATGATCATCGTCACTTGAAACTGCTGAGTTTTGGGGGTGTTTATCATCTAGCGGGTCACCCAAATATCCTGCTGAGAATGGTGTCACAGGAGCATGTAGAGTGTGTTTGGGAACACAGAGGAGGGAGCAACTAGAGAGCTGGATGTTCTACCTGAGAGGAAAACAATGACAGTGATGCATCTGAGAGGGACTCGATCCAAGAGGGTTGCTGTTGGAAGTAATCCTTAGATGCAGATGCAGGCTATCAGATTCAGGGGACCAAGGACAGCCCCTGGATTTCCATTACCCCCATTGTATTCCCCTCTTCCCCAACCCCTGGTGAGCAGCTTTTTAGTCTGAGGAACAATGGGAAGAGCACTGGAATTGGGGTCAGGAGTCTCTGGTTCAGTGATGCTGAGCCAGATCAGGTTGATGAGTGGAACCACAGCTTCCGGGTTTATAAAATGGAGACATTGTGGCTGCCGACATTCACTGAATGCTCTGTATGACCTGGGCACCCAATCCTTTAAATGGACCCTTGTGTGTAAAGCTACACATGCAGCCAAGGAGATAGCTATATTACCTCTATTTTACCAAAGAGGAAACTGCCCGAGAGACGTTAATCACCTTCCTGAGTTGTGTGCCTTGTGCCTGGCAGAGCTGAGGTGGAAAGCTAGACCAGCTTGCTCCAGAGATGGGATCCTCAGCCCTGTCTGCCCCAGCTGGGGTGGGCAACACTCAGCTGATGGACTGAGCAAGTGCAGGAGAGGTCTCTGAGGGAAAGTGCAGATAGCACTGCTCTGGGTCTGCCCTGTAGTATGCACAGTTACTCCTTTTTTCTGGATCCTTCTGTCAAAGCTCCTTCAACACAAGACTCACTGTCTTAATTCATCTTTGCCCCCTGCACAACAGCGAATCCCATGCAAGGCACTGAACGAGGGCTCAGGAAATACATGTGAATGGAATGCATTCCCCAAGTTGAAACATTTGTTCTTAAAATTTTATTTTAAAGCCAGGCATGGTGGTACATGCCTGTAATCTCAGCACTGGGGAGGCTCAGGTAGGAGGATCGCTGAGAGTTTGAGGCCAACCTGGGCTACATAGTGAGTTCAAGGCCAGCCTGAATTGCATAGCCAGACGTTGTCTCAAAACAAACAAACAAACAAAATAATAAATAAAATTAAATTTAAAAATTTTACTTTATTAGTATGAGTGCATAATGTTTCCAATCTTTGTGGGAAGGTGGTACATGTACATAACACATCCCATTTCTTTTCATCCCTTCTCTACACTCCCCTCTCCATCTCCTGATCTTGTTCCCCTTTGGAAAGATCTATTTCCTTACTTCTTATTTTCTATCTTTTACTATGCTCTTTATTGATACATTGGGTTTCTCATATAAGAGAAACCATGCAAAATTTAAGCATGTATGCCCAATTTGTTTCTTGAAACACTTCTAGTACAAACTTTCTATTCTGGGCTTTAAAGTTAACCCAACATTTTCTTTCTTGAGAACGTGGTTACAAAAGAAGAGGAAAAAAAGAAAGGGCTGGGATTTAGCTCAGTGGTTCCACCACCTGCCTCTCAAGAGCAAGGTCCTGAGTTCAAACCTCAGTACCAAAAAAAAAAAAAAAAGAAGAAGAGAAGCCAGGAGGCTTTATGACTCCATTGGACGATCCCTGGCACCTTCCCAGTGTCAGAATCTGACTGGGAGGATGTAGGGGTGGAGTTATTTGAAGGCAAAACTTGCTCAGGACAAGCAGCCCTGTCAAAACTTGTTTACACAAAGTTCTCAGAAGCTCTGGGGAATTCTGAGTGAGATTTTGACATTAGGAGGCAGCTGCCCATGGAATTAGATCCAGCAGCTTCCTTCAGACTGAGGTCCTTCTTAGAAAAGCCTGGGGAACCCAAATCATTTCCCACATACAAGAGAAATTCTTCAGTGTAACTGGGTTGGTGAGTTTGTCCTTCCCTTTCCACCCAGTGAGCAGCAAACTTCCAGAAGCTTCCATTGCTCCAAAATCGAAGACTTTCTCGAACTCATTTGACTAGAGCTAAAAACAGCCCAAAGAGTTCATTCTTCCTCCCGTGAGCAGCTGAGATTTTTATAAATCATAAAGCTAAACTCTAAATTGTAGCCAGTAGCATTCCACACTCATCTGAGACACTGAATCAGCCATGTGTGTGTGGATAGCACAATGGTTAATAAAAAGTGTGGCTTTTTATTTCTTCTTATTTTTGAGATGAAGTCTTATTATGTTGTCCAGCCTGGTCTCAAACTCTTAAGCTCAAGTGGTTCTCCTGCCTCAGCCTCTGGAGTAGGCGGGACTACAGGCATGCACACTGCACCCTGACAAAGCACAGCTCTGAATTTGGACCGGCTGGGTTTGAATCCTAGTGCTATCGTTTTGTAACTGTGGGGCCATGGGTAAATGGTTTAATCTCTTTAAATCTCACTTCCCTCTGTTACAAACTAAGTGTAACAATAGTTCCAGTTTCACAGGGATGTAGTGAGGATTAAATGAACATGTACTCATGTGACTTAGTATATGAAATACTCAGGAAATGTTAGCTATTGTGGCAGGCAGCCCCCAAAATGTTAATGTCTCTTGGCAATCCTTGCCTCTGTGTATTAATCCCTGGTATTAACACTCTGTGTGTGTTGGGGGGTGTGTGTGGCAGCTTAGTAATCAGCTTCTAGCAAGCAGAATACAGCAAAAGTGATGGGATGTTAGGGACTCCAATAGCCAAAATAATCTTGAAAAGGAAGACCAAAGTTGGAGGACTTACACTTCCTGATTGCAAAACTTACTACAAACCAGGTGCTGTGGTACTTACCTGTAAGCCCTACTACTTGGGAGGCTGAGGCAGGAGGATTCCAAATTCAAGGCCAGTCTGGACAACTTAGCCAGACTCTGTTTCAAAATAAAAAATAAAAAGGGTGTAGATCAGTGGTAGAGCTCTTGCTTAGCATACATGAGATTCTGGGTTCCAGCACCAGTATCACAAACAAACAAACAAAATAACAGCCAAACTTACTACAAATCTACAATAATCAAATAAGTGTGGTACTGGCTAAAGACAGACAAATAGACCAAAGACTTAGAATTGAGAGCTGAGAAACAAATTTGCGCATATGTGGTCAAATCATTTTTGACAATGGTGACAACACCATTCAATGGGAAAGGGCAGTCTTTATAATAAATGGGATTGGAAGAAACGAATATCCATATACAAAAGAATGAGGTTAGACCCTCATTAACATCATATACAAAAATTAACTCAAAATGGATCAAAGACCTGGACATAAGAAATGAAATTATGGGCCAGGGATTTAGCTCAGTGGTTCCGGCGCCTGCCTGGCAAGCACAAGGTCCCGAGTTCGATCCCCAGTACCAAAAAAAAAAAAAAGAAATGAAATTATGCAACTTAGAAGGAAATACAAGGCAGAGGCGTTATTACATTGGATTTAGCAATGATTCCTTGCCTACGACACCAAAACAAGACAGCAAAAGAAAAAAATAGATAAATTGAATTTCATCAATTAAAAAAACTTTTGTATATTAAAGGACTTTTGTCTTGTCTGAGTTTCTAAAAAGACAATTTATGAAATGGGAGAAAATATTTGCCAATCACTTATCAGATAAAGGGTGAATATCCAGAATACAAAGAGAACTAATAACCAACAGCAGTAAAACAACCAGAGGTCTGGGAATGTTATAGTTCAGTGGTAAAGCACATGCTTAGTATATTCAAGGCCCTGGGTTCAAACCCCAGCACTAAAACATCAAAAACAAAGCAAAACAACAATTTTTTAAAAATCCAACAGCTTGGTTAAAAAATGGACAAACGATTTGAATAACCATTTCTCCAAAGTGCGTGCACATAGAAAGATGCTCAACATCACTGGTCATTAGAGAAACGCCAGTAAAAGCCACACCGAGAAGTTGCTTCACATTGATCGGGACACCACTAGAATAACAACAATCTAGAAAACAAGTATTGAAGAGGATGTGGAGAAATTGGAACCCTTGTGCACTGCTGCAGGGAATAATTCCCACTATTGTGAAAAATAATTTAGCAGTCACAGAAAAATAAATTAAACAGAACATGATCATATAATGCAGAAATTCCACCCCAATAGAATTGAAAACACAAGCCAGGCATGTGGTAAATGTTATACCCAGCGAGAGAGTACCAACCAGAGATCTATATTAAATCCACACAGGAGTTTATTACCTGCCGGGACCCGAGCCGAGCATCGGACTCGAGTCCTGACTGGGGGGAGACAAACATGTTTTATACACCTTTGAGGCCAACAGTTTCTAGGCCCCCCTATGGGATAGAACTAGCAAAGCACGTGAAAGGTACAGAAGCAGAATGTCCTGCTGTTAGAACATTTGTAAAACAATAGTTGATTAATTGCTGTTTCTAAAGAGACTTTCTAAGGGGAGGAGGTTTCTAAGCTTCCTTCTTCTGAGTTCATCTAAAGGGCAGGCAGGTGGGTCCAGCAGCAATATGGAGTCTGTTTTGCTAACTAGGGTCCTTCAGTAAATGCCTGTAATCCTATCACTCTGGGAGGCTGAGTCAGGAGGATCACAAGTTTGAGACCAATCTGGGCAACTCAATGAGATTCTGTCTCAAAAGCAGGGGTCGGGGGAGATGTAGGTCAAGGCCCTGGGTTCAATCCCCAGTCTCAAACAACAACAATAATTCTAATAGATGTGAGGAGCGCTGGCATCTTTGCCTAGTAATTGACATTAGGGGAAATTTTTTCAGTCCTTCACTCAATGGTGATACTTGATACTTGATACTTTTTCACATATGGTTTTTATTATGCTGAGGTAGTTTCTTTCTATTTCTAGTTTGTTGAGTGTTTTGGGGTTTTTTAATCATGAAAAGCTGTTGAATTTGTCAAACGCTTTTTCTGAACTGACGGAGAGAAATATGTGGTTTTCTCCATTCTGTTAATGTGGTATAGTATATTGGTTGATTTTTTTTAATGTGTTGAACCATCCCTGCCTTCCAAGAGTAGATTCCATTGGTCATGTGTCTTATCCTCATAATATGCTGCTGAATTGAAGTGTATTTTGTTGAGGATCTTTGCATCAGTGTTCATAAGGGATATTGACATCTCCCTCCATCCTTCCTTTTCTCTTCTCTTTTCTTTCTTTCTTTCATCTCACTATGTTGCCCAGGCTACTCTCAAACACCTAAGCTCAAGGGATCCTCTTGCCTCAGCCTCCCATTTAACTGGGACTAGAGACATGAGCACCATTCTTGGCTGGTCTATAGTTTCTTTTCTTTTTCTTTTTTTTCGAGACAGGGTCTCACTATGTAGTTCAGGCTGACCTTGAACTCACTATGTAGCCCGGGCTGGCCTTGAACTCCTGGTGATCCTCAGCCAGGGGCCTGTGCGCCATCTCACCTGGCTTAGTTGATATTTGTGAAGAACCAATTTTTGGTTCTGCTAATTTTGCTATTTTTGTATTCTATATTTCAGTGATCTCTGTTCTCATCTTTATTTCCTTCCTTCTGCTAGCTTTGGGCTCAGTTTATTCTTCTTTTTCTAGTTCCTTAAATTATGAAATTCAGTTCTTGATTTGAGATCACTGTTTTAAATATAAACATTTAGAAGTCAGATGTGGTGGCGCACTCAGGAGGCTGAGGCAGAAGGATTGCCCAAGTTCAAGGCCAGCCTACACTAAAAACTGAAGTCCTGTCTTAAAAAAAAAAAAAAAAAAAAAGAGGGCCGGGGATTTAGCTCAGTAGTTTCAGTGCCTGCTTCGCGAGCTCAAGGACCGGAGTTCAATCCCCGGCACCAAAAAAAAAAGAAAGGGGCTGGGGGATTTAACTCAGTGGCACCACGCCTGCCTTGCAAACACAAAGTCCCAATTCAATATATATGTATACACACACACATACTCACTTTGGTGCATCTCGTCATTTTTTTTTTTTTTTTTTTGGTACCGGGGATTGAACTCAGGACCTTGTGCTTTTGAGGCAGGTGCTGGAACCACTGAGCTAAATCCCTGGCCCAGTTATCTCATAATTGATATGTTGTTCTTCTGTGTTTCTGTAGCCATTTCCTGATTTTTTTTGCTATTATTTCTTTGTTCCATTGGTTGTTTAATTTCCACAATTTGTGAATTTCTAGCTTTTCTTTTGTTATGACTTCTAACTTCATTCTGTTGTGGTTGGAGCAAGTATATGTATGAAATACTGCGTATCTTTTTTTAATACTCTATATCTTTAAAAAGTGTATCAGAGTGGGTTGTGGTGGAATTTTCCTGTAATCCCAGCACTTGGGAGGCTGATGCAGGAGGATCATGAGTTTGAGGCCAGCCTAGGCTACATAACAAGAGCCTGCTTCAAACAATAAAATCTACTGGTGTCCTGAATATGTTTTTTTTTCTTCTTGCAGTACTGGGGATTGAACCCAGTGTCTTTGCACTGAGCTACGCCCCCAGCCCTTTTTTGTATTTTTAAATTTTGAGACAGGGTCTCACGAAATTGCTCAATTTTCCAGGTGAGGTCAAATCTTTGCAATCCTCTTGCCTCAGCCTCCTAGTGCAAACTGCGTGTCTTTCAGCTCTAATTGCTTTATTGTGTTTTTTAAATCCTGTATTTCTTTGCTTATCTTCTATCTGGGTTGCTCAGTCCATTACTGAAGGGGGGATAGTGAAGTTGTAGTACCGTCTCAGTGTGAAGGCCTACATTCTATCCCCAGAACTGGGGGAAAGAAAAGGGGAAGAAATGTCTACTTTCCCCTTCCATTCTGTTGATTTTAGTTTCATGTAGCTTGATCGTCTGCTATTAGGTGTGTAAATTTACACTTCCCTTGAATCTGCTCAAGATGGGTAGTTCCTGTGCAGCCACCGGGTGAGAAGCTGGCGGAGGGAGAAGGAAGCCACCCCCTGTTTACTGCTAGGAGCGCTGCCTTCTCATCAGTGTTCTAGGTAGCCCTACTGGCTTTCAAATTTTGATTAAAGTATCTGATTGGTTGATGACTGTGATATATTAATTGTTATTTGCATTGTCATCCTTTTTTTTAAGGCACTTGAATTCTGTGGTCACCTTAAAATGAAGCTCTCTTTCAATTCAGTAATTAAAATTGACCGGTCCAGGTAATAATCAAAACTCTGCCCTTGATTGGTCCTCCCTTTCTCCTCCTCCTGCACCTTGCTAGCTGTAGCTTCTGAGATCAGGAGAGAGAAGGATAAAGCAGGGCAAGGACGTTCCTACTGGGCCAGGACTCATCCAGGTGGCTTCCTGTTCCTTGGGCCTGCTAGATACCTAAAGCACCCTCTCTCTGTCTCCTGTGCACTTTGGGGAGCTCTCTGGACTGCGGTTTCGGTTTCTTCGCAGTGGGTGCTGCTCCTCCTCAGAGGGCTGCTCTGGAATCTCCCCTAGCTCCAGGCCTCCTTGTAGCAGTGGTGCCTGACAGAAAGCCTCCAAGGGCCTAGCCGCCTTGTGGGCAACTTTCACTTTGAAAATATGGTCATGGGGGCGGGGCGAGGGGGGTTGCTCCTGTGTACCTATTCCTGTTTTCTTTGCTTCCTTTCTGATAGACAAAGAGAACGTAATGCGCAAGTCTACTGCCTGAGGATTGCCTGGACCCACAAGGGTGGCTGCCTCCTTCTGGAGCAAGCTGAATTCTGCACTTTCTAGCAATATGGGCTCTGATGATGATGCCCAGGAACAGGGTGGTTACAGTGTTCAGAGCCATGTGCAGTGCTGTGTCCCTGTGGTCACACCGGTGTTGCCTGGGCAACAGTGAGAAACTGTATCCAAAAAAAAAAAAGTTTTGGTATCAGACTGACCCACCAAGGCTTAAATTCTATGTGTGTGATGGTGGGCAAATTGTTTACTTACTTTTCTGAACTTCAGTTTTGTTATCTGTTAAATGGGGATAATAATACTATTAATATCAGTAGGGCATTGTGAAGAGAAATAAGATAATATACAGGCAGGATTAGTTTGCCGGCCCCTGGTCCATAGAGAAGCCAGTGGCAGTGTGGATTTCTTGTATCTGAGTGTAGGATGTGGCTTCTTTTTTTTTTTGGTACCGGGGATGGAACTCGGGACCTTGCATTTGCGAGGCAGGAGGTGGAACCACTGAGCTAAATCCCCGGCCCAAGATAATATAAATTACCAAAGTGTTTTGTTCATAGTAAAGTACTCAGTATTTACTGTGTTATCATCTAATGAGCAGTACATTTGTAATAGGCAAAAGATTGTACTTTTCAACTGAATAAGTAACAGTTCTATCAAAATAAAGATATAAATATACACCAGATAAAGGAAAGAGATGATGCAATAGTGACACAGTGGTGAGCTGTAATCAACAGATCAGAGCCCCTGGCAAGTTACTTTACCTGGCATGCACCACTCAGAAGCTGTTGGGTTGGGAGACTTCCTTGTTGCTTTTGTCTCCAGGGTGGAAGTCACACCATGGCGTCAACCAGGCCACACATTGTAATTATCCATTGAAATTATCCCAATCTCCTATTTTTTTTTCACCTTTTGTGGCAAGACACAGGGTTCTTGGGCCACGGAAGCTTGACTCAGTCTCTTCCCAAGCCCAAGCAATAAACCAGGGGATAAACTGTGGCCTGCCCGAGCCTATAAATTCCAGATGTCTGTGGCTCATTCACTGCCAAATTGACAGCTATGGGAGCTGTCCACAGTGGTGCATAAGGATACCTATTAGCTCCAGGCTCCTCTGAAGAAAGAGCTGTCTGGCAGGTATATTTTGTAAAAGGGCCATACAGAATATGTAATTTTTTTTTTTTCTTTTTGAGATAAAGTCTCACTATGTAGTCCAGGCTGGCCTTGAACTTGTGGTGATTCTCCTGTCTCGGCCTCCTGCGTACTGGGATTACAGGTGTGCACCACCACAACTGGCCCAGAACATGTGATCTTTAAAAAACCTTTTACAGGGCCAGGGATTTAGCTCAGTGGTGCCACCACCTGCTTTGCAAGCACAGGGTCCCAAGTTTGATCCCCAGTACCAAAAAAAAAAAAAAAAAAGTAAGTAAAATACGTAAAATAAGAAAGTAAAAAACCTTTTACAGTTCTTTTGAATATTTCTAATTGACAAGTGACAACGCACCAACTCCTCTTATAGATCCAGCATCGGAGAAGCAGCCACAAATAACAAGGAGAACAACACCCTCAAAGCTGCAAGCTGGGACTTGACTCATATCTAGATGGTGGAGCCCTACATGGATACGTAATTTCTGAAAATATTTGGTATTGCACATCAAAAGCCTTTCCTATGTATTTACCTAGTGACCTTGTAATTTTACCCTCCAGGAATTTGTTTAAAGGAAATTTATTTAAGAATATGAAGATTTGGGCCAGGGATTTAGCTCAGTGGTGCCACTGCCTGCTTAGCAAGCACAAGGTCCTGAGTTCAATCCCTGGTACCAAAAAAAATAATATGAAGATTTATCTATAAAGATATTCAGCTCAGCATATAATAGAAAAAATGGAAACAGTGGAAAGTAGTAAAAGTTATGACAAATTGTCATAACATACAGTACAGCCCATGGCTATGTATGTATGTGTATATACATGGGAACATGTTCACATGTGGTTCAGGCCATTCTTGAACTCACTACGTGGGCCAGGCTGGCCCTGAACCCATGGTGATCCTCCTGCTTCAGCTTCTCAAGAGCTAGGATTACAGGTGGGCACTACTACACCTGGCTATTTTTTATTACCATTTTTATAGAGGGGGAAAAAAAGCTCAATAATTGAGGGCTTACTATGTGCCACGCATTGTGCCAAGCATTGTTCCAAGTACTTCAAAGATGCTAACTGAATCCTTACTCTAATGTCACTAAATGTTTTGTTGTTATCCCCACTTCACAGATGAGAAAAGTGAAGCACAGAGTAGCTAGACAACCTGCCAGAGTCAGTCTGCCTTTCCAGTTAATGTATTATTTATGTAACAAGGCAAAACTTCAAGGAAAATATTTAAAATACAAGATCTTTGCTGCAGATTTGAAGAAGTCCCTTTGAGCCACAGTCTCTTTAACTGTAGAATGGAAATTGTTAGGCAGTTAATTAGGACACTGGCAGGCTAAGGGACAAAAGGGATGGGTCCAGATACCATAAGTTGCCAGTTAAGTAAAGAAACAAGGATGTCAGTGTTGTGGCACAGCTGGTAGAATAAAATGAAATAATAAACATAAAAGCACTTTGATGGTGTAGGTTTAGAATATATAAAAAATTCTAGCAGTTAGCTGGACATGGTGGTGCACACCTGCAATTGCAGCACTCTGGGAAGCTGAGGCAGGAAGATCTTAAATTCAAGCCCAACCTGGGCAACTTAGCAACTTGGACCTTATCTCAAAATCAAAAATACAAAAAGGGGTAGGTGGGCCAGGGATTTAGCTCAGAGGTGCCAGCGCCTGCCTTGAAAGCACAAGGTCCTGAGTTCGATCCCCAGTACCAAAAACAACAACAGCAACAACAGCAACAACAACAACAACAACAACAACAAAAAGGGCTAAGGATGTAGCACAGTGTGAAAGGACCTGGGTTAAATCCCCTGTACTGAAAAACAAATCTAGGAGCTATTACAATACAAAGTAGAAAGTGATACACGTTTCAGAAATTGTTAGGCAAACATTGTACGGGAACATGAGTGATTTCATATCTTACTGGATTCTCTTTGGAGCCGCACATTCTTTCTTCTTTTCCTTTTTTCCCTTTCTCCCTCCCTGTTCCTGTTCTCTCTCTTTGCTAGGGGAGGGGGCTTGCACATGCTAGGCAAGCACCCTACTATGGACCCACACCCCCAGCCTTGTTCTCATTCTTTTTGTAATTAAAATCATGAATTCATTCTTTTATTATTTTATACTCTGAAATTACTCAAAGCATTAATCTAAATTTACCATGTGATTTAAATTTCTTTTCTTTTTGGAGACAGGGTCTTGCTATGTAGCCCAGGCTGGCCTTGAACTTGTGGCGATCCTCCTGCCTCAGCCTCTCGAGTGGCACTGGGATTACAGGAATGCACCGCACCCGGCAATCCTGCTCCCGGTGTTTCTGAGCTGGGGATTGGATATCTTGTCTTCACGGGGAGGGTGTGAGTAGTTGGGGAGACAGGGATTATTGTGGTCTTACACATTAGTAGATGGTCCTGTATTCCTTTATTTTTTTGGTATTTCAGAATTTCTCTATCAACCCAGCTGCCAGTCTCAGCCTTTGTCAGGTTTTTGCAAGGTTGCTGCCCATCTCTGTGCCCACTACCTCTGGCCTGATGCTCCCATACAGAAGTGGGTCAGGAAATGAACAGCTGCAACCAATGAATCAGCAAGGAGCCTGGTGGCCAGCTGGGGAGTCTACCTGTGCCACAAACCCTTTCAAAAGCTAAACTAAACAAACCTGGGCATTCAGGAGCTAGTTTTTCCCTTCATAGCTTGAGAATTACCTAGGAAAAAGGAGGGCTCCTCCTCACACAGCTCCATGGGGGACTGTCCCTGGAAAAACTCAGGGCACCAGTCGGCAGCCAGAGCTGTACACTGGAATCAGTTGGGTTTGGGGTCCCACGCACCCTCTCCCCCAAGATTCTGATCCTAGGATGGTGTTGGGGCATCAGAATCCTCTGCAGTTCTCCAAGGTCAAACCCCTGGGTCAGAGTCACGGGAGGCGTGGGAGTTTCATCCTGACTTCCTGTGGCTGTTGAGCAATTACACCGAAATGTCTGTCATGGCTGACAATAGATTTGCACTTCTCCGGAGTGTGTGAGCATGCAGAACGGGCCCCAGATGCTATACCAGGAAATGGACACTTGGTGTGCAGAGGGGTGTGTGTTTCGATACCAGTTTAGCAACCTGATCAGAGCCCTGAAGCGCATCCAAACACCAGAGGGGTCTACTTTATTCTTCCAGAAGGTTCCAAGAATCTGCTTCTTCTGACTAAGCCACCAGCGGAGGGACCTACAAGCCCTGAGCACCGATACTTTGAATTCATACAGGAGCTTGAGGAAGAACCAAGCCAGCTTTTGTTAGAGTAGACATGCCAAGGGCAAAACAACGGAGCCCACAGACCAGTTAGTCCTATCAGACTTGTGGCAGAGGTGTGGCAAAGCTGCAGGCTGCCAAGGGGAATGGGAAAAAATAAGAACCAAGATACACAATGTAAAGGTACACGTTCCCAATGATGAATGTAACTGTAATGTATACCTAAAATGTACCAATAAACTTAATGGAAAAAAAAAAAAAAGCTGCAGACTGCCAGCCTCCCAGGCCCTCATGGGGCCTTTAGGCTGCAAGTTGCCTGTCCTCCAATTATGGACTTTCAGAAAGTCCTTTTAGTCACTCTGAGGCCTTTTGTCTACAATTAAATGTAGAAAGTCCTTTCTGTTCCACTTACACTTACAAATTAGGTAGGTGATGTTTTCTTAATAGTTCTGTTGATTTTGGTTCCCCAGACTCTCAGGTGACAAATTTTCACTGAATTTGGGAGGCCCTCCTTTTAAATTCTGTTCCAATATAAGCAAACGTCTGTAACCTGCAGTCCTTAGCATTAGCAGGTTGTAACTAACTCCTTACAAATTAGCAGGTTGATTTTGTAAATCTACAACTGGTATTGACTCTTGGGGAAGAATAAAGGAAAGAGCACCCCCCCACACACACATCGGCTTCCTTCTTTGATAAATAGTAAAGAGAAAAGGTTTGGATCTCCTTTAGGACTCAAAAGAGTCTCATTGAAACTAGAGACATTTATAGCTAAATGGATGCATATTGAGGCCATCCTCTTAAGTGAAATAAATAGCACACACATGTGTAAATACCGAATAGTTTCTCTAGTGTGAGAAACTGAAAGTGTAAATAAGGATGAAAATGATTAAAATGAATAATTGATAATTTGAAATAAGAAAAGGTCCAAGAGTTTGGGGATGGCGGGAAGGGAGGGGGAAAAGGAAGAAGGGAAAGGAAAAACTATGAGAAAAAAAAAATGGAATCAAACTCTGTGTAAATAGGGAAGGGTGGAGGGGGTGAAGGGTGCACAGGTAATGGGAGAAAAAATAAGAACTAAGATACATCATGTTCTGGTACAAACACCCAATGATAAATGTAAATGTATTTTATACCTAAAATGTACCAATAAATAAATATATATATATAAAAACAAAAAAACCCCAAAAGAGTCTCATTCATAAGTGTCCCCATGGCTTGGCAGAGGGCCTGGTACAAAATAGGCACCAGATAAGTCTTTGCTAAATAAATGTTCTGTACAGTTGTGTATTTACTATGTATTTGGCCCCCAATATTGGTGCTCTGCATCCTGAGAGCTGTTCCCATCAATATTTTATTTAAACTGAAAACTACTAAATAGATTGTTGGTGGAATTTTCTTTTTTTTTTTTGTATCAGGGATTGAACTCAGGACCTTGTGCTTGCAAGGCAGGTGGCAGCACCACTGAGGTAAATCCCCGGCCCTGGTGGAATTGATTTTAAAGAACACCATGGGACAGGCAGAGGCTGTATCAGGTATCCTTTAGAGGCAATTATTTTAATGCCTGGTCTCTGGTTCTGAGCTGTTATGGGCATTTGGTAAATATAAATAAATGAGCTGGCGCTAAATTGAGAAGGTGCTGGGAAAGAGACCTAGTAAAAATCTGAATAGTGCTCTCCTGAGAGCAAAACGACTTTGACCTTGTGGTGGAGAACCTAGTTCAGCCAGATGGCACAATGAAGGCTTCCCTCTGCTCAAGCAGCCCTGGCAAGTCAGTCTGTGTCTGCTCTGGGGAAAGCACCTTATAAGCCCTGAGGAGGACACAGAAGTGACTCAGATACAGACGTTGCAGGGAACATGGAGCCTGGGCTCTGGAATCTGTGTGTGGCTGTCAGCTTCAGAGTCTGAGCCTGGTTCTTTTTAGTTGTTTTTGTTTGTTTGTTTTGAGACAGGGTCTCCCTATGTAGCCCAGGCTGACCTTGAACTCACAGCAATCCTCTTGCTTCAAACTCCGAATGCTAGGATTACAGGCGTTAGCCACCATTTCTGGCCTGAGCCCAGTTCTTCATCTGTATAGTCAAGATCAAAATAGCACCTACGTAAGTGTGAGGATTAAATGAGATGATGTAAGGAAAACACAGTGTATACAACAGGGAGCAGAGTGACACATTATGTGTTTATAAGTTTCCAGTGAGTTATGTATTTATACAGGTAATATTCAGAGGGTGATTTGAAGAAGTGATAGGATGGCAATGACCTTGTAGTTTTCTAAATGTTTAAATTGTATTTTATATTGCAATTTAGATCTACTGCAGTGTTTTTATTTTTATTTT
This sequence comes from Heterocephalus glaber, assembly GCF_053883595.1. Taxonomy (NCBI): domain Eukaryota; kingdom Metazoa; phylum Chordata; class Mammalia; order Rodentia; family Bathyergidae; genus Heterocephalus; species Heterocephalus glaber. The sequence continues at coordinate 17,832,244 of NW_028258302.1, read as the reverse complement.
TTCTTGAGGCAGGGTGTCACTATGTAGTTCAGGCTGACCTTGAACTCACTATGTAGCCTAGGCTAGCCTTGAAATCGAAGCAATCCTCCTGGCTCAGCCTCCCAAGTGCTAGGATTATAGGCATGCACCACCACACTGCAGTATTTTTAAAAGAAAACACAAACAGATCAATGGATAGGAGAAAAGAGGTCAAGATGGGAGTGAAGGGGGAGGATACATTGGAGAGATATTTGGACTAGGATAATAAAAAGAATTAGGAAAAGAAAGTGTTTAAACTGAAACTATATTTCCTTTATAAACCATTTGTTGAAAAATATTACAAGGGCCCTTTTTGAAGTCAAAATCTTGAACCCGTTCAATACAGCCTCATTATTATCTGGCTAAGGAAGCTTCTTAAATAAGGGGAAACAGACCAAATGTTTACAGATAGCAGTCGGCTTAGTGTGTATTCCTTATTTGAAGTATGATTTAGCACCAGAAAGTTCCCGTGCTTAAAAATAGCTCTTGATTTACAAAATTACAATAACAAATTGCACTTTTAAGACACAGTAACTTTTCTTAAAATCTACAGCTACAACAGAAGGGTTTGGCTTGGATTGGGAAGTGAAGGTGGGTTTATAAAAAGTATAAGTTCTGTAAAGAAAAGTAGCCTGGAGCTGGGGATTTAGCTCAGTGGCGCTGCACCTGCCTCACAAGCACAAGATCCTGAGTTCGATCCTCGGTAGCCTGGTGTGTACACACACACACACACACACACACACACACGAGTATAAAGTGATAGGATTCATTCTGGACCCTAGAATTTCGTTCAGAGAAATTAATGTTCACTTTAAAACATTCACTTTGGGTTTCTTACACATTTACCACAAATTTGTCCTTTTCCCTTTCTCTGCATGTTGCTGGCATAATTAACTGAATATTTTCTTTCTTACAAATGACCCCGAAAAAGTAATCTGGGTGCAGCTCATTCTCTCATCCAATTTATTGTGCATTTGCAATGTTCGAGGAGCAGTCATCAGAAAAATAAAACCTTGGCGGACCCTCGAGGGTGTGTCGGGGACGAGCGGAGATCGACAGTCGCGAGCAACCACGACATGACCAGTTAAAGGGCTCTGGGGGGGATCTGGGGGCGGCGGGCGGACCGGGAAGCACGGGCCGCGGCGGGCAGGAGGAGGCCGGCCCGGGGCGAGTCTGCGGGAACCAGCTGCCTGGACCAGACGGTTGTTACGCGACCCGAGAACCGAACTCGCCCGGGTAGTTTCCCCTCTCCCCGCGAACCCCAGGTCCGGGTCCACCGGCCTCGCCTCCTGGAAGAGTCCAGAGCTGGCGGTGGAGTCGCAGCAGGCTCTGCCAACTTGCTCCTCCCGAAGGCTTTCAGACCCTCTGCAACAACCGCCCAGCCCGGGCGCCCGCCTGCCCCGGCAACAGGCGGTGGCCCCCTCCTCATTGGCCGGACGCGCGCTGTCGTACTCTGACTGGCTGCGCAGCCGCCCGGGCCCGCCCGCGCTCACCACCTCCTCCATTTTGTCGGTAGAGGTAGAAGGAGGTCTGGCCGGAGACGCGAGGGTGAACTGAAGCTGCGTCGTCGGTGCTCCTGGGCTTTGTTCGATCTGTGCCTCGTCACTCCCTGGAAAGGGAGGGAGGCTTCGACGTCGAGAGGGAGCTGCCGCCGCAGTCCAAGCCGAAGTCGGTGAGTGGCCGCAGCTCGGCCATGTTGGCGGCCGCTTCCTATTGTTAGGAAGGCGGCGGGCGAGGAGCCGAGAGCCCGCGCGGCGGCGGGTCTCGGGTCGGCGACGGGAACGGGCGCGGGCGCCAGCTCCAGGCCTCGGCGGCCGCGGGCTCAACCTGTGATAATTCAGGTCTGAACTCGCTGTTTAGATTACTAACACTCCGGAAGGCCTTGTACCTACCCTGGTGGAAGGAAGGGGCTTACTCTTCGTCGGTCACTTGCTTTCTCGGAACATCAAACGAAAACGAAGCCTGACCGTCGCTTTAGGGAGGCGTTCTCATACACGGTTACGATGACTTGTGAAACTTGAGTTATGGGGAGACAGAACCGAAGGAAGCACTCTCCACGATGGGAGACGCGGCTTTGTGGAAACGTAAAGATCGGAAAATTATGATGGAACTTTAAAAGCATGGTCTCTTTAGAAAGTAAATTTTAAGCCAGTTTCTTGGTTTTAGCTGGAAAAGCGAAAGCTTAGCATTTTGGTTACGAAGTGATTTCTGAAAGATGTTTTCCAGGAAAAAGGTAAGTTGGTGGGACTTGTAGGTACTCTGAAAAAAATTCCCTAGAAGCCTGAGTTTAGATGGCATTTATGAGGTCAAAGCCAGCCACCTTCACCTTGTTTTATAGGAATTTTTATGTTCAGGAGTAGCCATTTTTTTACTGCAGCTATTTCTGTAGTAAATGTAAATGAACACTTTCTCCTGTGTTTTTGAATTGATCAAGTAATCTTTGCTTTTCCAGCTAAGACTTCTCTCAGACTTGAGCGCTGAGGACACTCAGATGTTGGCTTCAGCTCCTAGGCTGGACTCGGCAGATCGGCCCATGAAAACTTCTGCATTGAGACAAAGGAAAGGATCCACCAGAAAGCAACACCTATTATCTTGGGCTTGGCAGCAAGGAAGAAAAGTACTGGAAATACTGCAATCTGAAAAGCAGACTGAAAGGTATAAACTTGGATCAAAATGGGTTATTTTATGATGGACCTATTCATTAATTCATTCATTCACAGGGTCTCACTATGTAGTTTTTGAAGTCACTATGTAGCCCAGGCTGATCTCCTCAAACTCACGGTGAACCTCCTGCTTCAGCCTCCCAAATGCTGGGATTACAGGCATGCACTAAGCCATTTATTTTTAAAAAGGCCTAATTCAGATTTGTGGTCAGCTTTTTCTTAGGAAGAGTAATAAATACAGGCTGTGCATATAATGCAAGCTCTAATTCTGAGTTAAAGCATCTATGAACAGTCCATTGTTTGGAATCTTACCAGGACTTCTGGAATTCGAAATTGGAGCTGTAAAACCTTTAAAGGAACTTCTGAACTTTCCTTATGGGAACTTAATCATTTTCATCTACTTAACAGGTGACAAAGAAGCTGAAGATGGGTGGTGGAGAGAGGTATAACATTCCAGCCCCTCAATCCAGAAATGTTACTAAGAACCAACAACAGCTTAACAGACAGAAAACCAAGGATCAGAATTCCCAGATGAAGATTGTTCATAAGAAAAAAGAAAGAGGACATGTTTATAACTCGTCAGCAGCTGCACGGCAGGCCATGCAGAATGGGGGGAAGAACAAGAATTTTCCAAATAATCCAAATTGGAACTCTAGTTTATCAAGTCCCAGCTTGCTTTTTAAGTCTCAAGCTAGTCAGAACTATGCTGGAGCCAAATTTAGTGAGCCACCATCACCAAGTGTGCTTCCCAAACCACCGAGCCACTGGGTTACTGTTTCCTTTAACCCTTCAGATAAGGAAATAATGACATTTCAACTTAAAACCTTACTTAAAGTACAGGTGTAAAGATGTTCAAATTTAGTTATATTTACAAATAGTTGTCAATTGCTATGAAAGAAATTCGTGAGAGAATCTATATGTAAAACTGATAATGTAAAATTATAATCAGACTTCATCTCATTGGTGTGTTGTGTGCACTGTGATGTAATGGCAGTATCAGTGCAACTTAAAATAATTGTACTTGATGTTCTCAATTAGGTAACTTAAGTGAAATGACTTAGATTTGATAAATCAACTTTTTTATTATTTAGTGGGAAAAATAATTTAAGGTTCATGGGTCAGACTTACTTGAAGTGATTCAAATTATAAGCATCTAGCTGACACAAAGCTGGAAAACCAGGCAGACATCTGAAAGTTTGTCTTAGGAATACCCAAACCAGTAACATGCCAACAACCTAATGCACTGCCACTGCCAAAAGAAAATGTGAATTTTCTTAAATCGCTGCATTTCACTAAATTGTAGCGATAAATGTGTAAAGGGCACTTGGGACTTACTAGAATGAGGTACAAATACTCTGGCGGCCCTTTAAAAAAAAAAACGTGAACTGGCATCTGTCAGGTGTACCAGAACTTTTTGTAGCTTTCCAAGTACATTTTTGTATTGCAACACCACACAAAGCTGACAGTGATTTGGCCTCATCCCTGCAAAGCTTAAAGTAGAGAGTGATATGTGAAAAATTTACCTACCAAAAAAGAGCCATGTAAATACATGTAATAAGCTTGTAGCATATGTAAAGTTTTCTTGGCTTTTATCCTACAAAAAATATTTTAGTATGAATTTGCTGAATGTAAAACCATGGACTGTTATACTATGGCCTAATTTTAGAGGTCCACAATTGTTTTTAAAGTTTGCCCTTGTGCTAAAGTGCCAGTGTATGTATAACTTGATTTGGTTGTAAACTGTATTATCAAAGTAAATCCTAGTGTAATATGTTTTATATTACAACTAAAAAGGTATAAGCTGCTAAAATATTTCTATTTTTAAGAGATGAAAAGTGCAGTACAGGATTCCTTCACTACCCAGTGTTTAAACCCAAAGATTAATTTTGGCTTTCACCACAAAGTGTTGCCATTGATTTTTGGTCATATCAATCCAAGGAACCACTCATGCAAAAGATTTCTCTTGCATAACATCCAACCCAAAATCCAAAATATTAAGTTAATTTAGTAGTAAGGAAAAATATCGATTGCTAATGCCCTATTTTCTAAACAGAAAAGCAAAGTTGTGGTTCTCCAGATTTGGATGAAACAATATTGTCCAAATGAAACACTATTCTAAAGTTTATGTAGTACTTAAATGTGTATATGAATTTGAAACATGGAATTAAAAATTTTTTTTCTCCCCAATAGCTTGTTTTTTATTTTAAAAACTCACAACTGCCTAATCTTTATTCTTACAGTGTACATAATGAACTGAAATTTGATAGGCTTGTTGGTTTGAAGAGAAGCCACTGGCTTGCTGTTTGGTTGTTTTGGTTTTATATACAGCTATGCAGTTAACTCAAGACTTTCCTGGCAGTGTGAACAGTAGTAGAAAGGCCACACAATACTAGCAAAATTTCACAAAGCTCTTGAAGGTCAAAGTGAGTAAAATGAGTGATTAAATTTATATTCTAAGATTGTTTAAATTTATAAAAAATTTAAAAAATAAATTATAAAAAACAGCCCAAGAACTCAAATTGCGTCAAGTGTGGTAGGGTCACACCCACAATCCTAGCACTGCAGAGGCTGAGGCAGGGGGATAGCTGCGACTTTTGTGACCAGCCTTGGGCTACATAGACTCTCTCAAAAATGAAAAGGAACTCAAATTGGGAACTCTTGTGTTTTAGATATAATTCACACAAGGGGGATCTCTGTAAGGGAAGCTTATCACACGCTTGCCTTCTAGCCAATAGCTTCCAAATGTTATGATGGCTTAAGCTTAAACCTGGTTGAGTAATACTAAGTAGTCCCATGCCAAAGCTATAATTTTTCATCCAAACAGTAGGGAATAAATTCAAAGGTAAAACGAAACTATTATTTGGGTCTTTTTTCTTTTATTCCCAGGACAGTCTCATGAATAAAGCTAGGGATTGCTAAATTCTCCACTGAAATTTCACTGGATTGAGCAATTTAGTTTTTATCTATACAATGAAGCACACTATTTTTGGATGGGCTCAAGCCAAACTGCTAATGAAAGTACTGAAAGAATGAAGGTCAGAAATAGAAAAGGCTTCTAATTAACCATAAAAATTTTCATAGCTTAATGGTAAGGTCAAAGGTCATATGAACATCTCTCATGGACATACACTGATAAAGTTGTGATTAGCTTTCCAAAGTATAGTAACAAATTTCAAAAACCAATGCCTTTTGAAAACCAAAAAAGTACAGTAGGTAGATAGAATTTGTTGTGTAGCAGCTTTCAGTAAATACTTGATTCCCCCCCCCCCCCACGTGTTGAGGACTGAACCCAGGTCCTTGCACAAGATAGGCAAGCATTCTATTCCTGAGCTACACCTCCTGCCCTCATCTGTTTGGTGGTGGTGTATCATACGATGGAGTCAAGGTCCATTATCTATCTCTCAAACAGACTTTGGACAAGTCTGAAAAAGTCCCTCAGTGTTTTAGTCGCATTCTTATTCTTACTTTAAATCAGAGGGGCAGACAGAATCTAAAACTTACACAAATAAAAAGTCTACTGGGATAGTTACATATTTGTAAGGTAGAGCAAAATTTAAAAAGCAAAAACAAAAAAACCCCAAGATTTTTTGGCTCCTAGACCAGTTTATTTCACTTGCCAGCATTCAAAGAAATGGGATCTGCAAAAAACTAAATACAAAGGCCTTTTACGTCTTTACAAACTGTCAATTATCAATGAAATGAATTTACATGCCTCATTTTTTATTCCAAAAAAATCTCCATCTTTAACACAATGATGAAATGGCTTTACAAATATACAAATATAAAAATAACCAACACTGTTAAGATGAGGCAGAGGAAAAGACCCAAGAGGAGCCCTTTCCATAATGACTACCAGAATGTCTTGTAGGCAGCAATAGCTGCTGAAAATAGATTATTTACCTCACCTATTTATCAAGCCATCAACTATTGAACAAAAGCATTTCACTCCTGGAATTCCCAAAAGCCCAATGATCCTATTAATAGAATGTCATTAGATTATTCCAAACTACTGCTAAAGTCACAGCCTTCTCAATCTCAGGACATTCTAATAGGCACATGGTCAAGTCTTTAAAAGATTAAAATTTGGAAAGCTCTGAGCCACAACAGCCTGTGATCTTGGGTTAGACTTAATGTCTTTCTCATGCAGAAAAGTTACCCATTATGTTACAAGTTGAGAAATGAAATAGTGTATGCAAAAAAAAAAATTGACAACTTTCTCATCTGTACAACAGAAATAGCATCCATTTCTCAAGTATTTTTAGCATTAAATGGGAATATCTGCAAAGTACATGGCTTGGCACATTAAGTGCTTAATAACATGGACAGCCTTCAATATATAAGGTAACAACCACAGAAGATAACACTGAAGCAATCCACTGTATTTTGACAGTTGCCAAAACCACAACGGCCTTTTCTGATTCATCACATTTATAACTTTAGAGATCAATTATTGTTAATTGCATTTATAAATGAACAAAATACTTTCCAGCAAGAAATAAAGTCAACAGGTTAGGAAACAAACTAATACCATATGTATTCACCAATTTTTAAAAAAGAAAATCTGAACCAAACAGGCAATTTAATTCCCCCTGAAATGTTTTAACCTCAGTTCAACAGGAAATGGAAAAGGGAGATACAGGACCAAATATGTGTGAACTACAAAGGTATTGTTTCAAAAAATACACAACCCCTACCAGTAAAAGCTACCAATTCAATGCTAATGATCTTGTGAAAGTATAAGATACATTTTGTAACTGACTCCACAATCTGCTCCACGTATTCTAGATTCCATTATATCAACTTTATTATCTCCATGAAAATAAAGCTACTTTCCAACTCAATTGAAAAACAAAACAAAAGTGAATCAGAATTTGTGCACTCTAACCTAGTATTTGCCACTTGTATGACCTTGGGCAGTTAGAAAAAAATTTTTTTAAATGAGAATAACAGTATCTCCATTTTATGCCTTCCTTCAGTTATGTACATTCTACTACACTTTTGAAATTATTATAAATTAAAAGACTTAAGCTCTATTTCCAGATTTTAGATAATTTTACACAGTTTTAAGTATGTGGGAGAAATGTAACAAAAGTCAAATGAGATGGAATCATAGTGTGATAAACCTCATATCCTAATAAGGAACTAATGAACCCAGAACATTTTGTAACACACTATAAAAATTATTTATTCACTATACACAGAACATGTCCCCTATAAAATGTACATGTAAATCACTAAAAAGTATAATCTGGCAAAATTTTCTCACTTACAGAACATACTAAATCAGATGGGATAATAGTTGTCTTCTCCAAAACAATCTAATCATAGCACCCAGGGTCTCCTAAATAATGCAAAGTTAAATACTTAATTTTGGGGATTTTTTTTTTCTCTATTATGTGTGTGATTGAGGCAGAGTTAATAATTAATATAACTCTAGTATATTACAGTCACAGCACAGTAAATCAATTTATTATAGATTAAAACATTTTTTTCATTATTTGTATTAATGGGATGCAAACAAAATACTGGACATTTTTTTAAAGGGCAGGTAACCATAAAATTAGTTATCTTTGATAGCATACTGGGTTGATAATTACATTATGAGTGGTACAAAATATTGTGTAATACACCTCAAAACAATAAGGCCATATCACGATTCATTAGATTGTGCTCAGCATTCACTGAATAAAGGAAATATTATCTGTTCTCCTCAGTTATTCAGTACAATGGTTTGCCCATAGTAAAAGCTCAGTAAGTATTTGCTGACATACTGACTAGGAAAGAAGTGAGAAGAGATGGGTCCTCTCAGCGGGATGTCAAGTATAATTGGAATATACCTGGGAAGGTGAGTGATTAAAGATGATGTAAACTGCATGTGGTGTACAATAAACTCAGATGCCAACAAAGCAAACAATTAAGCAGAAAACACTGGCACCATACTAAACAAAGGCAAGATTTGCCAATAATGGCATAAATGGAAATTACTTAAGAATTAACCAAGAAAAAATTTACATTGGATCATACCTATTCCCACCCAATTCAGTTTAAGACAGACCATCAGAGGCACTGTAAGAGACTATGGCTGTCTTCCTTGATACTCAAGACATCCTAGTTTTCAATAATTTATTATGGACCTGTTACCCATGAATCAATATAAACCTGTTCATATTTAGGGATTAGTTTCCACAAGTACAAAGTTGAATTTCCTTTTATTTGTCCTAAAATGCTTACTTTCAAACTTGAAGGGACTTCAATTATTCCATGTAGTTTTCGATAATTCTTTTATCTTTTCATACCAGTCAAAATATTCGTACAGTATTCATACTGCAGCACCTTCCACCCACCCTTTGGTCGCTTGAACTGCCCTTCTTTGGTTCTTTTTCCGCTTTCAGATCTTTCTTGAAGTGTAGTAAGCAGAACTGTACTGGGTATTCCAGCTGCAGTTTGGTCTTAAATAAAAGAAGGATGTTTGTCAGTTTGGTTTTCTTTATTCTTCTTTGTGGTATACAGGATTTTGTTAGTTGAACTGGATGTAGCAGCTTACTGGGCCAATTTTTCAAGAGAATAGTACAGTAGTTCCCAGGTCTTTTCCCTAGGTTGTTACTTAATCAGCCCACACACTATGTAGCACCTGTCCTTTCTCACTGAAGCATTATCTCTCACTTTTCTTCTTGCTTACTTGGCTTAAAAAAAAAAATGCAGAGAGATCTTAAGTAAAAGGAGAGGTGAAGTGTCAGCCCTCAGTTGAGTGTTGATGACAAGAAAACAGTATTAAGCCCAGTGCCAGACACACAATAGGCACTCAATAGTTGTGGAACTCAACAATCCAAAATTAGCTTAAAACATCGTGTAAAGGTCCTAAGTATCAGTAGGCTCCTATCGTGAACTCATAAAGCCCCTGTGAAGCTCCATTAAATATTATCATTTTAGAAACAATGTTTCTCAAGAAAAATAATCTGAGCTTAAAAATAAACTGACAAAGATATAAAAATGAAAATGTGAGCCCTTCTAGATGTATACAGAGACTGAGAATAATTTCATTGGGCTATCTCCTCAATCTATTTTTTTCAAATTATAGTCTGCTTGATAAAAAAAAAAATCTTAAGAACCAGACCCAGGCTCAAATCCTGACAGCAACTTACATAGCCTTTTCATTGTGCCCCACTTTCTTTGTGATACAGGGAAAATAAAAGTATCTTTTCTCACAGGGTTTGTGAAGAGTGAATGAGTTAACACACAGCTCCTGAACAGTGTCTGGCACATCATACTTAATAAGTTACCAGCTATAATCATCATTATAAAGTAGCTAGAATCCAATCAACAAAACACCCAAATCATTTCCCCAAAGTGGTTATCACTTAATAAATGCTCACCAACATTCAATGAAAAAGAATTTTAAATCATGTCATAAAGTCTAATATATCTTGTTTAGGAAGGGAGAGAATTATTGATCCATCCAATAATGAAAAGTATAAATTTATAATTAGCTGACCGATATATCAATGCAGATTTCTGGCCAAGTTTTGTCATTTCCAAAGTATATTAGTTATGCCTAATCCAGCAATGATTTAAAAATATCCCTAAATCTATAAAAGACTGTTTTCAATACTATAATAATTCCAGTTAATCATCATTTCCTTCATTTTGTTTTTATTATAGCATGTTTGCTTAATTTACAGCAAGCAGAAAATAAGCTGGGTCTTGTTTTGATCCAAACATTGATGTTTTAAAGGTTGTACACAATATTTGTTAAAAAGAACATATAAAAATACCTTTTTAGAAGCTTCTATAAGAAAGAAAATACAAAGTTTAACCCCACAACTTTCCTCTTTGCTAGAACTGCAACTACTGCTACAGTTTTAAATAGACTTTTTGTTGTTTAAACTATACATCCAGGAAAATCTAAAAAAATTAAAGAAACGTGCATATAAATGATTGCATAGCAGAACATGAACATTAACTGCAAACAGTAAAGAAATGAAAGTTAGAAATACTATCAAATATACAATGGTTCTAGAATCAATCCTTTAAACACATTCCACAACAGTATTTTAAAACCATCTTTTTATCCTTACAGGCAAGGGCTAGATTTCTAAAACCAAAATTGAAAAAAAAATTCTCTAAAAGGAATCATTTCCCTACAATATTTCTTGTATCTGCAAGCAAGCATTCTGAGATTTTAAAAGATGCTAGCTTTTATTTTAAAATGAGACTGGACATTTCGAGTCATTTTTTATTGCCTTCAAACGATCTTTCAGAGATACTAGAAATTATAAATAGTTGAGGGTATTAATTCCTCATTTTTAGTCAAGTACTACAATGATAGTCAAAAACTCAAGAGATGTGGCTCTTCCTTAAACTAATCCTGTTTTCCAAAATTATTTAAAATTTCATGGCACCACAGAATCACCTAGGATGGGAGTGTTGCAATTCAACTTGCCTCATAGTAAATAAACTGAAATGTGAACAGCAAGCCTCCCTCATAAACAAGTAGTCAAATTTTGATACAAATGCACATGCTGTGCTGTATCAAAATTCAGTTCTTTTACCCTATATATACACACAAACAAAACTTACACTGAAACAATTTGCTTCTAACAGCAGTAAGAAAACTAAGCAACAATGGTCAACACCGCTCCTTACATTTTAGAATAACTACTAAGAACATACTTTCCTCCTTAAAATTATTTCTGCCATCATTGACCTGCTCAAATTTTCAGGGGAGCTTTTCTGATGTGATTATGTTCCAAATATTCACAGCAACCAGAAAAAAAGCATCACTGCCCAAGACAGTGGAGTTAACTACTCCATATCGCATCATAAATGAGCTATGATCTGGGCCTACCCACCTTGAAAGACATAAAGGTCCACCCTGAACCTAAATGTTTCTGAGCAGTCAGTGTTGTACTGTGGCTACAACTTCACTTTTGTATCATTCTATCTATTAGCAAACTACATTTCTAGGTTAACAGTTCTACCAAATATGGATATGAAAGTTTATTTTTAATAAGACAATGTTGCAAATTATGGTCAACCAACATCTTTTCACCAAATACTTCAAGCATAAAAAATGAGAATCTTTACAAAAATATACAGAGACACCACATATTGGTAGCTGCCCATAACATTAAACAAACTGGACTCTTAAGAGTGTCTTCTCAACAGCATATCATTTTAATTATAACCATTGCCTGGTACAGGGAAAACTAACAAGTGTTTTTACGCATCATTGCAACATTGTAATCCTGATAATTTAAGTATACCAAACTATGAGTAAATGAATGATACATGCCTAAAAATTATCATGGTTTATACTATCAGTGGCCACTGGACTTAGGACTAGTCCAAGACCTTGATCTAGATTTTGACCTAGACCTAGACTGTGATCTTGACTGAGAGGATTTGGATCTAGGTGGTTCTTTTTTCCTTGATTCCTTTTCATATCTTGAGCCAGACTTATAATGTGTTTTGGAATCTGTTTTAGAGGTGCCTCTAGTTTTGGTGTGAGATGCAGACCTAGAACGTGATTTAGCCTTCATTTCTTTCTTGGGCTGGGACTTGGACCGTGATCTTGAATTGGATTTAGATCTTGAAAAAGATCGATTTCGGTGTTTGAATCTTTTAAAACAGAGGAGAGATATAATTAGAGTAAAAATTAGATTCTATATTAATCAAATTTGTATTTTTAGAGCAAAAGTTCACTCTGAAATTGAAAAACATGAGTCTTTTTCAAAGCAAAAGTTATTTACCTATCATTGTCGGAATGGCTTCTGCTACGCCGCGGTCTTCCAGTCGGTCTACTGCTAAAAAGTATACCAGAAAAAGCAAACAGTGACAAATGTCTATAGTATCTTAAATTAAAACAAAACACAAAAATATTTTCAGTCTCAACAAAGCATTATATACACACACACATACATTTTTGTAATTAAAAGTATACAAAAAGGTCAAGGTGGGGGGAGAGATAACAAACATCTTTTTTATTTTCATTTTTTTGGTACCGGGGATCGAACTCAGGACCTTGCGCTTGCGGGGCAGGTGGCAGCACCACCAAGCTAAATCCCCGGCACATCTTTTTTATTTTTGATACAAGGTGTCACTATGTGGCCCAGGCTAGCCTCAGCCTCCCAAATGCCTGGGACTACAGGCACACACCACACCTGGCTACAAAGACCACTTTTTTTTTTAAGTAGACCATCGTCACACTTACTTTCTAGGACTATAAGATCTTCTATAGTTGTAATCAAAAGACCGACTTCTTGATCTCCTCCTTTCATAACTCCGGCTCCTAGAACGCCTGTATCTGTCATAATCATCATAACGTGAAGAACTGTACACATTCCTTCCTTCCTTGGCTTTCATTTGATTTGGTGCTAGAAAATACACAGAACAGAAATATTTAGAAATAATAAAAAAATACTATTTCTACCTTCTCTTATACAAAGGAAAATGTGTTTGAAATGTTTTAGAGATGCTTCTAGTTTCAGTATGAGATACTGACCTACAAAGTAATTTTGCCTTGGGTCAAAGGCTGGGTGTTTAGCTCAGTGGTTCTGCCACCTACCTCAAAAGTCAAGGTCCCAAGTTTGATCCCCGGTACCAAAAAAACACAAACAAAAAACCCCCCTCAATTTTCTCTAAGTTGGGTCTAGGCCTTGACTATTAATCTAGGAAAACATTTATTTCCAAGGACATGAACAGAAGACTGATTTATGTTAAAATGGTACAGCGGCTGGGGACTTAGCTCAGTGGTTACGCACCACCTGCCTCACAGCGCAAGGACCCGAGTTTGATCCCCGGTACCAAAAACAAGAAAAAAAAAAAAAGGTACTATTACCTCCCCCCATGAGTGTTTTGTTTTTTCTTATCTTTCTTTTCTCAGTTTAAGCCTCAAAGTGCTGCCATTACAGGCATGTACCACCACACCTAGCTTGTTTATATGTCTTCTCCCAATCTACTTTGTTGATCAAGATGTGCCAGTTACTTTGGACTATAGAAATCTGTATTGTAGATTTTTTTAAAAATCCTAATTTGTCTTATGAACAATGTGCAGCAACAAAATGCAATGATAGGGCCGGGGATTTAGCTCAGTGGTTTTGCTGCCTGCTGGGCAAGTGCAAGGACCAGAGTTCAATCCCCGGTATCAAAAAAAACTCAAAAACAACAAAATGCAATGACAATGCAGTCCTAAGAGACAATGACATAGAAAAGCAGAGGGGAACTAACACTTATGAATCCCTTATACTGTATATACCTACACTATTGGCCTTCAACTTTTATTCAATCCAATAAAGCAGATAATTTATGAACAGGTATGTGTAATATATAAACATAGCAAATATCCAGGAGCCCCTTACCTAATTCATAAAGTAGAGAATTATTAATAGCTTTTTTTTTTTTAATACTGGGGATCAAACTCAGGACCTTGACTTAAGGCAGGAGCAGTGCCACTAGCTAAATCCCCCATCCTTTTTTTTTTTTTGGTACCAGGGATTGAACTCTGGTCCTTGCACTTGCACAGCAGGCGACGAAACCACTGAGCTAAATCCTGGGCCCCCATCCTTATCATTATTTTTATTCATACATGTTTGTAATACACAATGATTATATTTATTGTGAGGAGTTGATACATGTACATAACACATCTTAATTCTTTTTTTTTTGGTACCAAGGATCGAACTCGGGTCCTTGCGCTTTCAAGGCAGGCAGCAGAACCACTGAGCTAAATCCCCAGCCCACTTAATTCTTTTTTTAATCCCTACCTCTTCCCTCCCTCTCTGCTCCTTCCATCTTTTGGACCCCTTTCCATTTGCAAAAGCTATCTTCATATTTTAGCCTGGTTTCTTTTAGGCAGTATATCAGAACTTACTGTAAGGATCATAATGTGACAATATGAAGCCTATATATAGCTATGTTTTGTTTTAGTTTTTTGAGACAGGGTTTCACTGTGTAGTCCAGACTGGCCTCGAACTCATGGCAATCATCCTGCCTCAGCCTCCTGAGTGCTAGGATTACAGGTGTGTAGTACCATGCCCGGCTGGAAGCCAGTTTTTTTTTTTTTTTGGATACCAGGGATCGAACTTGGGACCTTGTGCTTGCAAGGCAGGTGGCGGAACCACTGAAATAAATCCCTGGCCCAATAGCTCTTACTCTTTTCAGCACTATTTTAATCTTTTAGTTCTTGGCCAACATAAAATAATGTTTGAGCCAGAATTCAAACCCAGGTCTAACTGTCCTGTCTCATCAATTTGTAGCTAACATTTAACTGCACAATAAAAATCAAGTTCTGGGCCGGAGATTTAGCTCAGTGGTTTCGCTGCTTGCTGCGCAAGCGCAAGGACCCGAGTTCGATCCCCGGTACCAAAAAAAAAAAAAAAAAAAATCAAGTTCTATTCTAGCTTTAGACAGCCTTTCCTACTCTACTTCTATTGGCCCATTTGAATAGTCCTGCAGGCATATAATTACCCAATTATACTCTGAAGATCTTTTTGGAGAAATGGCTCAAGAGATCCAAAACTTTACAACATTTATCTCTCTCAACTCTATCCTCAGTGTATTAAACATGCTATTGCTGATATTACTGACCAACTTTCTGTAGAGTCCAAACACATTTCAGTATTCTGATCTCCACATAATCTTTACACCTACAGTATCTGCAAACTTTGTAATCTACTTGAGAAAATATGAAGTATTCAAGACAGTCTTCCTTAAAAACAATGCGAACACACAAATTGCAAATACTTCAGGGAAATCCCAAAACATTGTTCTACAATGATATATCCAGATCCGCCGCCTGCCTCACAAGTACAAGGTTCTGAGTTCAATCCCAGGTACCAAAAAAAAAAACCAAAACACAAAGATATACCATACATGTTAGGAATAAGGGTACTTACTTTTCCGATCCCCCTGTGCAAACTGTATTTCAATCTGACGTCCACAAATCCATTTTCTGTCCAAATTATGCAAAGCATCTTCAGCGTCACGAACATCCTCAAATGTGCTAAATGTTAAGGGGCTTGGGAATTTTTGCAAACTTTGATAATAAAGTTCAGTTGGTAAATCTGGAACAATTTACAGTCTCCCAATATTGTTGTAGAAAATCAAGCAGACTGTACTTACTACTTGGTTGATTCAGCCATTAATACTTAATAGCATGAAAGTACTTGTGATTTCCCAAAGCATGTATTTTAGAACACACATGAATATATGTTGTATTAAGATGTGTTAGAACTGAATCACCAAGTTATCCTATTAAACAATATTCCTGAGTTTTAAGAATTAACTTTATGAGACAAGTCGATCGATTCCATGTTGGGTGCTAAAAAAATTTCTTAAACCCAAAATACTATTTCACATATTTGTTTCAAGTGAAAAAACAAAAAAAACCCACCAATAGTTCTTGTGTAAGCAAGCAGCATATGCCTTACCTTACAAAGATGAAAGCATCAACTTCAAGTTTATTTTGTAGGTTTTTTTTCAGATACATCTAATACTATTGTGTAGCTGTCTTCCTTGCACTGCACAGGGAAAACAAGCATGCTAGCCACATGTGGGTATCAAGACAGAATCAAGCAATATGCAAACACTATGCCAAATGCATATTACATCCATGTGCAGACTATAATAGCATGCTATCAACAAATAACAGACCACCATAAGGACTCCTAGACTGGAACGCCCTAGACACACGATACTAAATAGCTTCCTGCCAACAAGCGAGTTTGGGATTAGATTTTATAAGGTAATATTCACTAGTCTGAAACTGTTGGCATGAATTTTTGATCTGAGATGCTAAGCTAACCAGCCCCCCCCCCACATGCTAGCAATATTACTATCAGGATCCTTGGGTTTACAGTAGTTATTCTGTCCAAGTATAGCTCCCTTTCTAAAACCATCATTCCAATAGAAGCCAAGTACACATTCAAGGAAGTATTTGATATAAAGGTTTAGAAAGAGAGCTAGGTTAACTTTCTGTGTGAACTTTCTTTCCTAAAAATTGCTTGTTTACTTTTGTTTTTTGGTACTGGGGATTGAACTCAGGTCCTTGCGCTTGCACAGCAGGTGGCGAAACCACTGAGCTAAATCCCCGGCCCCTGTTTACTTTTATTTCTTACATCTGAGAACCAAGAGGGCAGATTTGGAGAGTTGATTTAGGAAACACCCTCAAAGTGACACATTCAAGACTGATATTAGTGTTCTTTTATTAGAGACAAAATGGTCTGTGGTGGCCTCACCAGACCTCCCACTTTTTGTGCCAGAAGGAATTGAGGACTGCAGCAGGTTTCCAGCTCTCTCTTCTGGAGGTCATTATGTGTAGATTAAGTGGAAGGAGAAGCTTTCCCAAGTCTTAACCAGGGTTTCAACATGAAAAGGCTGATGGAAGAATATAGGACCATGAATACATAATTAAACATTCCTCAAGGTTAATACAGTTGGATTCTAAACTAAATAAAAGGAATGTTTACTTAATGAGTACACAACTTTGTTACTACAAGAGACAGAATATAATAATTTAAGAAAGAATTTACATCAAGAGGGGTAAAAATTATTCGTAAGAACAAAGTATCCCGAGGCTACCCTCAAAAACAGAACCCTGATCTGGATGGCAAGGTTCTACACTTTACCTGTTAAGTCAGAGATAGGAAGAGAAGACCAACTGCAAACAGACTTAGGTAAAAGAGACAGAAGCAGTAGGGGCAGCTAAGTACTTTGAAGCCAGTCATGGAGTAACTGTACTTTAGGATTCTTACAAACATGTAATGATAAGCCTGTAACATTTCTTTTTAACTATTTTAAGACCACAGTAAGAGTTACTGAACACGTATAACAAATAATCACTCTCTTTTGGATTCCATAAAATCACCCTTTTTTGCCTCAACTATAACAACAGTCAAACTACTGATCTTCATTTCTGGGCACCCCCAAACCAGGTAATATTGGAAGCCAGAATCCAGATTTAACTATTATCATCATCACTGTAACAGTTTGAGAACTAATTCCCGCAAGTGTCTTTGATCATTGGCCCTTGAGTGATCGTTAGCCTTTCTTCATCAGTTTCAGGAGGACTCTAACTCTGAAAAGTTGCAAGAGGTCTTAGCAGCAAGAAATTTGAACAGCAAGAATTTTCCTGGCCTCAAGTTCACAGCCTAAATCTTTTGTTTTTGTAGGAAGATGATCTCAAAGAATAGAGGCAGTAATGTCATCTGAAACTAGGTCAAGAATCAATTTCCATAGATCCTGATCAGGTACCATACCAGGGAGAAGGCCTTCTGCAACCCATTCAGGGTCAACTAATCACATGTGCTAAAGCAGTCCAGTGCCAGCAGGCTACAGGCTACACACAGCTAAGCGCCAGAAGTTAGAAATTTGTGTGTGTTCCCAGCAGCCATCTAAAAAAATCTATATGGCATTTCTAGTGGTTCTGACCTTGAGAGACCACCAGAGCTATTTCTAAATAGATCCCAGTCCATGCACCTGTCTTCCCTTTAAGCAGGGCTGTGCGCCTTGATTCTACAACCTCATGCTACTTGGAAGAGTCTCTGACCACCTGCACCAAACCAAGATATGCCAAATTTAAGCTTAACAATGTTACATCCTGTTGTAATTTAACTTGATAGGCTAAGAGAAAGTGCATTTATACAAGACCACAATCAGAACATCAAAGCCCACACAAATCAAGTCACAGGTTTTGTCACTAGACCAAACCAGAATAATTTTGAAAATTAACTGCTTACAAAACATTAAAAAAAAAAAAAAAGAAAGAAAAGTTATTCTGTAGGATACATCAGGTATGACTCCTTTAATCTTGGCCATCATTCAACTTCATCTTGACCTTTAACTCTTTAAGTGCTTGTCAGAAGGACTTGTCATGAGATGCTTGGCCAAATATGACAGATGGCTTTATCTTTAACTTTGAAAAACAACCTTTTCCCCCTCTGTAGATAAAGCGAGGCTTTGTCTCCCATTAGGCTTGTCCTTCTTCCAGCTTTTCTTTATTTTTTCTTTTCCCAAACTCTCCCTTCTCTTCAAGCCTGATCCTTAAGAGGTCTTTGGCTTGTCTACTTGCCTTAAGTGTTGAACTCTACTCTAAAGGTTCTTTCATGCTTTCTCTTTGGGGTCGCCATAACTGTACAGCTTTACATTCTGAGGTAACAACAGAGGACAGCAAATTAGGGGACAATATTAAAGAAGTTTACCTCATTGTTATACAATTTGTTTTTGATCAAGTGATTCAAATGAACAAACAAGAATACTAAACTTTAATTGCTAAGCACAAGAACATACTAAGTTTTAATTTGACTTACACATTAAAGGTGGTAGCAACCAGAATGAATTCAAAATCACATTATAATCACTGATTCCCATTTCAGCAACATGAATGGGAACTTAAATATTTAACTATTTTTGGATTAATGGAATAGTAAGAGCAATGTGAGTCAGAATTAATTTTCAAAAATTTGAAGACACAGACATTTATTAGAGGACAAAAATAAACTACTTTTTAGATGTTACCACTTACATAAACTTGAATTTGAAACTTCACCCCTCACTAATCAGTCATCTGAAGAAAGGATATTGAACATAAGCAAATCCTCTTGGACGACGAGTGTAGAAATCGAGTGGAACATACACATCAACTATAGGACCATAGCGGCCAAATTCACGCCGTAAATCTTCAGACCTAAAATATCATAAAAGGAACTCAAATTTTATGTTCATGCCCTTAAAAATTTCATTGTAAGCAATAATTATCTTTCAATAACTTAATAATGAAAGGGACTCATTAACAGTGTAAACCCATGGGTTTCAGCCATATCCCTCCCCTGGCTGACTTGAGACAAGCCTTCAGAACCTCAACAGTAAGAGCCAACTTTAAGAACATAAAAAAACGTAAAGGACGAGAGTGATGGTGAAAGTCTGTAACACCAGCTCTCTGGAAATCTCGGGCAGAATGATCACAAGTTCAAGCCCAGCCTGGGAAATATGCTAGACCCTGACTCAAAACTAAAAAGAGGAAGGGGATGGTAGTGCAATGTAGTAGGAAGGTCCTGGGTTCAATCCCCAGCACTGTCATCAAAACAAAACAAAACACAACTGTAAAGGCAATGGACATGGGATGCACCTCTATAATCCCGGCTATTCGAAAGGCTGAAGGAGGAGGATGGCAAGTTCCAGGACAGTATGGGCAACTTAGCAAACCCTGTCTCCAAATAAAAAGGAAGTAACTTGCTTTCCCTGGGTATAACACTCAGCTACCCAACCCCAACCCCAGCAAGCAAAGGCTATGAATGTGTTGTTTTGATAAAAGAAAGCTAGGATCTAAGAATATGAAAAATTTAGGGCCAGGGATTTAGCTCAGTGGTTCCGCCGCCTGCTTCACAAGCACAAGGACCCGAGTTCGATCCCTAGTACAAAGAAAACCCAGACCATATATATATATATATATATATATATATATATATATATATATATATATATGAAGAATATGGAAAATTTAAAATGTAGCCCGCAAGTCTACTAGTCTTTTAATGCCAAACAGATTTATAAGGATACTAATACAATTTTTTAAATTTACAACCTTCGTTTTTCAAAAAAAGGTAGGGCAGCACTAGGCTGAATTTTTTTCTTTACCACATCAACTCTAGTACTCAAAAACCACCAAGCACTTTTTTTTTTTTTGGTACAGGGGATGGAACTCAGGATCTTGCGTCTGTGAGGCAGGCAGTGGAACCACTGAGCTAAGCCCCTGGCCCCCAACCACTTATTTTTACAGCAAAATCGTAGCAACAAGGCTAGACAACAGATAAAAAAATTAAAGCCACAAGCATATCTTAACTCCTTAAAGTGTCAAAATGACAAAGGTGAAAATTTCCTACACTCTACAAGAATTGCCATTGCCTTTTCCCCTACTTACAACAGAAACTACAGAGGTAAATCACACAAAACCAAAAAACATTCCTTATCTTGTTTGTCAATTATCTGTGAAATAAGAAAAGCCTCATCACGTGACAATGTCGCGCCCCGCCCCCGCAAAAATTCTGAGGGCAATTCGAAGCAATTACGGGAATTGCTGAAAACAAAGCCATTTTAAAGTACTCTCGAAAACCTAATTTAGTTACCAATATCCTAATAGGAGACTTTCTCAACTCCCCTCTTCTCAAAGGGTAACCAAAATTTCCAGAAAATGGAAGAACTACTCCATGTAACGGGAAACGTTTCATTTCTCAAATCTCAACTTTCCTCTTTTACCAAAATCTCTACAAGATTAAACATCATACATTAACGGCAAAAAAAAAAAGGCAGTAAACGCTTCTCCATGTTTCTCTCCCTCGATCCCGTTATTTTGTTGCAGTTTATTTTTAAGGAAACGATGTTTTTCTGGGACGAGGGGGTGTGCACGCTACAGCACAACGCCCGAAGGGGCCGGCCACGCGGAGGAAGGGGAGGGCCTCGGAGCTCCTGCCACGCGGCCCGCGCGCCCTGGTGCCGTCCTCATTCCCGCGCGGCAGCCGAAGCGGGCGGCGCGGCCTAGCTCGCGAACCAGAGCGGGCGCAGGCCCCGCCATCTTCGCCCAGCCCCTCCCCCCGGCCCAGAGCCGCCACTCTGTCCTCTCCGCGCAGGCCCCGAGTCCCTGCCCTGTGTCCTACCTAGTGTCGTCGGCCACATTCCTGACGAACAGAGACGTGTTCGGGGGGCGCAGGTAGCGGGACATGACGGTGGCGTCAGTCTCGGTCTGGAGCACTAACGGGCTCGGCAAACCGTCCGCGACTACAGCGGCGGCACCTCAGACACACGACCAGAGGGCTCCGCTACAGCAACCACGTCCTCTCGCGAGACTTCACTCCCGCCTCCACTCCCCCACTACGCAAAGCTCGCACCGGCAACGGTTGGTTCTCGCGAGACTACCAGCCTTGGGCCTGCGCACGCACAAGGTTGGAGCGCGCTCTGCAGCCTCGGTGTCATGCATTTACTTCTGACACTGCCTCTTCCCTTCCCCCTCAGCCTCTTTCTTTCTTAAACTTTCATTTTCCCGCCCTTTTCTGCCTTGCATCTCCCCTCCCCCAACCTAAACTGATGTTTTAGCCTCTATTCTAGATTTAAGGAGAGTTTAAGACGTTATAATCCGTAGAGACCGTCTTAAAATTCCCTGTCTGGTCCAAGTTAGGTCCAGCCGTTTATTAGATCCCTGACCAGAAAGAAGAATTTACAGCTTCTGCTGTGTGCAAAGGAAGGAGGTGTGCGACCTTGCAGAGGGCTAGGCCTGACTCCCCAGTGCTTTCTGGACATCCGGGGCGCCCATTCCCTGTGCCTTTGCCAGCTGTCCTGTCCTCTCCGCTTGTCCTTGCAGTTTCCTCCTCAGAAAAGCCAATCCCCTCTTTCAGTCTCAGCCTTTATTATGTGTACTGAATTTGTTCCTAACAGCTTCCAGAGTATGCAAAGTTCCTGTATTTCAGGAGTTTTATTTTTGTTTTTTTGGCGGTGCTAGGAATGGAACCTAGGATCATGCTTATGCTAGGTAAGCACTACAACTGAGCTACATACCCAGCATTCCCTCTCCCCTTTTAATGTAGGTTATAATGTTTACTGAATTAGATTTTACAGTGGAGAAAATTTAAAAACAACACACATTCCACCACTCTTCATCAAACATTACATAGCCTTTGGAAAACTACATTTATGGAGAGTGTGGATGAGCATGAAAAATATTGCTCATGGAATGTTTGGTATCGTTTTCCCCTCTGACATCCCCTTCATCTACTCCCTGATCTGTCAGACATCCTGTTAGAATACCTCTGGTGTGTCTTACAAGGCCAAGTACATAGCAAAAATTCAGGTGCTGTTTAAATAAATGAGCTTTCCTTTTTATGGAAAGGCCACAAAACCATTATTTTTGCATCAATCAGCTTCCAAGGCACCTGTGACCACATAGGTGGTGATGGTCTAGCTCTGTAACAGAGCTATTGTTTTTTTGTTTTTTGTTTGTACCGGGGATCAAACTTGGGTCCTTGCACTTTCGAGGCAGGTGCTGGAACCACTGAGCTAAATCCCCAGCTATTGTTTCTATATTTATGTTTCCTGAGAAGCTTTGGGAACTTAGTTTATTAAAACTATTATAGACAGCTAAGTTAGGTAGAAATATAGGCAGTCAGACAGGGCTAGGCTCTCAAAGGAATCAGTACAGAAAATGAGAACACATTATAACTGTGATTGAAGGTGCATCTGTCAAAGGCTAAGCCTCAAGATAGAGATGAAATGACCAGGCCGACATGACTCTCCAAGAGATAAGCAATAAATTAATGATTATACTATAACTGGTATCACCTGATCCAGTAAGGTCTAGCGAGACATCAGATGAGTGACCAGGACCTGATCCATCCTTTCCCGAAATCATTCTTGTTCTTTCCATGTGTGCTTGCTACATGACTTGCTTCCCCATTGGATCAATATTACCTAAGCAGCTATACTTGTAATCTTATTGGTTGATCATAGTTTTGACTCAAATTGTATTCACTTCGTGATTTTGTGCTTACTTCATGATTTTGCTCTTTAAAACTTCCTCTCTGAAGTGGGGTCCACAGCAATCCACTTTTGGGCCTCCTTCTGTCATTCAGGAGCTAGCTCTCTCAATAAATTTGTTCTACTCTTAACCTCTGTTGTTCCTTAGAATTCATTCTTTGATTTTTGGGAACACAAACTCAGTGTATCTGACAGACAGCAGGTTCACCTTTTTCAAAATGTTTATTGAGGGCTGGGGATTTAGCTCACTGGTTCTGCTGCCTGCCTTGAAAGTGTAAGGACCCAAGTTTGATCCCTGATACCAAAAAAAAAAAAATGTTTATTGGGCTGGTGATTTAGCTCAGTGGTTTTGCCACCTGCTGTGCAAGCACAAGGACCCGAGTTCGATCCCTGGTACCAAAAAAAAAAAAAGAAAAAGTTTATTGATTATGTATTATATGTCAGATATGTTATTGCTTAAATTCAATGATTAACACATATTTCTAGAGGGAGAGGCAACAAAAGAAGTAAACAACTAAAGTAGTTGCAGATTTGTCACATGGAAGAAACAGTAAAGAGATGAGGCTGTAGCTCAGCAGGTAGAACATTTGCCTAGCATGCTCTGGGTTCCATCTCCACTGTGTGTGTGTGTGGACAGTAATATGATAGGGTTATTTTATTTTATTTTTTTAATTTTTGGGGGTACTGGGGATTGAACTCAGAACCTTGCGTTTCCGAGGCAGTTATGACACCATTGAGCTAAATCCCCAGCCCTGTTTTGTTTTGTTTTTTGAGACAGAGACTCACTGTGTAGATCAGGCTGGTCTTGAACTCACTATGATCCTCCTGTCTCAGCCTCCCAAATCCCTGGGATTACAGGTGTGTGCCACCATACCCAGCTCCAGGGTTTCTTTTTTATTTCTTTCTATTCTCAAACCTCCAACATAAGCTTCACCCTCATTTTTGGCTAATTCCATCAATAAAATAAAAACAAGGGACTTGCTCATTTTCTTGGCACCAACTTCACCCCCATTTCCTGCAGTGGGGGACCATCTCTCCTCCTGAAAGCCATCTCCCCTGGGCACTGTGCTCCTTAAGTTACCTTTTCTCCTACATCAACAATTTCCCATCTCTTGTGAGTCATTTCCATGAGCATAAAAAGCATTTGGGGGCTGGGGATTTAGCTCAGTGGTTCCGTCGCCTGCCTCACAAGCGCAAGGTCCTGAGTTTGATCTCTGGTACCAAAAAAAAAAAAAAAGCATTTGGCAGTAACTGTCATCTTAAATGGTGCCAGCTCTAGTGTGTTGGAACCAAAATTGAGCCAGATAGTCTGATTTCAGAATCTGATTCTTCAATGCCACAGAACATCTACCTACTCTTCTTAGAAAGTGGATTAGGGAGGGGCCAAGGATTTAGCTCAGTGGTTCCACTGCCTGCCTTGAAAGCATCAAGGACCTGAGTTCAATCCCTGGTATGGAAAAAAAAAAAAAGAAAGTGGATTAGGGAGCCAAAGTTGATTAAGAAGTGCTTGGAAGGGGTGTTGGGGCTGAATAAAAGGTAAGATCTTTTGCTTGAAAGGAATTATAGAATTACCAAAGCTACTGTCTTTCTTAGTCTGGTTATCTAGGCTAACACATGATAATTTGTACCCTGTAACAAAACAGCAAAGACAAAAACTGAAGAGTCAGTAGACAATGCAGCTTTACAGGTCACCCTGCCCAAGGATTTCAGTTATTTTTTACTTCTTGTTTATACAAATACCAATCAGAAACCAAATTTTTTAAAAAAAGAAAACAAATTTATAAAACCATGCCTCAAGGGCTATTAATACACTTTGCAATACGTGATGATTACATTCCTCCCAGGGAATTGGTCATGTACATAACACATCTTAATCTTTTTTCCTTCCCCTTTCCTTCCTGTTTCTTAGGCAATTTCGTATGTACTTAGTGTAAGTCCTGGTGCTCCTATAGAAACCCTCCATTCTTTCTAAGACTGTGTATGAGAAATATTGTGGGGACTCAGCATTGATTTTTGTACCTGACAGGTTGGCAGCAACTATATTAGTCTTGGTAAGTGGGAGTTTATGCCAGTGGTCAGAAAACTACAGGCCTCAGTTTTGATGGCAGGCTATTTTTATATGATTTGCATATTAAGAATGCATTTTGTAGTTTCAATTGGTTGAACATAACCAGAAGAAGATGAATATTTCTTGTTATTACTTGATTTCTTCTGATGAATCTTTCTTTCTTTTTTTACTTTTTTTTTTTTTTTCCAGTACTAAGGATTGAATCGAGGACTTTTACACTGAGCTATACCCACAGCCCTTTTTAAATTTTAAAGCAAAGTACACTAAGTCACTAAGTTTCCCAGGCTGGGCTTGAACTTGTGATTCTCCTGCCTCAGCCTCCCAGAGTGCTGGCGTTAGAGGCATGTGCCACTGTATCTGGCTTGAACCTTGAAAATGTTATTCTGAGTGGGGAAAAAAAAGCCAGACATAAAAGGCTATATATTACATAATTCCATTTATGTGAAATATCCAGATTAGGAGACTCCACAGAGAAAACATATTGGTGGTTTCCAGGGGATGTGGGGAAAGAGGAAAACAGGGAGTAACTGCTCAGTGGGCTTACAGTTTCTTTCAGGGTGATGCAAAAGTTCTGGAACTAGATGCACAACACTGTGAAGACACTGCTTCTGTACTGTACCCTTCAGAATGACTAGGGGCGGGGATTTAGCTTAATGGTTCTGCTGCCTGCCTTTCGAATACAAGGTCCCAAGTTTGATCCCCAGTACCAAAAAAACCAAAAAAACAAAAAAGCAAAACAAAAAAACCCCCAGAATGGCTAACATGGTAAATTGTATATATGTACTTTACCACAACTTTAAAAAAAGAAAGTTAGAAAAATAGGAAAGAAGGTTAATTACTGAATATCATACCATATGATATAATATCATATCATAGGTTAGTTTTTATTAAAACTAATGTAGCTGGGCATGGTGCCACACACCTGTAATCCCAGCACTACAGAGGCTAAGACAGGAGGATCACTGTGAGTTCAAGGCCAGCCTGAACTACAGAGTGAGACCCTGTCTAAAAACAAAACAAAACAAAAAAATAAAAAACCCCTAGCCTTTATTTTTTGTACATCTTGTATATATAAAAATTGAATTCCTGGGCTGGAGATTTAGCTCAGTGGCACCACGCCTGCCTCACAAGCACAAGGTCCTCAGTTCAATCCCTGGTACCGAAAAGAAGAATTTAATTCCTAAGTGTTGAATATGAACAAATAATATGAACAACAAAAAATTTTTTTTTAGACAGTCTCACTTATGTAGTTCAGGCTGGCCTTGAACTCACTATGTAGCCCCGGCTAGCCTTATACTTGTGGTGATTTTCTTGCTTCAGCCTCTCTAGTGCTGGGACCACAGGTGTGTGCCACCATGCCTGGCCATATATAAACAATTTTAAGGACTTGATATACCTGTTCAAAATGTCCTTTGGAGCTGGGTATGGTAGCATACATCTGTAATCTTAGGAGGGTGAGGCAGGATGTTCACAAGTTCAAAACCATCCTTCCTGGGCAACTCAGTGAGATCCTGTATCAGAATAAAAAATAAAAGAGCTAGAAATATAGCTTCATGCTTTCTAGGTTCAAGGTTCAATCCTGAGTACTGTGCCAGACAGAGAGAGAGAGACAGAGGAAACATGCTGGGGATCAACTAGCCCAGGGTTCCATACATGCTAGGCAAGCTCTCCACCACCAAGCTATAGCTAGCCCTGCAAACTGTATTTTAAAACCTCCATGGTGGGTCGGGGATTTAGCTCAGTGGTTTCGTCTCCTGCTGTGCAAGCGCAAGGACCCAAATTCGATCCCTGGTACCAAAAAAAAAAATTAAAACCTCCATGGACAAGGAAGATTTACAACTGCTTTGTTTCCTCTAATGTTTGTTAAGCTTGGGATGCCTAAGCAGAAAATTGTTTTGTTCTGACTCTTTGATCTGAATCTCTCGCAAGTTGAACAATTGTCAAGTAACACACTGCCTGGAAAGCATTCTATTTGCTTCTGTCTTGACATCAGCTGGAAGGTTGCATGGTTCACTAAAAACTTCGGCCAGGTTTCCAGTTTAGTGGTGATCTGAGAACAGCTGAATCCCTTTAAAGTTTGCAATGGTGAACTGACAACTGCTTCAAATTATAATTCAGGATCAAACAGAGATGTGAAAGGCTAAAGGAAGCTGATATTGGGCATTAAGTGCTTTTGACTTCAAATTAATAGCAAGCTATGTAGTGCCAGTTAATTTCCCTACCTCTGTAGCCAGCAGTCAGTAAGCAGGTATGTGGGAGGCATTATGGCCTGGGGTGCTGTGGAAAAGCCTGCAAGATGCAAACTGGGTCCCAAGGGCTGGTGCCTTTGGGAGAGAGCTGCATGGTGGAATTGAACCTGAGCCATTCCTTGAACAATGGGTAGCTTTGGAGCAAAGGAAGTAGTGAAATAGAAGAAATAAAGATAGGATAGAAAATGGGCCGGGGATTTAGCTCAGTGTTTTCACCATCTGCTGCGCAGGTTCAAGGACTCGAGTTCAATCCCTGGTACCAAAAAAAAAAAGATAGAAAAGAAATAAGGAAAATTGTAATTTAAAATTGTTTTGTTTTGGGGTTTTTTTGTACCAAGGATTGAACTCAGGACTTTGTGCTTTCGAGGCAGGTGGTGGCACCTCTGAGCTAAATCCCCAGACTAAAATGGTATTTTTAAGGAAACTGAAGCTTCAGAACATAATCAAAGGTACTCAAGGTTACAATGCCTGTGATCCTTTCTGGAAATTCACTCCAGAAATATTCCTGAGGGTCTTAAAAGATGCTGTATAATGAGCCTATAAATGGAGCCAATGCTTTTCACCTTTAAAATGAGCCTGTGCTGTTACTCTGATATTACAGCTTCGTAGATCACATGGACTTCCATCCTCACGGAAAAGCACTAGTGAGTAGCACAATTCTAAACTTCGAATACACGCATTCTAATCCACTACACTGGGAACCAGAGCTGGGTGTGGTGGCCTGTGCCTATAATCGTGACACTGAGGCAGGAAGATCACAAGTTTGAGCCCACACTGGGCAATTTAGTGACTCAGTAAGACTGTGTCTCAAAATAAATAAAAAAGTGCAGGGGATGTAGCTCAGTGGGAAGGCCCTCGGTTCAATCCCCTATTATCACACACGCACATACAAAAAGAGTAACCTGACAGACACTAGGAAAACACATCCTAGATGTCTTGACTCTTCAAGGACACAGACTTTTAGCCCCAGACCACAGAGAGCCTCATTTTTGAATGTGTACTTCTTTCTGCCTCATGAATCTTTCTGTGTGGCTCACTGACACATCCTGCAATTCTTTTCTGTGATACAAGTCAGCAAATCCACAACTTATCCCCTGAATTGAGTGAGCTGAGGTTCCCATCTCTTCTTTGAGAGACCTCCTTGCACCCAGTCTGGTGATAGTCAAACAGAAGAAGAAATGGCAAATGAACTTTGAGAGGAGAAAATGACAAACTCAAAGGCTTCAAGGGAGAAATATGCATGGTATGTTTGAGAAGTGAAATAGAGATTAGCATAATTTCAGTAGTGAGAAGTTATAAAAGGAAGTTTGGTCTAGCTTGGTAGGTCTTTAAATTCTAAGCTATGGAATTGTGTTAGTCAGCTTTCTGTCACTGTGACAAAATACCTGAAATAATCAACTTATAAGGAAGGAAAGTTTATTTTGAGTTAATTCAGAGATTTCAGTCCATGGTTGTTTTGCTTTATTGCCTTTGGGCCTGTGGTGGTCCATACATCATGGCAAGAACATGTGACAGAGAGGACACTCATCTCACAGTGGCTGGGAAGCAAAAGTGAGAGAAAGGAAGGAGCTAGGGTCCCAATATCCCCTCCGAGGGTGTGCTCCCTAATTAACTTTTTTTTTTGAGACAGGGTCTCCTCTGTGGTTCAGTCTGGCTTTGAACTCTCAGTGATCGTCCTGCCTCTGCCTCTGCCTCCCTCTGCCTCCTCTATAATTCCAGGCTGGGATTACAGGCGTGGGCCACCATGCCTGGCCTCCTAATTAACTTCTAATGGGCCTACATCCTAAAGGTCCCACCACCTCCCTATGATGCTACAGGTTTAGGACAGAGCCTTTAACACGTGGCTTATGTGGGATACTTATGCAAACTATATAGGAATTTAGCTTTTACTCTGAAGATAATGAGGAGTCATGAAACATTTGTGAGCAAGAAAGTTTTAAGATGAAGGCAGCATTGGCACTTGACTCCAAGTCTTTGAATATCTTTATAGAATATTTAGGTGGGATTGTGATAGAACAAAAGGATTTAATATCACCCAGAGATAAATACAGAAATGGATTCTATATCTCATTTTTTGGGGATAGAATGAGTCTGGGAGGGATCATTGCCAAATCTTAGGGAGGAAAGCATGAAGTTGTTACAATTGTGTGAAGGTTAAGCATAGGTAGAATGAGAAAAGATGCTGGGTAATCAAAGGGGTAGAGTGTGTCAGTCATTTGCCTATTGCTCTCTGTCCCCACTTTCTGTACTCGGTTGCACACAGAGGAAAATAATCTATATGTCCCAGGTTTTCTTGCTAGCTGCGTTCTGTTTAGGTTCTGCTGATGAAAGACATTGGTGTGCTTCTAGAAAATGGAAGGAGGAGAGAATTGACTCGCTTCCTGCCTCTGGATCCTGGTGGCATCTTTGGCAGCAGAGGTGAATCACAGTGCTGACATTGGCAATGGCAGTGATGGATCTGGATGGTGGCTGCAGGGACAAGAGCAATGTCCTACAAGTGTAGACTCCTAGGCACCTGCTCAGACAACTGGGCTCCAGCAGCCATTAGGAGCTTAGGGACATTTTCCCTCCTCTGTCCTAGGATGGTCATGGTTCCCCAAAGTTATCAGTCTTTGTGTAATCTTACTTCTCCCCTTTTCTTCTCTCGTAGCCAGTTCCATTATTGACCTATTCTGTTTGAAATACCTAGAGTACTTTTCTTTTCTTGGATTGGATCCTGACTAATACGGTGCCTACAAGCCTTTCTTCACTCGGCTTCTATGCCATACAGTTTCTCTCCCATACTAATGGACATCCTTTTGCAGTCTCCTGTGCTGGCATTCCCCTCTTCAACCTGACTCTTCATGTTGGGCATGGGTACTGTAGTGATTTTTATGTGAACAGTTAACTTTCCAGTGATCTAAAGATCTAGCCCTATCTGTAATGCATCCCTATCATCCAGGAGCAGAGGAATTAATCTCATTTTACTTGTGAGATAATTGAAGATTTCTTGGCCTAGAAATATTACATTCATGCTATCTTCTCTATTTTTTGTTTTTTGAGACAGGGTCTCACTATGTAGTGGTGTCTCAAAAATAAAAGAATTATTGATCATGGGCAATTGTGATTTTAAGGTAACTAAAGAATCTCAGTGATATTTAGTATTTCAATCCATGAATATGATATATCTCTCCATTTATTTAAATCTTCTTTAATTTCTCCTAGCAATCTTCTGTAAGTTTTCTGGACTGAGGTCTTGCAAATGTTCTCTCAAAGCTAAGAGTACACATTTTGGGTTTTATTTTTTTTTGGTACCGGGGATCGAACTCGGATCCTTGCGCTTGCGCAGCAGGCGGCGAAACCACTGAGCTAAATCCCCGGCCACATTTTTGGTTTTGAGACAGGGTCTTGCTATGTAGCCCAGGCTGACCTTGAGCTTGCCATGTGATCTAGGCTGGCCTCACATTTGCAATCCTGCCTCAGCCTCCCCAATGCTGGAATTATAAGCATGTGCTGCCATGCTGGGCTAAGAATACATTTTTTTATACAATTTTCTATCCAGCTTTTTTCCTTTCTGTTAGTATTACTTCTAAGCATTTTGCCATGTCTTTAAAGGGTTTTATTAACATGAGTAATGGCTGCATAATTCAGGTGGCAGCTTTAAAGCTGCTACTACTGCTGGTTTTGCTGAATACTTTAACGATGATATTCAATTATGTTTTATAGCATTTGCTTCATTGTGTTAAACAAAAGGTCTAGTATTGCACTTGGCCCTTTGGGGAAGGCAGTGTAGAATAATTGCAGGCTTAATTCCAAACCTAACACTCTAGATAAAGAGGAGATTTTTTTTTTTTTTGGTACTGGGGATCAAACTCGGGACCTTGCGCTTGCGAGGCAGGCGGCGGCACCACTGAGCTAAATCCCCAACCCTAAGGAGGATTTTTTGAAGAAAATGTGAGTTTACCTTGAAGAGAGCATCTGTGAAAGCACAGCCAACCTAGGACAAGACCAGTTTCTTTCAGAATATTCCCTTGCCCATTAGCACACTATCAGAATGGATTCTCTAGGAGCTTTGTGTCCAGTTGAACCTGCCACCAGGAAGCAGCCCTCGCTCCTCAATCCTTTGTGCATTTGAAGAAAGAGTTCAGTCAATACACAACAATGGCCAAGCAGAAGTATGGGTGGAGTTTATTGTAAAGCAGACAGATTTATGCCTTCAAGTGAGAAGGTGGGCAGTGCCATGAAGGCATCTACCTGCAGTGGAAGTCTGGACATCTTTTTATGCACATAAGAGTTACTCTTGGGGTTCAGGGAACTAGGATAAATATGATGCTTATTGGCATTTTTCTTAGAAGGTACTTTGGAATTGAAAAATCCTTTCCTTTTCAGGTGGTCAGTGTTCCCTCAGTGACCTTAATTGTGTAAGAAACTTACAAAATTTGTGAAAGAAAAGTTCTAATCTAAATTAGGTGTCAGCCCAAGGTGGGAGAATCTTTAAGGAATGCTTCCTTTCCTGATATCAGTGGGCTGCAGGCTATGGCAACCTGGAATGTTATATGCCTTGTTCTAGAAACAGAGGCCCTGTGTCTTTGTGTCTGAGACCTAATCAATGAATATAAATACATTGTACATCGAGGTCATTGTTCTTTCATTTAATCGTAACTGGCAGTGCATGGTATTTTGAGCCCCCTTGTCCCCCAGGGCAGCTAATGTCTAACCACCTGCCTAAAAACCTGTTCTTCCTCACAACACTCAGATCCTTGGTTTAATGTTCAAAATACAGGGCTCCAGGGCCGGGGATTTAGCTCAGTGGTTCTGCCGCCTGCCTCACAAGTGCAAGGACCCGAGTTCGATCCCTGGTACCAAAATACAGGGCTCCCATTATCTGTCTTCTTTTGTACCCGCCTGCACTTTCTGGTCTGTGTTGACTCTTCCAGTTGCTTTGGGCCTCTAGCCACACTCTATGCCAGGCAAACCCCCTAGGAATACACACCCTTCATGGAGATGCCCCTACCTTCTTTTTTCTTTTTTTTTAGACAGGGTCTTGCTATGTAGCCCAGGCTGGCCTTGAACTCACTATGTAGCCCAGGCTGGCCTCAAAGTCATGGCGATCCTCCAGCCTCATTTTTGTTTTGTTTTGTTTTGTTTTTTGAGACAGGACCTCTCTCTGTAGCCCAGGCTGGCCTTGAACTCTCAGTGGTCCTCCTTCTCAACCTACCAAGGACTAGGATCACAGGCATGATTCCACCACGCCCAGCTCCCTCTACCTTCTTGTCAGACAGACACCCAGACCTCTGAGAGTTTTCTCTGCAGCTGTCTCAAAAGGATGCTACTCTCTCACACTTCTTAAATGCCTGGGTGGGGGGGGGTAACAGATGAGTCAGGAGTCCTTCTCTCTGAAGCCACTTCTAATCATTTTTCATATAAAGCCCTTGGTTCTTCAACTCTGCTACTCAGATATCCCCCTCTCTGTCCCATCCTTGCCCTACTTCCTGATCCCTCCTCAGTGACTGGAGTGTTTTGGAGATGGTATCCTTAAGGGCATGGGCTTGGAGTCAGATATACCTGGGTTCTCATCTTTGTTGTGCTACTTACTAGCTATGCGATCTTGGATCTTGGACAAATTGCTTAATCTCTGGGCTTAGATTTCCTTCAGTGTAAAAAGGGATAATATAGTGTCCATCTTGGAGAATGGTTATAGCATTCAGTGATCTTTCAATGGAAAGCCAATGGAGTGAAATTGCCCCCGAGAGATTTGTATTCTGTGGAGCATTTGGGATAGAGAACAAAGTGGGTTACTCTGGGGAGGAGGTTCATCAAGGAGGTGCCATTTAAACAGAGACCTGAAGGAAGAGAAGGAGGATTAAATGAATTAAAAAGCCCACAGGGCCACTCAACACTGTGCTGGCCCCAAGGGACATTCAATAAATGTTGGTGATTATGATTGATGTTGCCTTTGCCTGCTCAGCCTCTGGCTCTGAGCCTTCCTGTAAGTCCTTAGTATATACGAAGATGACCTGTCCCACATCCGGCTTGTTAATTCTGGACCTCCTCAACTCCATGACCTTCGCCTCTGTTTTACCTAAGGTATACACCATTGTGGTCACACTTTGGATCTTGTCCTTGTCATTATCTAGAACTCTCTAATTTCTTTCTTGTTTTTTTTTTTTTTTTTGGTACCGGGGATCAAACTCAGGACCTTGCACTTTCGAGGCAGGCGCCAGAACCACTGAGCTAAATCCCCGACCCTTTAATTTCTTAAATAGATTTGAAACAGATGTGGATGTGTGCACATCCATGAACTGGGGACTGGACCCAGGGCTGTGGCATGGAGGCAAGTGCTCTACCACTGAGATGTACCTCCAGATCTCATTACTTAAATCTTTGTTTTCGTTTTTTTTTTGAGACAAGGTCTTTCTATATAGTTCAGACTGGCCTTGAGCTCATGGCGTTCCTCCTCCCTCAGTCTCCTTACAGGATTGAGCCATCACCCTGGCTCACATTACTTAAATCTTAAATTTAGACATCTCCCTGTAATTGTATTCTCTTGTTCCTGCTCATTTTTTCCCCACATTTGTTAGAACTGTCAATTTCTTGGCACTGCTGTTGTCCCCCTTTCTCCACACTTTCTCTGGTGTGAGTTCCTTTTGGACCCAGTAGACTGAAACATCCACCACCTCCTTGCTGATGGCTCTTTTGCTCCATGTCCTTATACCCGGATACTGTTGATGCCAGCAGAAGGTCGTGGTCTGTCTCTCAGCTGGATCTTCTGTGTTGCCTGGGGATCTTTCTGGTTTTCCACTAGCTTTCTCTTTCAAAGAGTATAGAAGGGGATACAGAACCTTTCCTGTGTAACCCTAACATCCTGCTGACCCACATTTTCCTGGATCTGTGTAGCAGAGGCCATCAGAGCTCTGCCTGTGGTCCCTGGGATCCTTCATTGTTTGGGACACCTCAGCTCCCCTGTGCTTTCCCTCCTCACAGCCAGCACCTCTGTTCCTGTCTGTGGACTGCCCTCAGGCTACCTAAATCACTCTGCCTGAACAGAGAGCCAGAGAGCTAGCACTTTATAGCTCTCTGCCTCTCCTAAGGGTAGCTCTGAACCACCTCCTGATGAATTTGGGAATGTAAATATGAGGGAAACCTTGCCCTGTGCTTGGGACAACTCTGAGGCAGGAGATCTTCCCTGCAGGATAAACCCAAATCTAGTTACTGTCAGGGACTTTACTGGCGAAGCCCAACAGACCTCCATTGCTGCTTGACAAAGCTCCAGCTGGAGGAAAGAAAGGGTGGAACGCATCGTACCCTCATGTTTTATTTTTTCCAGCCATAATGTTTATAATTGTTACGCTGATCACAGAGGTCATTGTGCTTGTGACTAAAAACAAACTCTCCATGAGGCAAATTGGAAATGATATATTGAAATCTGATCTGGCTCACAAGTCCCAAATTCCAGTTTCTCTTAGTTCTATTGCCACATCCACTTCTAAAGAAACCTCTTCTAAAACCCCCTGTTTTCCCACTACTATAACTCCCCCTCTTATTGTTGACATTCTATTTACTAAAGGGGTCTTCTGAAAAGATTGGAAAGACAGACTTTGGATGAAAGAAATAGTGGAAAATGGGAAAAAGAAAGAAAGTTAAGACAGGTAAATGCATTAAGGAGACAAGTTACTCAGTATTTCTCAAAGTGCTGTAAATATCTCCTGCTCATGGACTATGAACCCAAATGACATTTAGTTAAGATAAATAGAGGTAATGAAAAATAGAGAGCTAATAGCAACTATATTAACCATTGTGCAGTTTCTCAAGGGCCAGCTGGCGACCACAAGTTTGACACTTAATTGATTAAATCTCGCTTGAACCCCTGCTGATATAAAGATTTTGATTAAGTTATTTTCTGTTCTACTTAGGTGTGGGTAAATAAGGGGACAATTGTAATTTTTAAGTATGTATTCATGATGTTCAATGAAATGAAACAGCTTAGAGGAATTGTACTTTTTCTAGCAAAAAATAATCTTTACTTCAATAGAAATTGCTAATGCAGCTTAAAATGTAAACATGTTCCACCCAATGGCTCCCAGCTATTGCTTAAAGATATAAAAATAAAGTAGACCCTGAGGCTTCTCAGAGGGAACCTGGACATTGCTTGTGGAGGTTCTTTCTCATTGCCATCCCAGGACATCTCCCCTTCCTTCCCTACATCGACTGCAGCTGCACTTTACTATTATCTGCGGCACTTTACTATTATCACATCCTTGCTTGGTCTCTGTCTGATAGGTCTCCCACCACCTCAGCAGCTATTATGTATGAGCTGCCCTCTTCCTATGGTGCCTTGCCCCCTCCCCTGTGTGACATCATGCCAAGATGGTTGCTCCCACCAAAGAATAAACCCTTCTTCCCAGTGTGCCCCTGTTCCCGCCTAGAGAGTAACCTAATACTTGCTCACCTCCTACCACCGAGTGACATCACGGGCTCCTTCATTCCCTAGTCACTACCTCATTCAACCCCACCTCAGCCCCACCCCAGTCTCTATAAAAGACTCTCCCTGCCCCAGCCGTATTGCTTTTGTCTCTCCTTTGTTCAGAGACAGCCCGGCAGATCTATTCCCCTAATAAAGGCTTGTTGTGGCCTGGTCTGGTCTTGGTCTTCGGCCCTTTTACCTGACACTGTCCCTTCCTGGTCTTTCTTCCCACTTTCCTAGAGGTTTTTCCTGGGAATACTTCTCATTGACTCAATGACGGGAATCCTCATGTCAGAGTTGGCATCTGAGAACCCTGATCTTTGACATTCTGAGACCACATTTCCCTGCTTTCTTTCACAGTGGAAGAGGCATTCTCCCTTCAATGCCAGCCCTTTCCCTTCCTCCCTTCCCTCCTCTCTGCATCAACTCATCTTTCTAGGCAACCTTGTGTTAATTTCCTAGGGCTGCTGTAACAAAATATCACAGGCTGGGTAGTTCAAACAGAAATTTATTGCCTGACACTTCTGGAAGCCGAAAGTCAGATCACCATGTTAGAGGGTTGGCTCTTTCTGAGGGTTTGATGAAGCAATAATGCACAATAGGGGAAGCCTTTGCCCTTGCCCTGCCCCCCATGTTTTTTTTTTCCATAAAATGTTCTGTAACCCTTTGTGCTGCACAGTATTCCTGCCCAATGTATCAAAATGTTCATTAATTGTTTATGCTACAGATGTATCTGCCAAATATATCAAGAGTATTCTTTTCAGACAGTTTAACTGTTAGTACCTGATGTTTCTGTCTAAGGTTTGGAAAATGTTAACTCAGCCCTGAGAGATTCCTGCTTCTAGCTGTGGCTCCCCCCTAAAAGGTTCCTCTCAACTTCTTCTCCCCAACTGTATATAAACTGACTCTCACTGCAACTTGGTGTTCAGAACTCAGAGCTGACAAACTCCTCTGAGCCAGCTGGCTAATGAAGATTTTTCTCTGTTGGAGTAACTTTTGGATTCTCGAGTTTTCAAATTGCTGTAGCTGTAGCACCTGAGCTGTAGCACTTGAGCTGTCGCACTTGATCTGTAGCACCTGGCTGTAACACTGAGCTGTTCCACTTTGCCACAACAGGTTGAGACAGAAAATCTGCTCCATGACTCTGACTCAGCTTCTGGTGTTTTGTATTCTTTGACTTGCAGATCTCTGCCTTCATGTTTATGTAACATTACCCCTATGTGTGTGTGTCATGTCTAAATTTCCCACTTATATGAGGACACCAGGCCTGGAGATGAGGCTCAGTGGAGAGTGCTTGCCTAGTATGCATGAAGCCCTGAGTTGGGCTTTCCCCAGTGCAAAATAATTTTTTAAATCTGTAAGGTCACCAGTTATATTAGATCAGGGTCCTAATGACTTCATTTTAAATTAATTACTTCTGTGAATATCTATCTCCACACGAATTCACATGCTGAGGTTCTGGAGGTTTATACAACAATGAATTTTAAGGGGACACAATCCATCCTATAACATTATCTATATGATCCCTAAACAGTAACTAAATAATTTGTTCCTGCCCCGTGGGGCAAATTCCTGGAGAGGGAAATACGGGCTTTTGGTATTGTGCATACTACCCATCAATCAGCTCTTTGTTATTTAGAAATTGTTGATTGACCGTTTTGCCCAAACTTTGCTGCCTATTTTGCAACATGTAGTTTGGTTGGGTTCTATCATTCACTGTGATTCATGGGCTGTGTATAATAAAATTCAGTTTCTCGGTCAGGGATTTAGCTCAGTGGTTCCACCACCTGCCTCACAAGCGCAAGGTCCTGAGTCCCATCCCCACTAGCAAAAAAATAAAATAAAATAAAATTCAGTTTCTCATTGATTTCCTGGGGCCGGGGATTTAGCTCAGTGGCGCCGAGCCTGCCTAACAAGCAAAAGGTCCTGAGTTTGATCCCCAGTACCGCAAAACAAAACAAAACAAAACAAAACAAAAAAAGGTGTACCTGCCTCATTGTTTTCCCAGATGCTCAGGTTAACTCTAATGATCCAAATTACATTTCATGTCATCTCTTGACATGCATACCCTGAACATTGAGGCCTATTGGAACAAATGTGCAGGACCATCAGAGCAGATTGTTGTGATATTAAATTGACAAAAGATAGATCAACAGTAGAAAAGTGTACTGATTTTTACACGCACATGGGAACCCCTTAGGAAAATGAAGACCCAAAGAAGTGCAAAGCCTAAATATTTATACTGTGGGACTGTGTGATTCAAAAGTTAATTACTCCCCTAGGTTCTGTTGTAAATTTGATGGTTGGAGTGTGTTTGCCTTGGGACAATGGACAATCAGTAATAGGGCGAGATTACTCAGCCATCTGTTTGCCCTAAATCCAAATGTCCCTGGGCCCAGTATCTATAGGACAATCTGTAAACAGGGTGGTCGTAACTGTCAGTCAGGATGTCTGCTGACCATCAGCATGTGACAGTGAGCCACTAACCTTTGTTCTTTTTTTCTGTGAATCCACATGTTAAACCCCCCCTTAACCCCCTATAAAACAACCTCAGACTCTGAGCCAGGTGCCTCTCTAAGCTATTTTGCTTTGGGAGTGCCGTCTGGCCAGACTAATAAAGGTCTGTTTCCCAACTTGGCTGGTGTGTTCCTTCTCGGGTGGTCTTCGCTGTAGCCAGCTCCTTGGAGCGTTTGGTAAGGCTCTTGGTCTTACGTTCTGAAGGCACCGCTGGGATTCCTGGGTGTGCTCCACTTCAGCTCCTTGGAGCATTTGGTAAGGCCCTTAGCCTTGTATTCTGGAGGCACCGCTGGGATCCCTGGGTGTGCTTCACTATAGTCAGCTCCTCGGAGCGTTTGGGTAAGGCCCTCGGTCTTACAATACATTGACATGACCAAAAAGAGACATTTCTAGGAATTTTATCTCTGACTTTCAGGAAGAAAAAGGAGGTCAGAGTACCTCTTTGGCACTTGCTGTTTATCAGGTGCATAGCTTAAAATAATTCTTATGTCAAAGTGGCTTGTTTTGGGCTGGCATATTCTGCCACTTTTAAGTACATTCTAAGACACTGAAAGCTAGAACTTCAACATATAAATTTTAAGGGAGCATAGCCAGTCCATAACAGCTGGCAACTGGATGGACACAAAGAGCGGGGCTTCCTGATGACCTTACCAGCTGGGGGTGGCCTGGTTTGAGTGTCTTGTTTTTTTTTTTGTTTGTTTGTTTTTTGGTACCGGGGATCGAACTCGGGTCCTTGAGCTTGCGCAGTAGGTGGAGAAACCACTGAGCTAAATCCCCGGCCCTGTTTTGTTTTTTTGGTACCAGGGATTGAACTTCTGTCCTTGCGCTTGCACAGCAGGCGGTGAAACCACTGAGCTAAATCCCCGGTCCTAATTTTTTTTTTTTTTTTTTTGGTATGGGAGATCGAACTCGGGACCTTTCACTTTCGAGGCAGGCACCAGAACCACTGAGCTAAATCCCCCACCCTTGAGCGTCTTCTTATGCTGTGGCATAAATAAACCACCTGTTTAAGCTAGCCTGGGGCTTTTTTTTTTGTACCGGAGATCGAACTCAGGACCTTGCACTGGGACCACTGAGCTAAATCCCCAGCCCAAGGGGCTTTTTGTTTTGTAGCTGAACACATTCCTAAATTGATACTCATCCCAAATGGAGCTCATCACTTCCCCCCTGAACTCTTGCTTCTCTTCCTGCATTCCCTGCTCAGTGTGTTTGACTACCATCTACTCAGAAATTGGAGCACAGCTAAGAGGCTAAAAGTAGTGTCTTCCTCAGATTCCTTTGGAGCCAAAGAAGGCCACGTGATACATCAGCTTAATGTGACTGAGAACGCTGACTTCTACCCAGTACTTACCACTCCCAATACATAATCAGTCTCTAAGTCTTCTTGACTCTATTTCTTAAATCTTTCTCTGTGAAGAGGTAAATTGTGGCTCCAGAAGTTTATGTTGAAGTTATAATCCCCATTACCTCACGCTGTTATTTTATTGGAAAGTAGGATTGTTGCAGGTGTAATTAGTTAAGATGAGGTCATTGCTATAGTCTGAATATATATACCCCCCTTGACTTTATATGTTGAAATCCTAAGTCCCAAGGGGATGATGTTAGGAGTGGGTCCTCTGGAGGTTATTGGGTCATGTAAGTAGAGGCTCATGAATGGGATTAGTGCCCTTACAAATAAGTCCCTTCTGCCATGTGAAGACACAGTGAGTGAGAAGCTGCTGTCTATGAGAAATTGGACACTCACCAGACACCAGATCTGTTGGCAACTTGAACTTGGACTTGCCAGCTTCCAGAAGTGTGAGAAATGTTCCTGTTGTTTATAAGCCAGTCCATGATATTTGTTATGGCAGCCCAGATGGACTGAGACAGCAGTACTGAGGTAGGGTGGGTTAATCATCCAGTAAGACCAACGTCCTTATTGGGTGACAGTGTGAAGATCCAGGAGGAGAATGCCCTGAAGAGGGAGAGACCCACAGGGAGAATGTGATGACAGAGTCAGTAATTGGAGAGATGTGGCTGAAGGTCAAGGATAGTCAATGATGATGGCCATAACTAGAAGCAAAGACGAGGGAGGGAAGAATTCTGAGTCTTGAGGGGCCTCCTCTGTGCAAGCCAACTCCAGCACACCACTAGGGATAGCCCAGAGTTTCCACACTGCAGGCTTCTATTCTGGGGGAAACTTCTGTGCTCTTTCTGGTAGGTTTGTAGTGCTGGAGGCTCCCACCCTTCAGAGTAGCTGCTGCCTGAATGTGCCAAACTCTGGTGATGTAACGATGCTAAAGGCTATAAATAAAACTAAAGGATCCCAAAGGAATGACTTGTGGAAAAATCATACAAATAGAAAGTGCTGTTTATTATCATGGATTGGAGCAACAACAACAATAAAACCCAGTGACAACCTTTGCAGAGATGAATTAATGTTACAGAAGTACAAGTCTCCAAAGAATTCACTGGCTCAGCTGAAAGGTCTCCTCCTTTCTAGCTTTTCTGACTTAATCTCAGGGAGAAACAACTCTTCCCTCACCCCCTGCAACCCACATGTTCTTATCTTCAGTTGTTTTTAAATTTTTAGCAGTGCTTGCAGAATACATCCAAACACCCTAGTTTGGCAGACAGGCCTTTCATCAAATGGATTTTCTTTCTTTCTTTCTTTCTTTCTTTCTTTCTTTCTTTCTTTCTTTCTTTCTTTCTTTCTTTCTTTCTTTCTTTCTTTCTTTCTTTTCTTTCTTTCTTTTCTTTCTTTCTTTCTTTTCTCTCTCTCTCTCTCTCTCTCTCTCTCTCTCTCTCTCTCTCTCTCTCTCTCTCTCTCTCTCTCTCTTTCTTTCTTTTTTTGTATAACAAAACATTTATTGGTAGGGCGGGGGATTTAGCTCAGTGGTGCCACCACCTGCCTCGAAAGGGTGAGGTCCTGAGTTCGATCTCCGCTATCAAAAGAAAAGAAAAAAACCACACTTATTGGTGCATATATAGGCACATATATATAGGCATATATGATGATAACACTCATCATAGGAAATTTGCACCTGTACATGGTACATCCCACCACTTTTTTCCCATTCCCCCTCCTCTCAACCCCCTCCCTGTGTACAAAAGCTTTGTTTCCCAGATGGGATTTCAAACAAGGGGGTGGGACAACAGGA
The DNA here is from genome assembly GCF_053883595.1 of Heterocephalus glaber. NCBI lineage: Eukaryota > Metazoa > Chordata > Mammalia > Rodentia > Bathyergidae > Heterocephalus > Heterocephalus glaber. Next base: position 17,790,629 of record NW_028258302.1, on the reverse strand, counting down.
AGAACAGAGGCTTTGGGGCTCAGTCAATTCTGGGTTTGACTCTTAACTTGCCACTTATTGTTGTGAGACCTGAAGTTGGTTTCCAAACCTCTTGTCTCAAATTCTTTCCTTACAAGGTTGGCACAGAATGAAATGACATACGACATATCATGGGCCTAACACCACACCTGGCACATGTTAAGGGTATAAGAAATATCTGTTCTTTCCTTTTATAGGTTGAACATTTCCTGCTCAACATTTTTGAAGACCTTGCTTGTCTTTTTTATTTTTTTCTGGTACTGGGGATTGAACCCAGGCCCTTTGGACTGAGCTACATCCCCAGCCTTTTAAAAACTTATTTTTTTAATTTTTTTGAGGCAGTCTTGGGCTGGGGATTTAGCTCAGTGGTTCGGCACTTGTCTCGAAAGTGCAAGGACCTGAGTTTGATCCCCGATACCAAAGGAAAAAAAAAAAAAGAGAGAGAGAGACAGTCTTGCTAAATCAGTAAGTTTCCTAGGTGGGTCTTGAACTTGCAATCCTTCTGCCTCAGCTTCCCAGAGTGCTGGGATTATAGGTATACACTAATATGCCTGGCTCCTTGCTTGTCTATTAATGGAAAAATTAATTTACTCAGTGTCCTGGCAAATATTTAGAAACAAAAAATTTTTCTGTGGGCTGGATCTCTAATTCCATTGTGTTTAATATTCTGTGGTTTTGCAAACATGGTTTAAGGAGTCTACCTAGGTAGAAGGTAAGAACTCATGCTAATCTTTCTACACTTGATTTTAGCCAAAAGGCCGAGAAGCGATCATGCTAATCTTTCTTAAATGTGGATCAAGGTGCTAAATGGAGGGTCTGTTCATGAGGAAGCCTCATGAAATAAAGGCTGTAACTGGAAATGGTCCTAGGCCCCCTGCTGAGGGCTGGGCTCTTAACCCACAGGATCAGAGGGCTATCAATCCTTCGAACTGCCTAGAAAGGGAGGAAGAGAGGGGTAAAGAAAGACAATAGAGACATAATTTTATAATACATGGGGGGCTGGGAGGTCAGTGCCTCAGAGTGGACAAAGACAAAGAACTAGCCACTATTTTTTGGGTGCACACAATAATCGGAGCGTGACTTAGAGGGTGGTAGTAATCCTACATTGATGAGTATCTTAGTTTGATGAAGATCTTCAGACTAATAAGGAATTTGTCTTTTCCCCAGGCGAAACCTTTCTCTCTTTTTTTAAATTACTACTCAGTTCTCAAAGAACCAGGATGTCTTTAGCTGATGTGATCTGGTCCTGGAACATCACAGTATCAGGAGACCTCAATTTGTATCCAGAGGCAAAACAAAGTTACGTTTCCACATGCCATAGCTGGCTTGCAGGCAAGAAGGCTAGGCCTTACAGCCCTAATGATAATTTAATTATAAAATGATTTTCCCCCCAAAATTATGTAGAATGGCTTTCAATACCACAATGTCTTTAATTATCACAGTAACATTATGGGGCATTGTACTGATGACAACACTGATGTTCAGAGAAGCTCATGGATTCACGAAGCACTGTTCCTTGAGCACCTACTGTGTGCCAGGTGCTGTTCAATGTGGTAGAGATACAGCATGGATGAAACAGAATCCCAGCCCTGATGGAGCTGAGGGTAACAAGGCAGTAGACAACATAAAGAAGTAAAATACAGTATATGTCAGGTAGTGCTGAGTTCCTAGAGACAAAGGAAGCAGAGCAGGAGCTTGGAGATCAAGGGGAAGCTGTAGTTTGGTTCAAGGTGATCAGGGATGATCTCATAGAGAAGACGACCATGGAGCAAAGATGAGGAGCTGGGGGAGAGGGCCTTGTGAATAACTCTTTCAGAAACTGGCCTGGCATTCATTACTAGGAACTGACAGAGTGGGCACTGGAGTCAAGTTTGGCTCTAAAGCCAGTGGTCTTCTTTTAACAACCTCTTTTTCTGTTCCTCCTGTTGTGCCCAGATCGCGATGTCCCAAAGACCACCAGGAGACCGTTTCCGATGTAAGCACACGAGGGTCGTTTATTCAAGCTTAAGCAGGGACTCTCAATTGTCACCGACGCAGCGGATCGAGATTGAGAGCCCCGAGCCTCGAGACTAGCAGGGTTTTTATTGAATATACATCAAGCTTTGGTTGTTAGTAGCCAGGTGATTGGTTAATGCTAAATACATATGAAGTGTAGGGTTTTGATTGGTTAGGCTCGGGGGGGTTAAGGGGGTTACGTATAGATTTTTGCAAGGGAGAAGGGGGCAAAGGTTAGGGGCCGACTGTCATAAGCTGATGGTTAGCAGGTCCACTGACTAATGGTCACATCTATCTTTTGTGGGCAGTTAGCCATTAACTGTTTACCTTATAGGTAGTGTGTCCGGAATGTCCTTCCTGAGTACACAGATGGCTGGGTAATAAACTTAGGAATTTTGAGTGGATAAGCACAAGTTTGAGAGAACAAAGGAGACAGCTCCAAAATGGAGTCACTCTGAGAGAACAAAGGAGACAGCTCCAAAATGGAGTCACTCTGGCTCCACATTCCCCCCTTCTCAGGGTGCTGTAGAGGGCCAATCATGGGCCTCTGGGGGTTAATTCTGTCAAATCAATAGGTATTGGCTGGTATTGGGACCTGAGTACCATTAACTGAACAGCGTTAATTCGCTTTTTAATGAACGAAACTAGTCTATTAAGTATGCAAGGTCCAAAGGTTAATAGTAGCAACACGATAAGCAAGGGGCCTAACAGGGTAGAAATTAGGGTAGTGAGCCAAGGGGAAGAATTAAACCAAGATTCGAACCAGGTTTGAGATTGTTCTCTTTCTTGTTTACGTTTGGCGATGCCTTCTCTAACTTTAGCCATGGATTCTTTGACTACTCCTGAATGATCTATATAGAAACAGCATTCTTCACCTAGTGCAACACAGAGTCCTCCTTGTTGAAGGAAAATTAAGTCCAGCCCCCTTCGGTTTTGGAGGACTACCTCTGCTAGTGAAGTTAAAGACTCTTGGAGGTGGGAGATGGAGCTTTCTAGCCTTTCAATATCTATATCTATGGCTGTCCTTAAGTCATTATAATATTTATTGTGTATTAGTAGCGATGAAACTCCCGTTCCTGTCCCAGCTAGTCCTAATCCTAAGAGAACGGTCAAAGTAATGGCCGTTACAGGTTCTCGCTTAACTCTGACCTGGGTTTCAGCCAGGCGGCTGGGGATGTCTTTTTCTGAGTGATATAACAACCGGGGGACTAATTGTACAAGTACACAGAAATCTCTTGTTTGTTTTATCACTAGCCCATGTACACAAGGGGTAAGTCCAGAGGAACAGGCCCACCATCCATCATAAGGGGGAATGAGATATTTAGGCCTAGGTCTAAGGACGGTTTTGTTACAAAGGTGTTGGTGGGAGGCCGGGACACTGCCGACACAAGTTCCTTGCCCAGTTACTGATTGTAGGGTCAGCCTAGCTGTCCCTTTTTGTTGCCATCTACATTGAGTCGGGCTGTCTGACTTAGTGAAATTGTCTAGATAAGCTACTGCTTCATAGTATGGGGGCTTAGTATCATAACATAGCCAGCAGGACTGAGTGAGGTCTGGCCTAGATGCATTTAGGGCTTTAAAGGTGTGAACCATCAGTTCCCAGAGGGGGTCCTGGTCCCGGTTATGATCGACTTTATCAATCTGGGTGATCATTTGAATCAAGGGCGGGGATGTGGGAGCGGAGGTTAAGTCTGATGGCCGTACGGAGGCGTTTGGTTTTGGTGACATAGGCGAGCTTTTTGGGGGAGGGGGCTTAATAGGTCTGAAAGGGGCTATTGGAGCTAGCGCCAAGTTTGGCCCTATCAATTGGGGAGACCCTATGGTGAGCGGCTCTGCCTTCAGTTTTATAGTGAATAACAACCCGGTATCATAACCATCTTGATATAGACGGAGTCCCCAAGTCTGGCCTGTTTCCCATTTAGTGTACCTTTTACCTGAATCCGTGAATGAAAGTCTGACCGGGTTACAGAGGAACCCGGTACAGGGGCCACTAAGAACTAAGAAATTACCACCCTTTTGATTTGTCTGCAGGCCAGGGGGCCCAGGGACTCTTTTTAAAGAAATGAAATCGTCCTTGACAGGCAGGGCCCAGGAGACGGTGCCCGTGGACTCACATCCCCATTTGGCACAATAGAACTGGTCAGGTCCCCCGCACTTGTTTATCTGAGACTGTGTGCGCCTTTCTCCCGGACAAACATAAAAGGGGGTGCTTTGTAGGATGTTTCTATCAAGAGAATGGCTACACCCAGGGTCAAGTCTAGGAGGGGCCATAGGTACTGGAGCCATGGGCAGGGATGTTCTATTAGTATTACATTGGCCTATGCCTTTTTTACATATTGGCTCTCCTCTAGGCCCGATTTTCCAGTTTCCAGTGTTCCAAGTCCCTGTGGCGAGCGAACACAGGTCAAAGTCTAGGTCTGGCCACCAGGTAAGTGGTGGAGCCACTTCAGATGAACTATTAACAATGTTGCCCGTAGACGTACTAATGATCATCCAGGTTAAATTTAAGGGAGCATATGGGTTTTGTCCTCCTAGTGTCGGTGTCAAAAGTACAGTTACCATAATCACGATCGTCGACGACGTAGCTTGAGTTTGAGGGGACTGTCTTGGTCTCTGGACACCTGCCATGATGGAACGAAGTCTTCTAGGACAGTGTGAGGATCTGCAGGGCGAACGTGGGTGTAGCGTACCCACGAAGCAATCCCGTCGACCTTGAGAGCAGTGGGCGTGGTCAGGACTGTGACGTAGGGTCCTTTCCAACGGGGCTCAAGGTCTTTCTGCCGGTGTCTCCGAACGAAGACCCAGTCTCCAGGTCGGTAGCGATGGGGCTCAGGAGGTGGTCCGGTCTGGTATAAGGCTTCTAACTTAGGCCAGATGTCTTCGTGTACACTTTGGAGGCTTTTTAAAGAAAGTAACAACTTTTGGTCATCAAATTCAACAAGTACATTTGAGTGAAGGTTGGGGATAATGGGAGGGGGAATTCCAAACATGATTTCAAAGGGGGTCAACCCCATTTTATAGGGTGAATTGCGCACCCTATAAAGGGCGAAGGGAAGGAGAGTCACCCAGTCACCGCCAGTCTCTAAGGTTAATTTAGTTAAGGTCTCTTTTAAGGTTCTATTCATCCTTTCTACCTGTCCTGAGCTTTGGGGTCTGTATGCACAATGTAATTTCCAATCTGTCCCCAACACCTGTGCTAGGGTTTGACTCACCTTGGAAATGAAGGCGGGTCCATTATCTGATCCTAGCATTACTGGAAAACCGTACCTTGGCAGGATGTCTTCTAGCAGCTTTTTAGTCACACTCTGCGCTGTCTCATGTTTGGTAGGAAACGCTTCTATCCATCCTGAAAAAGTATCTACGAAAACTAACAAGTATTTATAACCGTACTTTCCAGGTTTTACCTCGGTGAAGTCCAATTCCCAATAGGCTCCAGGTCGGTTTCCCCTCAGCCTATTTCCTGGGTTGGCCCTATTGTGGGTGGCATTTGTCAATTGACAGGCTTTGCAGGTAGCAACAATATGTTCAATTGTAGAATTAGCATCACGGATCTTAATTCCAGCATGTCTCAGGAGATCTTGCATTTTCCGAGTGCCCATGTGGGTGGTCCGGTGTATCTTGGAGAGAACTTGTTCTCCCAGTGTCTTAGGCAGGATGACTTTACAATCAGAAGATTTCCACCACCCGTTGAGGCACTGGGGCGTAGGTAATTGTTTTATCCAATTTAAGTCCTTTTCAGTGTACTGGGGCTTTTCTGGGAGGGCTGCACTTCCCGGATCGGGCAGCTGAGTGGCCAGTGTCAGATCAACCTTTAAAGCTATTTTTCGGGCCGTCTGGTCAGCTAGATTATTTCCTCTGGCAATTGGAGTGTCGCCCTTCTGGTGTCCTGGGCAATGGATAATGGCTAATTTTTTCGGTAGCCAGAGGGCTGTTAAGAGGGCAAGGATCTCTTCTTTGTTTTTAATAGTCTTTCCTTCAGCTGTCAAGAGTCCCCTTTCTTTGTAGATGGCCCCATGGACGTGCGCAGTGGCAAAGGCATACCGGCTATCTGTGTATACATTTAACTTTAGGCCCCGTCCTAAAGTTAATGCCTTGGTCAGGGCTATGAGCTCTGCCCGTTGTGCTGAGGTCCCGGTGGGCAATGGTTCTGCCCAAATGACCTCAGTTTCTGTCACCACAGCTGCCCCAGCATACCTGTGGCCCTCACGAACAAAGCTGCTCCCATCAGTGTACCAGGTGTTGTCTGCGTCTGGCCATGGTTGGTCACTCAGATCTGCTCGAATTCCGTGTACCTGGGCCAGGATGTCTGTGCAGTCGTGAAGCGGAGCCTCTAAGTTCGGGTCTGGCAACAGTGTGGCTGGGTTTAAAGCAGCCGGGGCCTGAAAGACAACTCGGGTTGGATTTAGGAGTAAGCTCTGGTAGTGGGTCAGGCGAGCATTACTGAGCCATCGATCCGGAGGCTGTTTTAGGACTCCCTCAATGGCGTGAGGGGTGGTCACGTACAGTTCTTGGCCTAATGTCAACTTGTCAGCGTCTTTGACCATTAGAGCTACTGCTGCAATCATTCTTAGGCACGGGGGCCATCCTGACGCAACTGGATCAAGTCTTTTTGATAAGTACGCCACTGGGCGGCGCCATGGCCCTAGATACTGGATCAGGACGCCCTTAGCGACTCCTTTGTTTTCATCAATGTAAAGGTGGAATGGCTTAGTAATATCAGGCAAGCCCAAGGCTGGTGCCGTCAGCAAGGCTGTTTTAATTTGATCGAAAGATTTTTGTAGCTTTTCCGTCCATTGAAAAGCCTGACTGTCTCTAGTTACCTCGTAGAGGGGCTTTGCGAGCTCTGCGAACCCTGGTATCCATAGGCGGCAGAAGCCCGCCGATCCCAAGAATTCTCTGACTTTTCGAGGGGAATCTGGTGTGGGTATCTTAAGAACTGTCTCTTTCCTAGCATCCGACAGCCATCTCTGCCCTTCTCTAAGCACGTACCCCAGGTAGCTTACCTCGGGTTTGCAGATCTGGGCCTTTTTAGCGGACACCCGATACCCCAGCTCTCCTATGACCATCAAGAGTCTCTTGGTTCCATTTAAGCAGTCTTCCTGTGTCTCAGCTGCCACAAGAAGGTCATCTACATATTGTAACAGAGTTAGTTGGGGGTTCTGGAGGCGAAACTCACCCAGGTCTTCATGTAGGGCCTCGTCGAAGATGGTGGGAGAGTTTTTGAATCCTTGAGGTAATCGGGTCCACGTCAGCTGTCCGTTGATGCCTTGCTCTGGATCACTCCATTCAAACGCAAAGATGTTTTGGCTTTTAGGTGCCAGTGGAAGGCTAAAAAAAGCATCTTTGAGATCTAAGACTGTGTACCAGCGATGGCTCGGGGGAAGAGAACTCAATAGGGTGTATGGATTAGGCACTGTGGGGTGAATGTCCATAACCCTCTTGTTTACCTCCCGGAGGTCCTGCACTGGCCGATAGTCATTAGAATGAGGTTTTCGTACTGGCAACAAGGGGGTGTTCCAGGCCGATTGGCAAGGTCTGAGAATCCCCTGAGCAAGTAACCTCCTGATGTGTGGAGTTATTCCTTTCTGGGCCTCCAGGGGCATAGGATATTGGCGAACTCGTACCGGATCTGCTCCAGGTTTTATTTCTATAAACACCGGTGCCCTGTGTATAGCTAGCCCCATGCCTCCAGTTTCCGCCCATGCTTGTGGGAACATGGAGAGCCATTGTTCCATATCAGGATCAGGAGGGGCCCTCTTTTGATGTAGTAGATATTCATCTTCCAGGTTTATGGTTAGTACCTGAATGGGCCTTCCCTCTTGATTAAGGACTTTTGTGCCCCCGGGTTGGAAATGAATTTGAGCCCCTAATTTAGTAAGTAAGTCTCTTCCCAATAAGGGGTAGGGGCAGTCTGGTATAACCATAAATGAGTGGGTTACTTGGCCCACTCCCAAGTCTACTGTTCTTTGGGTTGTCCATGAATACTTTTTCATGCCTGTAGCTCCTTGAACCCAGGAGGTTTTATCAGAAATATGGCCACACGGTTTGAGTAGGACTGAATGTTGAGCCCCTGTATCCACCAGGAACTCAATAGGTCTCCCCTCCACTTTTAGGGTTACCCTGGGCTCGGGGAGGGGTGTCGAACCCCGTCCCCCCTAATCATTTAATTCATCCGCAGCCAGAATAGGGGTCTTGGGGCGTCCTTCTCGCTGTTTCTTTTTAGGACAGTCCCTGGCCCAGTGTCCGTATTCTTTGCAATAAGCACATTGATTTTTCCCCAACTGGGGGCGCTCTCTGCGTCTCTCTTTGTTTTCTCCTTCCATCACAATCTTTTTTAGTCTACGTTCACATTCTTTCTGCTCTCCCGCAGTGGTAGCCAGAAGGATCCGAGCTAAGTTTCGGGTCTGGCGGTCATCAGCTTTTTCTCGTTTCTCCTCTGCGGTTTCTCTATTGTTATACACTTTCTCTGCCACTGCCACTAAGTCCTGAATACTCTTTTCTCCTAACCTATCTACTTTCTGTAACTTTCTCTTAATGTCTGGTGCCGCCTGGTTGACAAAATGTATTATTACAGCTGCCTTTGTCTCAACTGCTTCTGGGTCCATAGGAGTGTACCTACGAAAAGCTTCCTGAATTCTTTCTAGGAAAGCAGCAGGGCTTTCATCTAACTTTTGTTGTACATCCCCTACCTTAGCCAAATTTGTAGGCTTCCTCGCCGCTGCTCTGAGACCTCTTAATAAAGTCTGGCGATAGACTCGAAGTCTCTCCTTACCTTCTGCCGTATTGAAGTCCCAGTTAGGTCGGGACAGAGGAAAAGAAGTGTTGATGGTGTCTGCATTGGTGGTGGGCTGACCACTGTCACCAGGAACCAATTTTCTGGCCTCATTCTGGATTCTCTCTCGTTCCTCAGTGGTGAACAGAACCTGCAGAAGCTGTTGACAGTCATCCCAAGTGGGCTGATGGGTAAACAAAACAGTTTCTAACAGGTTAATCAAATCTCTAGGGTTATCAGAGAAATTGGCATGTTGTCGGCGCCAATTATAAAGATCACTGGTAGCAAAGGGCCAGTAATGATGAGGCTGGTTTCCATGTTCATCAGGGGGCCCTATTGCTCGCAGCGGGCAGACAGTTGAATCTGCCGGTCCTGCCGGCGAGGCGGCGCGCCGGTGACGAGTATTTTGGGCGGGACCATTACGGTTGTCGGCGGCGCCCGGGGCGGGTTCCCCAGCCCCGGCTGGGACTGGGTCACCTCCTCCAGCCTGCTGTGGCGGAAGAGAGGGGAGAGAGTAAGGGGGAGGAAATATAAGATCTTCCTCGGTCCCTCCCTGGAGGACAGGGTAAAGTGGCGCGGTTGGCTTGGTTTCGGGTTGTTTTTCATCCGCGCGCTTTTTAGGAGCCTTTTCTTTGGCCGTCAGGATTAACTCCGGTTGCTGCTGCTGTGAAGGCAAAAAGAGCTTAATCTATGGGGGCGGGTTAGAAACCAGAAATTCCCAAACGGCTATGTAGGGTATCTGATCGGGGGGGAGGATGGCTTTACGAACTCTGCGAATTATCTGCAAATCAAAAGTTCCCTCGGGGGGCCATCCTACCCCGAGGGAGGGCCACTCTGAGCCACAGAGGGTGATGAACTTAGTCTTCTTAATTTTTAAACTTAAGTTATGAGCGCTCTCCCTAACTTCTTTGAAATGGTCTGTTACAAGGGAAAGAGGGGTAGTCACAGTCTGTCCCATCGTCTCGGTCCAAGTCAGCACAAACAGACACACAAACGCAACAGAGAAGCACAAGGTGAGACAAAACCGTCCTCCGCGCGATCGGAGGCAATGCAAATGGGACGACGGCCTCCTGCCGTGCCGCGGGAGCGACCCGCACCGTCCCTCCAGGAGTCTCACTGACCCGTACTCTTGGGGCACTCCGTCCCCACCAGTGGAATCCGGAACGTCTTCCAGGATTCCGGGTCGGCGGCCCTTGCAGCGCGTCCGCCTAGACCGTCTGCCGACCTTCCCAGAAAATAGGCCCAGACTTTACAAGCACAAAGAAAACACTCACCAGCCGGCGTTGACCCTCCGGTACGGGAGTCCTGAAGGTCTTGGGATCCCGGACGAGCCCCCAAATGTTGTGCCCAGATCGCGATGTCCCAAAGACCACCAGGAGACCGTTTCCGATGTAAGCACACGAGGGTCGTTTATTCAAGCTTAAGCAGGGACTCTCAATTGTCACCGACGCAGCGGATCGAGATTGAGAGCCCCGAGCCTCGAGACTAGCAGGGTTTTTATTGAATATACATCAAGCTTTGGTTGTTAGTAGCCAGGTGATTGGTTAATGCTAAATACATATGAAGTGTAGGGTTTTGATTGGTTAGGCTCGGGGGGGTTAAGGGGGTTACGTATAGATTTTTGCAAGGGAGAAGGGGGCAAAGGTTAGGGGCCGACTGTCATAAGCTGATGGTTAGCAGGTCCACTGACTAATGGTCACATCTATCTTTTGTGGGCAGTTAGCCATTAACTGTTTACCTTATAGGTAGTGTGTCCGGAATGTCCTTCCTGAGTACACAGATGGCTGGGTAATAAACTTAGGAATTTTGAGTGGATAAGCACAAGTTTGAGAGAACAAAGGAGACAGCTCCAAAATGGAGTCACTCTGAGAGAACAAAGGAGACAGCTCCAAAATGGAGTCACTCTGGCTCCACACTCCCTCCCACCCTTCTTCCGTCTTCCTCTTCTTTCCTTTCATATGCTGGGAATCAAATCCCAGGCTTCAGGCATGCTAGGCAATCACTCTACCACTGAGCTCCAGCCCAAGCCTTCTGGGTAAGAAACCATGCCACTGTCCTACAAGCGAGCTCTGTGTGTGTGTGTGTGTGTGTGTGTGTGTGTGTGTGTGTGCATGTACACACTCCAGGCATACATGTACATGTGTGTGTCTATGTATGTGCATGCAAACATGTTGTGTAGAAATGTATTATAATTCCCTGGGCTGATTCTGCGAAGACTCCAGCTTTCTCTAATGATGCCTTCTAAGGTTAGAGGGTTCACATTGTTGGTTCTCATGGAAACTTGGCAACATGTCTAGTCACCCCACCTCAGCCCTGCACCACATTCCAGTGGCTTATTTGTGTATCTTGGAGCCCTGCCATGGCTGGGCCAGGGACAGGTTGCCATGGTGATCTCTCCGCTCTCTCCAGATAACTTTGTAAGGATGCTGCCCTTGGGCCTGGAATAGTTTTCCCCGGCTTGCAGCCCGCAGGAGGATGACCTCTGACATGGTGAATGGAGTTGGGGAACTCACTCTACTCCGAGTCTTTAAATTTGCATGAACTATATCTTGGGCCAGCAAGACTTCTAGGGAGCATGCTCCAGGGCTCTCCAGCCTTAGGGCTGTGGATGCCTTTGCTTAGATACCAAGAGAGCTTCTTTGAGTTGCTACATTCCAGTTGTTATATTCAGAGCTTGCCATGGAGAGCCTGCTAGAACAGAACATATTTTTTTAAAAGCTCAACCTCATTGTTATGCATACCATAAAACACACTTTTTTTTCTTTTGTACCGGGGATCAAACTCGAGTCCTTGTGCTTGTGAGGCAGGCAGCAGAACCACTGAGCTAAATCCCTGGCCCTAAACACGCTCATTTAAAATGTGTGGCTTGATGAGTTTCCACAATGTGTAATATAGGTCATGGACCACTACCACCAAGATATCTAACATTTTCATTCTGCTCTCCCCAAATTATTTGCACTAATTTATGGTTATTCCTCTCAGCCCCAGTCTGCTCTCTGTCACCATAGAGTACTTTTGTCTTTTCTAGAAGTTCATATAAATGGAACCATCCAGAATGTACACTTTTGTGATGGGCTCCTTTGCTGGTGTAGTGAGAATTGTCCTCTGAACCTGAGCCAAAGTAACTTCATCCTGAAGTGGGCCGTGGTAGCTGTCCAGGGGGCCCCATCAAGTGCCAAGAGGCTGTGTGCCAGACAACAGCACAGCAGGGTCATCCACCATCACCACAGGGCAGTTTTAGTGAGAGTAGTGGAGTTCCTGATAAGGACAGAATGGGAGTGGGGCACACACATTTCCCAAAGACTCATTTTGCTTTTGATCTGGCTTTTGCTGTTTTAATTAGAGCCCTATAAAGCCAGTAGCTGAGCAAAGGGGAATTGGCAACTTCAGTAGTGCTGCAGCTCGGAAGTCACCTAGTGCTCTGTAAGTCACCCCTAATAAACTCATTCAGTCACCATTCACCATTCATTCATTCACTTGAACTAGCTGGACTAGTTCAAGTCATTCTTTGGACTGTTGGAGCTCTCTTAGTTTAAGTTTCCCCAGGAAATTCACAAAACATCTGGTCCTTGAAAAGAGACCCAACAGGTCCAAACTTGAGTCAGGAAAGTATTCCCAGGGGAAATCCAGGGGTAGTGATCCTCCTCTGTGGTATGGGGTGGTGCATCTTCTAACTGAGTCTAGTCTGCCGCATGAGTATGGGAACACCTCAAAAACGCCTTGTGAACTGGGGCATATACAGTAATCCTTGCAGGGAGTCCATGTGGGCTGGGGTTGCAGGAGAGTAGTAGCAGATGCGCATGGCCTGTGCTGTGGGCCATAGGACATGTTCCTGAGGCTGGGGCATTTGCCAGGAGGACATCCTGGAGTCACCACTTGCCTCCAGGTGGGGAGGAGTGGGGACTGTTATGGATTTCTGGGAATCACCATGTGAGTCCATGGATGCCCAGAAATTCCCAAAGATCAGAGGAAACATTGCCATTTGCTAATGAGTGATATGATTTAAAGGGAGATCGCAGCTCCAAAGGGATAGCCCCTCCTCACAGCAGCAACAGCAGCAGTAGGAACAGCAGCAGCAGCAGCAGAGGCTGAGCTCCAAATTCAATCCTGTGCCAGGTGAGTGCAGGAAGAAGACCTGGGATAAAGCGGTGAAAGCGCTGGTGCTGGAAGTGGACAAAGCCAGGAAAGTGGAGAGAGCAGAAGGTCCAGGCCACCAGACTGAGTCAGACTGAGCTCAAGCTGGAGTCCAAAGCCAAGTCAAGATGGGGAACAGTCAGGCCAAAAAACTAGATATCTTGGGAGAAGCGATGCTGAACAGTGCGCAGCCTGCACTGGGTCCTGGTGGGTGGTGAGGCCCGGGTTGGCTCCGTCTCAGGGTGCCAAGGGAGGGGAACAAACCTTCCTGTTGTCTATAAGGAGTTGACAAGAGTCCCTTGGAGCACATCTGGGCTGACTGGTAAATTTACTTTGGATTCCATGGTTTAAGTTCATATTTTTGTCTGACTAGCCTGCTTAAAACATTTCTTGTGATTGGCTTTGGGATGGTTCTTCATTACAGGGTTAGCGTTCTCCTCTTTCTGCTTTCTGCTTGTGCTAAGATAATTTTGCTATTCAAGATTACTTGAAAGTCTATTATTCACCCAGTCCTAATTGGAATGTAAACATCTGTGAGTTAACTCTGAGACTAAAGGGGAAAAACAAATGTACCAGAAGCATTTTGAAATCAAGTGGCTGCGGGGGGTTTATGATGGAAAGGAACCGGTAGGTAGGACAGAGACAGAGATGTAAAAATGTCATAGGCAAGGAAATAGAACAGTACAGGTGGAGAAGACTGGGCTTGTGCAAGGGGCGGACAGCTATTCACTCACCCCGGGAATATACTGATACTGCTTATTACCCTTCCCCCAACACACTAGGGGTGGATGTGCTGCGTGGGGGGGTGGGTGGGGGGAGCCCCCAACCCAGGCACAGCAAAGCAGGAGAATTCACCCAAGGGTATGGATTGTAAAAGCAGTGATATGAGGCTGGCCAAATGGGAGTCAGTGAAGCTGCCTGCTCCCTGACCTCTGGAGGATGGGAAGAAATCACAGCCCCTATCAAGGAACTGGAGAGGACAGCATGGGTGGCAGGCATTCCCATAAGGTATTCTAGCCTTTCCCATGTTCAAATGCATGGGCAGGTGCACAGGTCACCTGGCCAGTAGGGACTAGCAGGTGGGTGACACTGGGTTCATGCCTATGCATGAGGGATGTGACTATCCCTCACCCATGTGGATACTGCCGTGGCCTCTTGCACGTGTTACTCTGTAAATAAGCCTGGGAGAGCAACTATCAGAGATGTTGCTCCACTCAGTGTCACATATAGGTGCCCACAAAGAATTGATGGTGACATGGGTACTCATTTTGGGCATTCATTTCACCAAAATGGTTGTGCAAATTTGGGCTGAGGATGATCAAGTGCAATGATACTTTCTCACTTGCCTTACAGCCCTACAGGTGCTGGTTTGATTGAAAAGAAGAATGGTGGCTAAGAGCAGGCATCCTGTGTGGGTGGGAAAACGTACTCACAGAAGCCACAGGGCCATTGATGAAAACCATAGTGCTAGGAATGGGCTGCCTCCCTATGAGTTGCTGGCCAGGGAGGCTCTGAGCGCCCCCGTACCATACAGGGTGTTCTCTGCAGTGGGTTGCACACCAGCACTGAGTAGTAAATCTTTATTGCTGAAGACAACACACTCTTTGGCTGCCAGACACAGAAATCAAGCTAGGACTGAGCCGGAAACTTCCTCCCTACTGGCTCGTGTTCAAAGTGCTGGAGGTTGCTATGCAGGCTTGAGGGGGTGGTACTTGTCACCAATGGTTCTGCGTGATCATGGGCCTTAGGATTTGCACCTCAGTGTGCCAGATAGATGTTCCTGTTGGTGTAGCAGTGGCACCACTGGTCTGGGTGCAGACAACCACTTTCCAATTGAACCTTAAGCCTGCTCCAAGGGAGCAGACCCACATCTAGTACTGTAAACTGGGACAGAACCTGTGGCTGGGGAAGCCATAGGCCCAAGCCGGGAATTTCCTGTTGTTTTGTCAAGTGAATATGATGTGCCAGTGGAACTGCAATCTAAACATTTGTGTCTGCACCCATAGATTACTGCTGCCACTGGCTATGCCACAGGGGTCCTCTGGTAGTAGGCAGTGACCATGGCAACAACCCATAATAAGTCCAACTGTTGGGTATGTGGTGCATTTTTCCCCTCCAGTGAAGCAGGTATGCCCTGGAACCAGGATGGGGCCTTCCTTTAAGTCCTGACCCATACGCACTTAACTGGGGACATATACTCTTTTTTGTATGTATGTACGTATATATGTATTGGGGATTGAACCAGGGCTTGCACATGCTAGGCAAGGGCTCTAACCACTCAGCTTCAGCCTCAGCCCAGTAGGGACATTTTAAAAATAAGGTGAAACAGGGGGCTGGGGATTTAGCTCAGTGGTTTTCGCCGCCTGCTGCGAAAGCTCAAGGACCAGAGTTTGAAAAACTCTGGAAAGTGGAGAGAGCAGAAGGTCCAGGCCACCAGACTGAGTCAGACTGAGCTCAAGCTGGAGTCCAAAGCCAAGTCAAGATGGGGAATAGTCAGGCCAAAAAAGGAAAGTAATTTTGAAATGACCAATCTGACTTTTGTCGTTTCTGCTTTCTTCAGCCCTTTTCTCTTTACAAAAACAACCTCCTCTTTTCTCCCATCTTTTTTTTTTTTTTTTTGCTTTTGGTACTGGGGATAGACCCTCTTTTCTGCCCATTGAAATACTTATTCTATTTTGTGGGAGGAAGTGTTGCCTGGTTCCAGAACTAAAGATAAAGTCAATTAAGATCTTTAAACAAAACTGTTGTAATTTTTTTCCTTGACACAAATGAAGTTCTATGTACATCTGTGCGTAAGTGTTTATATAAACACAGAGTTTGATGTCTCTTGGGTATACTAGGACTAGAATGGCCAGGTCATATGTTATGTTCAATTTTATAAGAAGTTGCCAGACAGCATGTTTGGAGGCTGCACAAGGTGTAGTTGTTGGCTTTTGAGGGACTGGAGCTGCTGAGGTCAAGGTGAGCAGGTTCATGACCAGTGAGCCACAGACCCTAATAGTTCAACACAGAATTTGGTTTTCAGTGAGCAACAGGTCTCTCTAGGGGCAGCAGCTTGTTTGTCCTGTCTTTCAGGTCCATATTCCCACTCTTGGTTGGGAGATAGAAGGCAGAGGAGGGACAAGTCTTAACCACATGTCTATTCTGCTGCGTGCTTGTGTAGGGAAGGAAGAAACCCCATACATTAGACTAACAAAAGACAGGTTAACAAGACAAAACCCAATCAGTAAATTGGCACAAGCACTACCCATACACATAGGAGCACTCAGGACTTGGGCTTAGATAGCATCTTAACAACAGAGAAATACATTTTTAGAGAAGCAATAAGACAAAGGAAAAGGCCTTTGAGTTTTTAGGGTGACAGAATGTTGGAAGGTAACAGAACTGTTGGAAGAGGCAACTAATGCAAGGTAAGGGTTATTTAACAAGGTCTGTTACAAAATTTTTCCCTTATTGCCATCTTTGGGCTGATAAGGGTCTGCAGTTGTCTGTATCAACTTTTGCCTGTGGGGAAAGAGAAAGAGAGCTTTATGATAAGAGTTCTCTGCTAGATAAAATGGCTCTGGCAGCCCTACCTCCTAAATGATTCTTCCTGGCTGATAATAAATCACTCAGAGAAACAATAACCTAACTTTCCTGCCTGGAAGCTCTCCCACTTATATTCCTTCCCACTGAGAAATTCAAACTTGCCAATGGATTTAAACCTCACCTCTGGCTTCAGCAAACATCTACCTCCACTATGCCCCGCCCCCATGCCCCTTGGCCATATAAGAGGTCACCTAGCCAGCCCCTGGCCACTGCTCTTGCCATTGTTCCAGACAGCCCAGCACCCCATCCTCTAATGCAGGCCTAGCCTTGGGTGTTCATGTTTTCGGCTCATTCTCATCCTCATACTTTGTAAGTTTCTGCTTTTAGGCAAGGTAGGGAGGGCAGAGCTTTCCTGGATTTGCCTCTTCTCAGTGGCCTTCAGGTCAAAATGACCTTATGTCAAAGTGGCATATTCAGGGCGGTGTGTTCTGCTGCCCTGTGGATGACACACTCATTGAATCATCACAAAGACATGGTGAGGCCAGAGTTCCTCCTTCTGGATTTTTTTTTTTTTTCTGAGACAGAGTCTTGCTATTTATTCCAAGCTGGCCTTGAACTCATGGTGATCATCCTGCCTCAGCTTCCTGTGTGCTGGGATTACACGGCATGTGCTACCATGCCATGTCCTTTTGTTTTTTGCAACCGAAAGTATTTTAATGATTAGTTATAGGAGGTGATGGGTGAAACTGAGACAGGTGGGTTAGCCCTTCATCTTACAGGGGCAACAAATATACCAGGAAATTAGAAGTTAAAAAGTGGGCCAGTTTTCACGGCTATGAAATTAAGGGAACACACTTGGAGACAGGAAAATGAGGCTCAGGCTTCAATGTGATCAGCAGAGATAACAAAAAGCCACAGCCAAGTAAAACAAGATCAGTAAGATCAAACCTGTGAGAAAAGTGTCCTTTTCTGTCAAAGGAGGTATTTAGGATAAATCTATTTTATATGATTTTTTTTGGCAAAATCCTATTTTTGTAAAATGTACACGTGCTTATTTCACCATTCCTTAGAAAGACAATTTAAGACAAAGGACCACACACCACTCCACCTGCCATAAATTTTGTGTGTAACAAAGAAATTCCTAAATCACAGGATCTGTTCTGCCCGGCAACCACCATACTTTAAAAACTAGCCAATCAGGTTAGACTGTATAGCCACTCCCCCTGCCCTTCCCCCCCAGCAAGGCATAGTTAAGTACATGTGTCAGGGAATAAAAACCCAACAGATTATTTGTTGTGTCTGCCGGTTGGCTTTGTGTAGTTCGGCCATACATCCTTCAGCAAAAATACAACCTTTCTGAGAAACTCCCAAAGTTTATTCCTTTGTCCTGCTTGTGACACTGAAACTTTTGTGTTTAACAAACCCACTGAGGCGAGGGAGTGACCTGCCCTGCTCCAAAACCCAGTTAGGACTTTCCTAGATGGTAAATGGGAAATTCCAAGTGTTGAGGGAGAGGGACAAAGGCATGTCCCTTGAAACAGTCAGTAAAGTAACCTATGGTTACCTTTAATTTATTAGCACAGTAAAATACACCCCAAGGTAGAGATCTCAGCACTCAGGGAGGCCAAGGCGGGAGGATCAAAAGTTTGAGTACCGCCTCTCAGAGTGCTCAACTCAAATTGCAATTTAGGGAGACCCTATCTCAAAATAAATAAAAATAAATAAATAAATAAATAAATAAATAATAAATAAAGGCAGAGGATGTAGCCCAGTGGTAGAGCCCCTGAATTTAATCTTCCCAGTACTGAAAAAAAAAAAAAAGCTGTCAATGAGACACGCATCATAGGAAGAAATGTTCTACAGAAAGGCAAAGGAGCCAGTGTGGTGGTACAACCCTATAATCCCAGTACTCTGGGAGGCTGAGACAGGAGGGTTGTAAGTTTGAGCCCAGCCTGGACAATGTGGTGATTTAGTGAGACTCTGTCTCAAACTAAAAAATAAAAAGGAGCTGAGGTTGTAGTTCAGTGTGAAGGTCATGTGTTCAATCCCTAGTGCCAAAAACAAACCAAAAATCAAAAACCAAACTTGCAGGAGAAGCCAAAGCTCCACCTCTACAGACCAGGTTCTTGCTTACCCTGTAGATGCCATGAAAGTTCTACACCTTTGGCCTTTGTTTGGGTGTGCCTGGGGTTCCTGTCCCCCACAGCCTTCACCCTGGTGCTTGTCCCTGTGCCAAGGTGCTCTTATTTCTTTCTTCTGATAGAAAGCACAAGAGCCCAGAGTCAGTAACAATGTCACTGTGGTTTGCAACAGAGGGACAGCTGGGCCTGGAGGATGAGGCTTAAGGCATGTTACAGTACACACACACACACACACACACACACACACTCACAAAAGGAATAATTGTTTTGCACAAGATCACACAGCCAGATCTGGATTTGAACTCAGCGCTCAGTGTTGTCTCTGGTCTCACTGCTGGGGTTCTAGGCACTTGTTTTGGGTGCTGGGTGGGATAAGACATGGACAATAACTGCCTTGTCATCATCCAAGAAAAGGATAGAGACAAATCTCCAATAAAGAAACTTTTATTTGGGAATAAAATGGGATACTAGAATTGCAATTTAGGACAGATGTGTGGATGGGACACCTGGAGTATGTCTGGAGATTAAAGGGAACATTGGAATTTTACTGGGAAAGAGGAAAGTGCCAGAAATACAGGCAGTCACTAGGTAAAACTTGCAATTTTAGTTTCGGCAGGTTGTTTTGCTGGGTTAGACATGTGAGACACTGTTCTCTTAGCCTTGACTTCTTATCTCTGATGAGAAGAATGTTTCTTTCCTCCAGGAATGAGGTGGGAGGAACTTTCATTCTGGAGTTTTGTCCTCTTTCAGGAAGAAAAAAAGTCAGAGTGCATTTGCTGTTTTTCAGATGCCCTTAATGCAAAATAATCCGTATAGTAAAAGAGCATATTTTGGGGTAGCATATTCTGCCATCTGCATTTCTTTTCCCTAGTAAATAAGTAAATATTATTTTGAGTGAATGAAGTGGCTAGTCCAAATTTATCATCTCCATTACCTATTTCCATACAACAGAGCCCTCTTAAACTTGGTGGATATAACAACGGCATCTTAATGGCTTTGGATTCTGTGGGTTGGGTGCTCATGCTGGGCACACCGGTCTCTGGCTGGTCTTGCCCAGCATCTCACTTGGCTGCAGTAGCCTGGGCGCTGGTTCGCCGGAGCCTTGGGTGGGAAGGGTTTCTGTTCTGTGAGGTCTTCTTGTCCAACACACTAGCCAGGGTGCTGGGCTTCCTGAGAGGTGAGGCTCTGGGGCTCCTCAGAGCTGATTCTGAAGTGTATGCAGTTCTGAGGGTTTCTGTAAAGAAAATTAAAAACAACTGGTACAAAATGTGAAATAGGGCCTTGGAAGAAGCATTGGGGGCCCAAAGCTTAAGCTTCAGGAGCTTCCTGGACCCACACCTCTGGTCTTCTCTTCGGTCTTCAGTGAGCCTTTATGGGTTCTGCTCCTTGTTTTCTCACTGTGAGGAATGGGCCAGGAAATGGCAGGGAGCAGGACTGCTTCCCAGTGCTTCACCCACGCTGAAGTTCCTGCCCCTTGTGCTCTCACCCCCAGTGGCTGCACACACTGTTCTTACTTCAAGATACATTCTTCTGATTTCATTGAGACATTAATTTTATACTTGAATCTTTCAGGCTTTAGATTTAAAAACTCACCCCTGCCCTATGGCCTCTGCCATAAATTTCAAAGGTATTTGAAACACAGAAGCTAAGAATGGACTCTTTGTTCTGCTTCGTTCTCCACTGCTTCCTGAGGGAGTGAGCTTCAGAGCACCAGCTGCTTTTCCACCGGGTGAGGTGGGGGTTCAGGAACAGAGCCCACAGTGGTTGACGCTGCTAATGAGCTATTTACTTACAGAGAGGAAAGGATGGAAACCTCATCCTAGCTTGGAGTTTGAATTTTCCTGGGCGTTTTGGTGGGAGATAGATTCACACAGGCTCAAAGGCAGGTGGACTGCATTCCAGGGAGAGAGGCAACAAAGTGGAAGGAGTTTGCCAGTGCTCGGCTCAGATGGAGGCCTTGGATGGGATGTGAGCAGCAGCTGTCCGCATAGGGTGTGGCTTTAACAGAGACCTCTTGGGGGTGGCTCCCCGCTGCACTGGGGAAGGAGAATTCTCTGAATGTAAGAGCTGGCAGTTGCAGCACTAGGGACCTAAGCAAGAGAGGGTGGTGAGTCCTTCCCCTACCAGCCACAGACAGGGAATGAACAGTCAGCTATGTAAATGGTAAGTGTTGGAGATGCTGCTGGCAGCCATGGGCAAGAATAGAAGTTGGCAGTGGGCAGGCAGGTAGCATGGGCAAGGTCAGTAACCTGAAGGTGGGTACCTGAGGCGAGGACTTTGAGAACTGTTGGTGCTAAAATTATAGCCACATCCCTGCGCTGAGGCTGAGTCTTGACCAACACTCGCCTGGCTTCTAGCAGCCCCAGGTGCATTCCTGGGATGATCCACCCCCCTTTTGAGATCCTGTCTGGAAAAGATCAGGGCTGTCAAAGGAGTTGACTGTTCCAGCCATCACCTGAGAGGCTCCTGACCTTCCCTGAAGCATCTAAGACAGAGAACTTTCAATTGAGAATCCTCCCTCTGTCCCTTGGAGAGGTGTGGGTAGCTCCTATAATGTGTTTTTCTCCAGGACCTGGAAGCTATTCCTTTGAAATGTGATCATCAGAAGGGATAGGGTCCCTTCCCCAGGCTCCAGGGGAGGATGGAGCCTGGCTTTGACCATGGCCACCTACTGTAGCAGGCAGTGTGGCCTGGTTGTGGTTATACTTTGTAATTTTCTACTTCAGTCCCCGCTGGTCCACCACACCTTTATCCCTTTAAAAGGCTGTTGCTTCGAGTGCTGGGAGCAATGCTACATAATTCTAGGGTAAAATCATTTGAGTAGGCCTAGTTCTCCTGCCTACAGGCCAGCTATAACATTCCAAGACATAATTCCCTTTTGGCCTCAGGTCACAACTGAGACCTCAGTGATCTGGGGATGCTGTAATGCTCCAGGACAAGACCACACCCGCGGGAGACACCAGAGAGGAACCAAATCTTCATCTGCATAGTTCCTCCTTGTTCTTAGATCCCCCCCCCCCCCAGTCTTTTGTTACACCTTGTGTATCCCAATGTGAAGTACTGAAATCTACATATTCATTTGTTACATTTGTTTCTCCTGATGTACTAAATAAAAGGTGCTGCAAGCTAGGGGTTCTTTTTTTTTTTTTTGGTACTGGGGATTGAACTCTGGACCTTGTGCGTGGAAGGCAGGCGCCCAAACCACTGAGCTAAATCCCCAGCCCATAGGGGTTCTTGTCTTTGCCTCCCAGAGCAGCACTGATCAGACCCAAAACTCAGCTTCTTCTCAGTCTCATTTATCTACCTTTCCTGTAATTTGCCGTGTGCTGCCATGGGTCGCAGGAGACTAGGACTTACTGCAGAGGTTCTGGTAATGTAACACCGAGGGCCTTACCAAACACTCCGAGGAGCTGACTGCAGTGAAGCAGAGCCGGGGATCCCAGCGGTGCCTCCAAAATGTAAGACCAAGGGCCTTACCAAACGCTCTGAGGAGCTGACTGCAGTAAGGAACACCCGGGAAGGAACACACCTAAAACAGACCTTAGTCTGGCCAGACGGCACTCCCAAAGCAAAGTAGTTTAGAGAGGTGACTAGCCCAGAGTCCGAGGCTCTTTTATAGGGGGTTGCAGGGGAAGTTAACAGGTGAAATTTACAGAAGAGGAACAAAGGTTAGTGGTCAGCTGACACATACTGATGGTCAGCACATGTTTGTAGATTGTTCTATAAATATCAGTTTTAGAACAAAGAGTTGAGTAATTTACTTTGGGACCTTATGGCTGCTACAGATCTTATCTAGTGTCCTGGAGCTAACAAGCGTCTTTATCTATTTACTCACATTCAATCACAGTTGGGGCTAGGGGAGTTTTATGATTACGGAGTTATGCAGTTCCACAGTAACGTCCCCTTCTCCTGTTCCCTACATTCAAGAAACCAGGAAGGAGCACAGCTCTTGTAGTTAACTGTCAGTAGTTGCTGGAGAAAATCTATTTTCATGGCCATAACTAGCATCTGGCTTTGTTTCTGCTTGAAGGTTGTTCAGCAGCTGGCAATGGCTGTGGGGAGCGCAAAGCTGCAGCCTGGACCAGGGGTGAATCAGAGGATGGTGAGAGTTCAGAGGGGTGACCTCTGGGCAGGAACATTTGAGGGCACATTTTCGACTGCAACAAGGGCATACAGGCACACAAGGATGTCTACCAAACAGGCAGCAAGGGGTGCAGCCAGAGATAGACTGGTGTGGGCAGAGAGCAAGGGAGATCTCGCCCGGAAGCCCCTGGAGAGGTACAAGAGGGGCCAGGAACCCCAGAGAGGTAATGGTGCATCATGTTGTCTTCCATGTCAGCATTTGCATTCACAGTCTTTGTGTTGATCGGACTTATTTATGCACATAAACAACAGAAGCACTCCCCTTGGGTACTATTTTAAGACCAAGGGCCTTACCAAATGCTCCGAGGAGCTGACTGCAGCGAAGAACACCCAGGAAGGAACACACTGGACAAGTTGGAAAGTAAAACAGACCTTTATTAGTCTGGCCAGACCGCACTCCCAAAGCAAAATAGCTTAGAGAGGCAACTGGCTCAGAGTCCGAGGCTGTTCTTATAGGGGGTTGAGGGGGAAGTTAACATATAGAATTAAAGAAAAGGGACAAAGTTTAGTGGTCGACTGTCACGTATTGATGGTCAGCAGACATTTGCAGCTTGTTCTATAGATTGTGGTGTCCGGAACATCAGTTCCAGGCAAACAAGGAGTTGAGTAGTTTACTTTGGGACTTTAGGTCTGTTACAGATTTTATCTAGTGTCCCACAACTAGCAAGCATCTTTATCCATTAACTCACATTTAATCACAATGGGGCTGGAGAAAAGGAACAAAGGTTATGCAGTCCTACACTATTGTGGGTTCTCAGGGGTTCCTGTTTGCCCATGAATCTTTTATTTTCTATTTTTTATTTTTTTGGTACTGGGGATCGAATTTGGGTCCTTGCGCGTTGCGCAGCAGGCGGCGAAACCATTGAGCTAAATCCCCAGCCCTGCCCATGAATCTTTTTAGTGGTGTCCATTTATTGTACCCGTGATCACTGACCTCTTGAGTGAAAAGGAATTTTTTTTTTCCAGCAGGAAAGAAAAGTTCTTTTGGAGGAGAAAAACATGATGAAAAGAAAATTCTGGTAAATGGAAAATGATCTGGAAGGCTCCCCTCTTGCACTTAATAAGTAAGGAGGCTCTCTGGATGATTGCAGGCTTTGGGGAAACTGAGGAACCCTGTCCCACAGCAGCAGTCCCACCTGGGGTAGGAGGAGAGGTAGAAATGAGTGCAATGCAGAGAATGTAGGATAGGGAGGCTCCCTCCCTGGCCTTTTGGTGATTGTGTTAGTCTGCTTTCTTTCAGGTAAAAAAGACCTGAGGTATCAATTTATAAAGAAGAAAGGTTTATTTTGGCTCATGGTTTCAGAGGTTTCAGTCCATGATCATTTGACCCCATTGTTTTGGGCCAGTGAGGAGGCAGGAAATCATGGAGGAAACAAAACAAAGAGACTTGCTTCACAGTTAGAACACAGATAAGAGAAAAAGGAAGAGACTGGAGTCTCATAATTCCTTCTGAAGGACACCTCAATGGCCTAAAACCTGCCACAAGTCCCCACACAAGTCTCCACCTCTTAAAGGTTTCTACCACCTCCCAGTAGTGCCAGTTGGGGACTAAAGCCTTTAACTCATGGACCTTTTTTTTTTTTTTTTTCTTGGTACCGGGGATCTAATTTGAGACCTTGCGCTTGTGAGGCAGGCAGCGGAACCACTGAGCTAAATCCCAGGCCCTCATGGGCCTTTGGAGGACATATAAGAATCAAACAAACAAACAAACAAAAAAGAGTCAAACTGTAGCAGTGACCAAGAGCGATTGTTTCAAACCTGGATTGCAGTGATAGTCAATATTTACACTTAGGCTTAATGTTTGTGCATTATTTGCAGTCTGTGATGTTTCCTTCGGTAACTTGGTGATAAGATGAGGCTTTGTTGTTCCAGATTTATTTCCTCAGGGCATGTAGTGGGCATCTCTTAGGAGAAGTGAGACACCCTGAAAGTGAATGGCACTAAGCAGACAGAGGCTTTCAGCTAGATGTGTTTGGCCTCTCTCCAACCACTCTTCAACAGTAAACTTTTTTTTTAAATCTTAAAATTTGTTTAGGATTGAATGAAAAAAAGCAAGATCAAGAAGATAAAGAAGTATAATTCACTTGATATAAAGTATGATTCCTTTGATATGAAGCTTGAGAACAGGTTGAATTGAATATAGTCTTCTCCAGTGTCCTTGAGGGGATAGATTCCAAGTTCCTCATATACAATTTGCATATAACTAAGCACATCTTCTTAAGTACTTTAAATCATTTCTAGATTACTTAGAATACTTAATGCAATGTACATCCTATTTAACTGGTTGTTACACTTTATTGTTAAGGGAATAATGATAAGGGGAAAAGTCTGTACATGTTCAGAACAGAAGAAATTTTGTTTTTTGAATACTTTCCATCCAGTTGGTTGAATCTGCTGATGGGGAGCTTGCAGACATGGAACATGGCTTATACAATTGTAAAAATCAGAACAGGGTCATTGCTAAAGGAATTGACTGACAAGCGGCATGAAGAAAAACATCTGGATTGTTTAAAATGTCCTAGGGCTAGGGATTTAGCTCAGTGGCACTGCGCTTGCCTTGCAAGTGCGAGGTCCTGAGTTCAATCCCCAGTACCAAAAATAAATAAATAGAATAGGATAAAATAAAATAAAATGTCCTAGATCTTGTTTGGAATATTGGTTTTACTGTTGTATGTACTTGTCTCCCGTCCAAGTACTAAGTACTAACCAGGCCCGACCCTGCTTAGCTTCTGAGATCAGACGAGATCATCGGGCACGTTCAGGGTAGTATGGCTGTACACTGTTGTATGTACTTGTCAAAGCTTGTGACATATGTATTTTCTGCTTGTAAGTTGTACTTCAACAATAATGGTAAAAGAAGCAGATAGCTTCTGGATTTTTTTTTTTTTTTTTTTTTTTTTTGTGGTGGTACCACTGAACTAAATTCCCAGCCCAAGAAGCTGGATTTTATATAATGAACTAGCTGGGCTTGATAGCTCTTTTCTTGGAAATCAGTCTGGAGAAACTTAGGGAGCCAGAAGGAAATACAGATTTCTGAACCAAAAGAAGATAAAAAGAAGGCTACCTGTCACTTCCCCATATCCACCTCATGCTACTGAGACTCTTGAACCTGTATCTGGGAGGAGGCAGGTAGCTGAAGGCTGGGGCTGAAGGCCATGGTGGGTTGGTAGTGGGTCTAGAGGAAAATAATTTTGATATATATAGTTGTGTGTGTATAATTTGAACATATAAATTTAAATTTTGCACACATATACATTTTTGATTAGGATCAATTTGGGCCGGCTTGGTTCTTTGCCTTTTGCCTGACCAGTCTTAGGACAAACCTTACCTTTCTTAGGTGTCTGTGGGTGATATTGGCAATACAAAAGCCCTAAAGGGTTAAGCAAATAGGAACAGTTATTTCTCTTCTCTCCTCCTCCAACCCCCAGGTCTGTGGAATCAGTATCAAGAGACCTCTGACTTCTACTGTCTCTTCCCTCTAAGGGGTTGGAGTGAAACCTTGAGTGGTGAAGATATTTGGGTGGGGTGACAGTCAAAGGAGACATCCATGGTCCCTGAGGGCCATCAGAGATGGGAGGCTCTGGGGCTTATCCTCTCTCCTCTTCTTAAATCCCTCAGTCATGTTCAATTAGTTAAATTAGAGCCTAAATTTTAACTCTTTCCTACTATTTCCACACAGATTAGTGGATAGATAGCTAACTTCATTCTGAGATTTTAGCCATGGGCTGATACATATATATATTTTAACCTTTTATCAATCTTGTGTTTCTTTCCTCTCTCTCTCTTTTAGTTTATTTTTATCAGATAGGCATAGTTCTTTTCTTGTATTATTGCATGCTTTATTTTTTGTCCTTTAAACTGTACCCATTGTGGCTGGATGTGGTGGCACAGGCCTGTAAGCCCAGCACTTGGGAGGCTGAGGCAGGAGGGTCGCTGCAAGTTCAAGGCCAGCCTGGGCTACATAGTGAGTTCAGGGCCAGCGTGAACTACAAAGGGAGACCCTAACTCAAACAAACAAAAAAAACTGTACCCATTGTGACATTATGGTCTTCATTTTCTTACCACTTTCAAAGTAAATAATATTTCTATGTTTGCTTTTTGAAAACAGTTGTTTGCCTTGTCAGCACATGCATTAGTCACTTTCTTGTTGCTGGGATATAATATCTGACATACACAACTTAAAAGAAGGGAGGTTTAATTAAGCTCATGGCTTTAGAAGATACAGTCTATGGTCAGTTGGTTCCAAGGCAGGAATACCATGGTGGAAGGATATCATGGAACAAAGATGGTTAGTTCTTGGTAGCAAGGAAGCAGAGCAGGCAAACAGTGTCAGAGAAGAAACGGTGACAGACCAGACATTAGACTCCATGGGCACGCCATCATGACCTACCCAGACACACCCAGAAATGTGCTCTACCAATTTCCTGGGTGGATCTTTTTGTTGTTGTTGTTGTTGTTGTTGTTGTTGTTACCAGTGATGAACTCAGGACCTTGAGCTTGCCAAGCAGGTGCTGTGCCACTAAACTACATTCCCAGCACCTGGGTGGATCCTAAAGCTAATCAAATTGACACACCACCCTATCTGCCACAGCATATATAGGATTCTCTTTGGATTTATGCATATTGGCCATAATGGGGTTCCTGATGTGTGAAACATCACTTGGACAAAAACCAGCATCCCATGTATAGGAAAGGAAGAAGTCAAACTATAGTATCATTATTTACAGATGGCATGATCTTTTACCTGGAATACCCAAAAAATTTCACTAAAAGACTCCTAGAGCGAATAACCAAATTAAGTGATGAAACAGGATTCAATATCAATACGCAAAAATCAGTAGCATTCCTGTACATTAAAAGTGAACCCACTGAGAAAGAAATCAGGAAAACAATATCATTCACAATAGCTCTAAGATAAATTAAATAGTTAGGAATAACCTAATCAAGGAAGTGAAAGACCTCTACTGTATGATGAAAACTACAGAACTCTGAAAAAGGAGATCAAAGAGGACATCAGAAAATGGAGGCCCTAGTTGGATCCCCGGTACCAAAACAAAAACAAAAGCAAAAGCCCGCTTTCAGTCTTTTGGGCTGGGGATTTAGCTCAGTGGCACGACTTCTGCCTTGCAAGCACAAGGACCTGAGTTTGATCCCCGGTACCAAAAAACAAACATAAATTCAAAATTTAGGGTCGGGGATTTAGCTCAGTGGTTTCACCACCTGCTGTGCAAGTTCAACGACCCGAGTTTGATCCCTGGTACAAAAAAAAAAATTAGAAAAGGGAAAGATACCCCTGCTCCTGGATAGGCAGAACCAATATTGTCAAAATGGCCATACTGCTAAAACTGACATATAGAACCAATGCAGTCTCAATCAAAACACCAACAGCATTTCTCATAGCACTAGAAAAAAACAATTGTAAAATTCATATGGAACCTGAAGAGACCCAAAGCCATCCTGGACAACAAGAGCAAAGCAGGAATCATCACAATTCTGGAGTTCAAGTTATATTGGCAGAAGAACAGACATGTGGTTCAAT
This sequence comes from Heterocephalus glaber, assembly GCF_053883595.1. Lineage (NCBI taxonomy): Eukaryota > Metazoa > Chordata > Mammalia > Rodentia > Bathyergidae > Heterocephalus > Heterocephalus glaber. The sequence continues at coordinate 17,762,359 of NW_028258302.1, read as the reverse complement.
GGAAGAGAACAGAGGATGGAGAAACAACCCCAGGCACACTCAGTCATCTGATCTTTTTTTTTTTTTTTTTTAGTGCCTGGGATCCAATTTGGGTCCTTGTGCTTTCGAAGCAGGCGGCGGAACCACTGAGCTAAATCCCCGGCCCCAAATCTGATCTTTGACAACAGGGCCAAAACACACACATTGAGAAAAGATAACCTCATTAACAAATAGTGCTGGGAAACCTGATTACATACATGCAGAAGATCTCTATCACCAGTTACCAAAATAAATCAAAATGGATCAAAGACCTAAATATTAAAAACAGAAACACACACCCTCTCTCTCTATTCTCTCTCCTGTTCTCTTTCTTTCTTCCCCCCTCCCCTTTTTCTTTTTCCTCCTCCTTTCTTCTGTCCCCCCTCCCCATAGTGTTACAGATTGAACAACTGAACACGGGACCTTGAGCATGCTAAGTAAGTGCTCTCTATCAGTGAGCTACATTCCCAGCTCTCTTTCACTTTTTTTGTTTTGTTTTCTTTGAGATAGGGTCTCACTGTGTAGTTCAAACTGGCCTTGAACTCACTAAGTAGCCCAGGTGGGCTCTAACCCTTGGTGATCCTCCTGCCTCAGCCTCTCAAGGGCTGAGATTACAGGCGTGTGCCACCATCCTCAGCTCTCTTTTAGGTTTAAATATACATTTTGTGGGTTTTCAGTAGAGCTGAGAATCTTTTTATGTTTATAGGTCATGTCAATAAATAGATATTTCTGCCTCATGATTTTTTTTTTTTTTTAGTGTCACACAGTATTACAAGATATGGCTGTTATCACAATTAACCCCTAATGTTGGACATTTTGCTTCTATGGTGGCAAAATCAAAAATTTTTTTCAGTGATGGGGATCAAACCTAGGGCCTTGTAAATGCTAGGCCGTGCTATACCACTGAATTATACCTCTAGCCCTCAAATGCTTTTTTTTTGTTGCTTTTGGTTTTTTGAAACGAGATCTTGCTTTGTAGTCCTGGCTGGCCTTGAGTTCACTGTGTAGCCCAGGTTGGTCTCAAACTTGCAGTGATCCTCCTGCTGGGATCACAGGTGTGTGTTACCCTGCCTGCCCCTCAAATGCTTTTTGTATCTCCTGAAGTGCTTTAAATGTGGGCTGTATTGAAGCAAGGTTTCAGGATTGAGTCCCTCATCAGAATAAAGTGGAGATGGTGACCTCTGTCTTCAATCAGGGCACCATGAAGTTTCATGTAATCATCAGCCACTTCTGGTTTTATCACACTACCGATCACCATGGTTTCATGATTGTGTGATAAAAGGTTTATATCTCTGGTTTATTAAGGTGGAGAAACTTGTCTAGACAACCAGCTGTTTGAAAAATGTCTTATGGTTAATGAGCTAGGTTTGTAATCTACTTGGTTAAGTGGTTTCAGATATTTACTTTTTATTGTTGACACAGAGAATAATTTTTGAAACATTTGCCCAAATACTGAGTGGTAGCCAAACTTCCACACTCCTTCTATTATTTTTTTTTTTTTTTGGTACCGGGGATCGAACTCGGGACCTTGTGCTTGCGAGGCAGGCAGTGGAACCACTGAGCTAAATCCCTGGCCTTGTTTTCTTTTTTAAAAAATGTATATACAGGGCCAGGGATTTAGCTCAGTGGTTTCCCCACCTGCTGCGCAAGCACAAGGACACAAGTTTGATCCCCGGTACAAAAAATAAATAAATAAATAAATAAATAAAACGTATGTACTGTGTTTAGGTAACTGCCTTCTTGATCAGAATTTGTCTTATTTGTCCTCAGGAAGACTTAGGGTTAGGTAGTTAGTTTGTCAGAAAGAATTTAAATCCAAAAGAATTTAAAGACAATAGCACAAATTTTTTGATACTGTAAGAATTTTTCTTCTTTTTTTTTTTTACAAATGAGAAAAATATTTATTGAGGAAACAATTTAACAGCTGTCCTTCAGCAGAATTTTACAGATTAGACTGTACTGTAATTTTACTGAAAACAATTACAATTTCAGTCATTAACACAGTATACTGGGGCTTAATCTACAACTGGTAAGTTGCAGAAGTTTGTGACATGCCACTATAAATATAGGTATTATTAAAAATTACAAATTGTTTGGTGACTATTTTAATAACCTCTTGAGCAGCAGCTCCCCCAAGAAGGTAGCAATAGTGTGTGGTTCAGCAGCTCCATTTCGGCAAAATTCATGGACGTAATCATCTTTCACCATTACAGATAATCCATATTCCTGAAGGAAGCCAGTGAGACAGGACTTCAATTTTCCTATATCTTCTTCTACTTGATAGTTAGATACCCCTGGATATCTACCATGTTGTTTATGAAATCTATCAACAGCCTGTAACAGTAAGTACAATATTATCTCATTATCTGGATTGTCCATGCTGGAAATAATTTCGTCCCTGTTCATTGTATTCACACCATATTCTTCACCTAAGGAGGGACATCTCACCACTCGAAGAAATGCAGAATTGCTACAGAGTAATTTTGATTCTTTCTCTGAAATGGATTCTGGTGCCTGGCCAATGGACTGCAACAATTTGGCAACATGATGACCCACAGCAGCAGCATCTTTCTTTGCTTTTTCACGGTAAACATTTTGGAATTTTATATATTTGCCTGAATCTGTGATCATATCAGGAATTGTGCCTTGAACTGGTAAATTTCCTTGACCTTCTTTGGCTACAAATTCCTTTAAGGTACAAGCCAAAATCCAAAATAGTGGAGTCTGTTTTGTAATATTTATGCAGCGACCATCATTAAATATATCTTCAATATATTGCTTGGAATCTGAGTTGTATTTAGTGCTGTGTTCACATTTTTAATAGCTTCAAAATTCTCTTCGTCTTCTGGAATTCACTTTCAGTCTTCAAAATTCCTTGTCTAATCAAATCTCTGAAGTCTTCCTTTTCTTTATAGGTTTTAGGAATTCATCCCTTTGTTTCACTATACCACTGAGCAAAATATTTAGCTATGATCACAATCCATGGATTATGGCTATGGTCCTTTTTTTCCATATGATCTAAATCATAAGACTGAAAATGTTCTTTCAGTTCCGGAAATGGCTTATCCAGCCGTAGATCCTTTAATGTATTATCTGGATGAGATTCTATTACTGAATGCTCTTTTATAATGATCCTCATATAACCAACCAGTCCATATGTCCTACAGATCAAAAGAGGGATTTGGGAATTCCAGAGGACATCTGCTAAACGTAGCAACGTACTTTCAGGAAGCTGAGTTGCGACCACAACAGTAAACCTAGAGAAAAATGAAGGATCATTGTCTAGAAGGTTTTCTGGACTCTCTTCCACAAAACTTCCAGAGACGACATTATTTAGTTCCCGTAAGAACTCCGTGGCAGCTTCAGCTCGGTTCTTGCCAATACTGCTCCTTTGAAGGAAAAAATTGTTTCCAGCATCTTCTCCGCTGACCTGATTTCCATCAGTAATCATAAATGATCCAATATCTCAGCTGCCGGTCGTACTTCTGTTCCTTAAGCAGCTTTTCGGGCTGTGCCATGGCCACGCCCGTACCGCGAACAGATTACCCGCAGCCGAGCGCCACCACTGGTTCCCCACGCGCGCAAGAGCCAAGAATTTTTCTTCTTAGTGTCTGTCGGATGTTTATGATCAAAAGTAGCTGTCTGGTTTGTTAAACTGAACAGCATAAACTTTAAAGGTTTTGTAGTAGCTTGAATTTTGTTTATAATGGGCTCTAATATGTTTATCTTGATTTACAAAGATGCATCATATTTGATGAACTTCTCTTTGAGCAGTCAGCAGATCACTGGAGACAACTGGATTTCTGACCATGTTTCCTAAGGGAGGGTGGTTGCTTCCCTCCCCAACTCTCCCCTCCTTTTCTGTTTCTTCTTTCTTTGTTCTATTGAAGGATAGTAAACAAAGTTCATAGCCTCCTGTACGAACCCTTTACTCTTTTTTGAGGGGTTGCTGGCGGTTGAACTCAGGGCATCATACATGCTAAGCTACTGCTGTGCTACACCTTTAGCCCAGCTGTACCAATACTAAATGCTTGCTGGCTTTTCTCATGTACATGTGCATGTGACGAGAGAGCATTTTAGCATTTTCAGCAAGCCAGTGGGTTTCTTTGTGCCCTTCCTATGTACCCTTTCTGCTGCTGGAGGGCACTGCAGCTCTGACTTCCATGGTTGTCACTTCCATCTGTTCCTGTGCGTATGGTTTGTGCTCTTGTGAATGACTCCTCATTTTTTGTACCGGGAATCGAACTGAGGACCTTGTGCTTGGGAGGCAGGCGGGGTGGCACCACCGAGCTAAATCCCTGGCTGTGAATGATTCCTTTTGTTCTGCCTTCTGTGTTTTTGAAATTCTGCCTTCTGTGTTTTGAAATGTTGACTGCAGGGCTGGGGATTTAGCTCAGTGGTTTTGTCGCCTACTGTGCAAGCGCAAGGACCTGAGTTCGATCCCCAGTACCAGAAAAAAAAGAGTATGAAATGTTGACTGTACAAATAAGTGTTTTGTTTTCTTGTAGTTGTGTAGTTTTCCATGTATTACTATGCCCAGTTTACTCATTCATTTGTTTATGAATTCAATTATGTTCACGCATTGGCACAGTAATAATGAAGCTGCTAAGAACATTTTTCTTTTCTTTTTTTTGTGGTACTGGGGATCGAATTCAGGACCTTGCACTTTCAAGGCAGGAGTGGCGCCACTGAGCTAAATCCTTGGCCCTGGGAACATTTTTGTACATTTTTTAAATGCAGTCATTTCTCTTGGGTATATACTTAGGATTGGAGCAGCTAGGTGAGAAGGTAGACATGTATTTGGCTTTAGAAAAATCTGCTAAACAAGTTCCCAAAGAGGTTGCATTATCTGGACTCCTTCCAGAAAGCTCTGAGTGTTGCAGTTGCTCCAGTATAATACCTTGTAAACTTTTGTCAGTCTTTTGAATTTGACCATTCATATGGGTATATTGTATTCCCTTGAGTTTCAATTTATATTCCAAGGCTATTTGATTTGGTGGGTCACTCTACCCCAGCTTTTATTTGTTTATGTCTAAAAATGCCATATATTTGTTGTAGTGGAATATGCCAATGTTTAAAATAGTCTCTGAGATCATTAGACAGCTCTTACCAACTTGTTTATTCCCAGCCTTGGCATCAGTACCAATGCCTGAGTTTTGGATTTTGTATCTGGTAGGTCTCTGTTTCAGAGGAGAAGAAGCTTTTTCTAGAATATTCTTGTCATACGGAGTTATGCTAGGTGATTCTAATTGTGACAAATCCCTTACGTCAGGTATATTTTCAGTTTCAGAAAAGAACTTTGTAAGCCCATGTCCTACAGAGTCAGTACAAAGTCAGTCTCATAGGACTGGGAGGGAAATGTGAAAATTTTGTGTCCTTTAATATAAATCTGGGCAGGCAAAACTAGAAGTGAATTTTGCTGGCCCAGGACAGTTAATCACAGTAAGTAGTAAGTAAGTAGCTGTCTCAAGAGCACCTGGATTGGGTCACTGTTAGGTCACTGGTAAATCTCATTACTCTAAAAAGTCAATTTCAGTGTAGAAGGTACTTAGAATTGTTGTTTCTCTTCCCCTCCCCCCTCTGCCGCAGCCTCCTCCTCCTCCTCCTCCTCCTCCTCCTCCTCCTCCTCCTCCTCCTCCTCCTCCTCCTCCTCCTCCTCCTCCTCCTCCTCCTCCTCCTCCTCCTCCTCCTCCTCCTCCTCCTCCTCCTCCTCCTCCTCCTCCTTTTTCTTCTTCAAGTGAAAACCCCTGTTACTGACCCTGGAATGGGTTAAGATACAGGAACCCTTGAATCTGTCCTCAGGAGTACCTTGCTATGCACAGCAAATAGGGTCCCTATGCTCAGGGTGAATTTGCCACCAGTCAATGGACATAGTGTGTGTGTGTGTGTGTGTGTGTGTTTGTGTGTGTGTGTGCGCAGTGTATTTTAAAAACAGTGTGCTGAGTAATCCAGGTGAGTCTGGGCTTTGGGGAACAGTCTTGGCTGGCAAGCTGGTGAGAGGTGTGGCTTGTTCTTTAGAGGATCAGGAGAGTGTCCTGGTGCACTGGGTGCTCCCAGGGAGATTGCTCCTCCCCGCTGTGTCACCACTGGTGGGGGTTAGGGGGCTCAGAACCATGCAGGTTCCTGGCAGGTCCCTCCTCTCTCACTTTCCCAACATTCACAGCCTCGCCATTGTTATTGAGTTGAGACTAGACCAACCCCATTGTGTCCTTGATTCCTGATGACTTCAGTGACTTCAAGAGGCCAGTGCTCCCCAGCCTCTGGTCCCTAATATCTCCCTGAAGAGTGAGGCAGCCATAGGTATTCACTGTTCACTGTCTGACTCCTCCTGTTAGAATTTAAGCTAGATAAGGGTAGGGACTCTTCTACTTTCCTTGCTTTATTTTCCTCTGTAGAACTTATCGCCTTACAACAAACCATGTATTTCACAGTTGCTCTTCACAAAATCATAAGCTCTGTGAGTGTAGGTAATATAGACAGCCAATTTAGGTAGAAATATTGTAGGCAGTCAGACAGGGCTAGGCCCTTGGGGGAGTCAGTACAGAGGATGAGAACACATTGTGGCCAGAGGGAATTGGTTGGAGGCTAGGCTTCAAGATAAAGATGGAACACCTACATACCTCCCCAGGGGATAAGATAATTGATATCACTTGTCCAATAAAGTTTAGATAGACATTGGTCACCCTGTGGATGATCAAGACCCCGATTCATCTAAAGAAGGTCTTTGTTCTTTCCATGTACACTTGCTACGTGACTGCTTCTCCATTTGATCAATATTACCTAAGAGGCTATACTTGTATTCTTATTGGTTGATCATAGTTTTGACCCACAATGTATTCACCTTATGATTTTACTCTATAAAACTTCCTTTGAGACGTGGGCTCATTGGCAACACACTTTTTTTTTTTTTTTTTTGTACCAGGGATCGAACTTGGGTACTTGTGCTTGCCCAGCAGGTGGTGAAACCACTGAGCTAAATCCCCGGCCTGACACACTTTTGAGTCCCCTCCTGTCTCTCAGGAGCTGTCTCCCTTAATAATTTTCTTATTCTTAACGTCTGTTGTTCCTTAGGATTCATTCTTCGATTTTGGGAAACATGAACTTGGCATATCTGACATCTAGCAGGTTGGGAGATATTATTTCCCCTATATCACTGGGATTTTGATTTCTGTCAACTTCTATTCTCTCAGCACCTAGAACAAGGTCTGGTGCATAGTCAGTCCTCAGTAAATACTTGTTGAATAAACTAGAGTGATTTCTAAAGAGACAAAATGCTGCATCAAAGTAAAATAGACCTTCTGTCCCCATTGGGCTGTGAGGGGCCTTATGAAGATATGCAAATTTCTACATAGCTGTGGAGCTAACTTCCTCTCCTCTTTTTTTTTTTTTTTTTTTTTTGGTACCAGGGGTTGATCTCAGGACCTTGAGCTTGTGAGGCAGGCATGGTGCCACTGAGCTAAATCTCCAGCCCTTCCTCTCTTTTATGGATTACAGCTCAAAGACCCCCTTCTCCATGTGGCCCACCTTGATTTCCCTGTTTAAAATTGTGACCCACTGCCATGTTCCTGACCCTCTTTACCCTACTCAGATTTTTTTCCTATATCCTGTATCATCCAGCATAATGTATCTATATATTATTGTGCCTGTTACAAGGTACGGTCTTTTAGCTCCCACCCACCCACCTGTACCCTTCTTCACTGGGGCTAAGACTCTGCATACCATATTTCCAGTTTCCCAACTGGTTCCATGTTCAATTCTGCCAGTGGGTGATGCCAGAGAGAAGCAACAAGGAGGCAGGAGTGTATTAGCTAGGGTTCTCCAGAGGAACAGAAACCAATAGAATGTGTATTTATTTCCACAGAGAGGTTTGTTTTAAGGAATTGCTGCGCATGGTGGAGCACACCTGTAATACCAGGACACAGGAGGCTGAGACAGGAGGAGCAGTATGAGTTCAAGGCCTGCCTGGGCTATGTAGTGAGTTCAAGGCCAGGCTGAACTACATAGCAAGACCCTGTCTCAAACAACAACAACAACAACAACAACAACAAAATACAAAAAACAAAAAGAGAAAAGAAAAAAGGAATTGACTCATGCTATTATAGACAGCTAAGTTACCTGGAAATATTATAGGCAGTCAGACAGGGCTAGGCCCTAGAAGGAGTCAGTATAGAAGATAAGAATACATTACAACTATGGCTGGAGGCACATTGGTTGAAGTCCAGGGCTCAAGATAAAGATGGAATACCTACATACCTCCCCAAGCGATAAGCAATATACTATGATTAGTATGCCCCGGTCCAATAAAGTCTAGATAGGCATCAGTCACCTGGGTGGATGACTAGGAGCCCTTGACTCACCTTTTCCAAAAAAGGTCCTTGTTCTTTCCATGTACACCTGCTGCACGACTTGCTTCCCCATCGGATCAGTATTACTTAAGTGGCTATTCTTGTAATCTTATTGGTTGATCATAATTGTGTCCCACTTTGTACCTACCTTGTGATTTTTTCTTTTGGTACCCGGGATCAAACTCAGGACCTTGCACTTGCAAGGCAGACACGGTGCCACTGAACTAAATCTCCCGTCCCCATCTTGTGATTTTGTACCCACCTCGTGATGTTGGTCTATAAATCTTCCTCTGTAAAGTGGACTTATTGGCAACCCATGTGGGTACCCTCTTGCGTCTCTCAGGAGCCATATCTTTCCCCTTCGATAAATATTTCCTACTCTTAAACTTTGTTGTTCCTCAGAATTTATTCTTTGACTTTGGGAACACAAACTGGGTATATTGGACATCTAGCAGGTTGGGAGTTACATTATTTCCTCTCTATCATATGGAGGTCCTATATCAATGCCCTGGTAGGGGCTAGCAAATGAGCAATCTGCTGGCCAGGCTGACAGGCTGGAGACTCAGGGAAGAGCTTTCAGCTTGTGTCCCCAGGCAGTCTAGAGGCAAAGTTCCCTCTTCCTAGCAGGTCAGTCTTTCTCTCTTAAGGCCTTCAACTGATTATTTTATTTTATTTTTTTGTGGTATGATTCTTTTTTTTCCCCCATTAACTTTATTGGTACATTTTAGGTATACAATACAGTTACATTCATCATTGGGATCTTGTACCATTATATGAGTCTCTTGGTTCTTATTTTTTTTCCCCTTCCCCTGCCCTCCCTTCACCCCCTCCACCCTTCCCTATTTGCAAAGACCTTGTTTCCATTTTTTTCCTCTTCTCATATTTTTTCCTTTCCCCTTTTTCCCTTCCCCTACCCCTCCCAATTCCCCTGCTCTTTTAGACCTTTTCTCCCTGTTACACAATATCAGTTATACATTTTTAAAATTACAATATTAAGATCTAGGAGACATTACCACAGATTTTACAGAATTTAAAAGGATATAGAAAGCATATTACAAAAATCTTTTTTGAAATAAATTTGACAACTTCTAAGAAGTAACTTAGAAGACAAATTAATGAAACTAACTCTGGAGGAAATATAACATTTGAATAGCACTTATTAAAGAAAGTATATTCCTAGGTTGAAAACCTACCTATATGACAACAGCAGGCTCATAAACATTTTAACTGATAAGTTATATCAAACAATTAAAGCAGAAAAAAGAAGGAACACTTCTCCCCTCATTTTAGGAACTCAACATTGTGCTAATCCTAAAACTGGATAAAGATAATAGAAGAAAAAATTATGAACATAGATAGAAATTTGTTTAACAAAACAAACTATTAGAAGTCAGATCTGGCAGGATGTAGAAAGTGGTTTTGTTATAGGGATGGCAGTGTTGGTTCAGCATTGGAAGATCCACCCCCAAAAGTCATCATTTTGACAGAGGAAAGGAAAAAGCCATATGATCCTGTCACTAGTTGGAGAAAAAGTATTGGACCAAATTCTACAGCTGTTCACGGTAAAAGCTATTAGGAGACTAGAAGTAGAACAGAAACTTCTCAACAAATTAAAGACATGTACTCCATACTTTCAGGGAGAACGCCTTGTATGAATGGAGAAGATACAATGCTTTCTCCTTAAGGTGGGGAACAAGGGCAGATATGCTTACTCTTTATCTGTCCATTAAACTTTGAAACCTAGGGCCAACCAAAATAGTCTGGCAATAAAATGACACAACTAGGATAGGATTGGCAAGGTAGAAGCAAAATCTTTATATATAGATGAAATGACCATCTACAGAGAAAATACTAAGAAATCTCTAGGAGCCCCTAGAACTTGTACTTGAATTTAGCAGGATTAGAAAACACAAGGTACATATAAAAATTCAGGTCTGTGTATACTTGCTATAAATGAAGAACTGGATATTGAAATTTAAAAGTTATGTAGGAGTACAAAGGACCCAGAAAAGCCAAAAACAAAAACAAAAACAAAAACAGTGTTGGAAGACGTTTAGCACCCAATTTTAAGACTTCTTCTAAAGCTACAGTAATCAAGACAGTGTTGGTGTAAGGAAAGACATATAGATCATTTGAATAAAACAGAGAATCTAGAAATAGAAGCACACATATATGGTCCACTGAGTTTTGAAAGATTATTTAACATTAGCATTTTATAGAATATAAACTCAATTCAAGAGCCAAGGAAGAGACAGTGTCTTCAGCAAACAGCATAGAACACCTGGTATCCGTATATAAAAAATTAACCTCAACTCTCTTTTTCCATACATGAAAATAACTTGAAGGGATCTATGAACCTAAATAAGAAAGCCTAAAAGTATGAAACTTTAAGAAGAAATTATAAGGGAAAATATTTATGAATTCAAGGTAGGGAAGAACTACCTAGGATACAAAAAACATGATGTATAAAAGAAAAAAAATTGATAAATGAGATTCCATCAAAATTTAGAACTTTAAATGACATCATTAAAATGAAAAGTAGTCCTTAAACAGACCATATTTACAATGCATATAACCTATGAGCAGAATATATACAGAATTCTTAGAGCTCATTAATAGACAACCCAATTAAAATGTAGACATAAGAAGATGATAAATAGCCAGTATAGCACAAGGAATGGTGGCAATTGTAGAATCAGAAAAATACTAATCAGTACAATAATAAGATTGAATTATACACTCATTAGGGAGATGAAGTCAAAAGTTTTAAAAGCCTTGTCATGAGTTTTTCTTTTTGTTGGATTCTCCCCCTTTGCGTTTGTCACCCCCAATGGATTCATTCTGCTGGGTTTCCTGGGGTTGTGATCCTCATTGTCTTTTCCTAGGGTATTGTCTAAAATTTTTTGGAGTGCCGCTTTTGGTATTCATGAAGTTCCTGAGGTGCTCTTTATCATGAAAGTATCTTATTTCTCCATCAATTTTGAAAGATAGTTTTGCAGGGTACATCAATCTCGGTTGGAGGCTGTTTTCCTTTAGGGCTTGAAATACATCCCTCCAAGCTCTTCTTGCCTTGAGGGTTTGCATTGAGAAGTCTGCTGTGATTCTGATGGGCTTTCCTTTGTATGTGATTTGTTTCTTTTCTCTCACTGCTTGTAGAATTTTATTCTTCTGTTGAATTTCTGGAATCCTAACTATTATATGCCTATGCGTAGATTTTTTTTGATTAAGGCTAGCTGGAGTCCTATATGCCTCACTTATCTGTATGTCAAGTTCTTTTCCCCTGCTTGGGAAGTTTTCTGCCATCACGTCTGTGAGCAGTTTTTTTTATATCATCTGCACTCTTTCCTCTTTCTTCTTTGACTCCAATCAGTCTTATGTTATTCTTCTTTGCACCGTCTAGCAGCTGCTGGATTGATTTCTTGTGTTTCCTTACAATTTTAAAGCAATTTTTCTTTTCCTCCTCACTAATTGCAATCTTATCTTCTATATCTGAAATTCTATTCTCACATTGGTTCATTCTGCTGCGCAGACTTTCGATGGAGTTTTTGATCTCTTGGAAATCTGTTTGTATCTGTTTTATGGATTCCATTTGTTTCCTATGTTGGTATTCCATCATATTCCTCAGATCCTCTATTTTTTTTATCTGTGTCCTCTCTAGATTTATTAATCATGTCTTGCACCATGAGCAAAATCTTTGCTGTTATCTGAGTAATTATTTCTGATTTCATTTTTCCCAGATCCTCTTTGGTTGCCAGTTCAGAGAGTCCAGGTGGTTGAGTATCAGAGTGTTCCATCTCGTTTCCCTTTGGGGTTGCTGTAGGTGATCCAGAAGCCTGTTTTTGAGGCTTGTTTATGTGTCTTCTCATTTCCATGCGGGGTGGGGTGCTTCTGGCACCCATGTGGCTCACCTTCTCTGCCCTAGGAGCTTGGGATGGCAGTGGGGGAGCTTCCTTCCGGGTGCTGGGACCAGCTCACCCTCTCTGCCCTAGGAGCCTGGGATGGAGGCGGGGAGCTTCCTTCCGGGTGCTGGGACTGGCTGAGCTTCACTCAGGCCTTAAACTGATTAGATGAGGCCCCCTGCATTATGCAGAGTAATCTGCCTGGCTCTAAATCTGTTGGTTTAAATGTTTTTTGTTGGGTTTGGTTTGGTTTGGTTTTTTGAGACAGGGTCTCACCTCACTATGTAGTTCAGGCTGGCCTTGAACTCACTATGGAGCCCAGGCTGGCCTCCAACTCACAGTGATCCTCCTGCCTCAGCCTCCATCGTGCTGGGATTACAGGCCTGTGCCACCAGGCCTGAAATGTTAACCTTATCTAAAGCACTACCCTCTCAGGGATATGTAGCCTGGTGTTTGACCACATTCCTGTGTACCTTGGCCTGGCCAACTGTACACGTAAAAATTAATCATCACAGGGAGGAAGAGGGGATTTGCTGCTTCTCATTTGCTTCCTCCTTCCAGGAGCAGAACCTCAGCAATAGCTCCTGGCCCTAGCAGTGGCAGTTCCTGCCTGGAGCAGTAGGTGACCGACACTCTTTGCAGGTGCCACTGCAGAGGCAGCCACTGAGCCTCCGCCTCCCAGACAGTGCCCTTCTTCTTAGACACGGCCTCTCAAATTTCCTTCTCCTCTAAGCTTCTAGGCCAAAGGTTCCAGCCTCTCCCTTTTGTGTCCCTACTGGGGTGGGGGCAGTGGTAGCTGCTTCCTGCAGTTGCTGCCTCCACAATAACTTAGCATTCTCCCCACCACTACCCCTTTTTTGCTTTTTTGAGACAGGGTCTCACTGTGTAGTTCAGGCTGGGCTTGCACTCACTATGGAGCCTAGGCTGGCCTTGAACTCTCAGCATTCCTCCTGCTTTAGCCTCCTAAGTGCTGGGATTACAGGTGTGTGCCACCACACTCTGCCCTCCTTTTCTTTTTTTCAGGGCCTGGCATCAAAACCAGGGGCTCCTGCTGAGCTTTAGCACTGAGCTACATCCCCAGCCCTAACATTCTCATTTTACTCTGGCAGTTCTGTAATGAACAACTTTCATCTGGTTAATGATTATTTGTATTAAATTATCTGTTCCAATCTCTAGTGTGGTGTCTATCTCCTGATAAAACTCTGTGTACTGTTTATTGTCTTTCCCCACCCCACAGCCAGTATTGTCAGCTCCTTAAGGGCCAGGATTTTGTTTGTTTTGGTCATTATTCTGGGCACCTAATCTGGTGCTTGACTCTTTGTAATTGCTCAGTAAATATTTGTGGGATGAGTAAATGGCTGGATGGATGAGTGGATGATTGTTGGCATATGATTTCACTTGGAACATTTGTTTGAGTTTTATTTTTAGGTTTTTGTTGTTCTGAGCTAACTTTGTTTGTTGTTTTTTTGTTTGGCCAGGGCCTCACTATGATTTTTTGTTGTTGTTGTTATTTTTGCGGTATCGGGGGATCATACTCAGGACCTTGTGCTTACGAGGCAGGTGCAGTGCCACTGAGCTAAATCCCCGGCCAGGGCCTTACTATGTAGTTCAGGCTGGCTTTGAACTCACTATGTAGCCCAGGCTGGCCTCAAACTCATGGCAACCCTCCTGCCTCGGTCTCCAGAGTGCTGGTATTACAGTTGTGCACCATGACACCCAGCTCTGAGCAAGATTAACTGCAAAGTAAGATTTAAGGTAAATTAGAATTGAATATATGGACAGTACACGATAGAGGTGGAACCCAGAACTTGGGTGACTTAAGGTTCATCTAGGGAAGTGCTGGGGAGCTTCCTAAAGTGGGAGACAGAAAAGCAAGGTAAAGCTGCTGGCAATGGGGACAGAGTCGGCCCCCTGTATGTACACGTGCTACTTTGAATTCAACCAACCTATGATTGAAAATGTTAAAAAAAAAAAAAACAAGCCAGGGATTTAGCTCAGTGGTTCTGGCACCTGCCTCGAAAGTGCAAGGTCCTGAGAGTTTGAGTCCCTGTACCAAAAAAAAAAAAAGTTCAAAAAACCAAAGAACAATTGTATCTCTCTCTATTGACCATGCTCAGATATGTTTTTCTTGTCATTAGTAACAGCTATTGTTCAGCATTTCCATTGTAAATCGTACAACTAGTTATACAGCATTTACATTGTAATAGTAATGAAAAGTAATCTAGAGATGATTTAAAATACACGTCACGATATGCGTAGCTTATAACAGATTGTATCACACTGGTGCTCAAAGTTTTTGAATTTGGAAGTACTTCAGATTTGAGACTCTTGGATTAGGGATGCTCAACCAGTAAAGTTTGTGCAAACATTCCAAAATCTGAAAAAATTCTGAGATCTGAAACACTTCTGGGTCCAAGCATTTTGGATACAGGGTGCTCAGTCTGTATGAAAATACTTTGCTGTCTTCGAGTTCAAGGCCAGCCTAGATGACATAAGAGCAGAAGTATAAAAGCTTTACTGGACTGAGACACCTGGGAATTAGTAAAGAACATTTCCAGTGTGTCTGTGAGGCTGTTTCCAGAGAAGACTGGTGTGTGGGACAGCAAAGCAAGAGGAAGCCTAGACGGAACAGAAGCGGAAAAGGGAAGAAGCTAACAAACACATGTTTCTGTTGTCTCTGCTTCACTGCTTCCAGAAGGTTGGCTTTTACACACTCCCCAAGTCAGCCCCATGAAGATAGACCTGAAGTTGCATTCCGGTATGAATATTAGGCAAAACTGGCCACTCATGATGCATTTCCTTTTTGCATTACAAATATTCAGAGCCTCAGCACTTACCAGACAGACTCTTCATGAGAGGCCTGATTAAAGAAGAGATGGGATTGTGAATTTCTCTAGCAGGCTGACACTGACATTCATCTGTAATGAAAACCATCCCTATCACCAGGGTGCTAAGAACCCAGTGTTTTGAGAAACATGCCTATGCATCAGACTCATTTGCAACAGTTGCTAAAATGCAGGTATCCTGAGGACCCTGTCAGCAACATCTTACTTCTCAAATGATTCTTAAAGATACAAAACAAAAGATTAAGCCACATGAGAATTTTAATTGTAATCTCCTTGTATTGGCTCAATATGTATGACAGAATGCTTCCAAAGGATATGTATATATTTTTCTTACCAAAAAAAAAAAAAGCAGTGAAAATACTTTGCCATTTTATGTTAGGGTCTTGAGCATGCATGGATTTGGGTATCTGTGGGGGATCTTGGAACCTGTACCCCAAAGATACCAAGGAACAGTCAACTGTATTTTGGTCATGTGGGTGGTTAGGGCAACCAAGATATTTACCAATTTATTTCTGCGGAAAACTCAGTGTGTACCAACCTGATTGTGTAAACCGGTGCTTTATACCAAGGGCAAAGATGACCTGGTTGGAGCCCTTGAGTTACTGTGGGACTGCATAACCTTTGTTCCTTTTTCTCCAGCCCCATTGTGATTAAAATGTGAGTTAATGGATGGAGATGTTTGTTAGTCTAGGGACACTAGATAGGGATCTGTAACAGACCTAGAGTCCCAGAGTAAACTACTCAACTCTTTGTTTATCTGGAACTGATATTCCAGGCACCACAATTGTTAGAACAAGCTGCAGATGTCTGCTAACCATCAATATGTGACAGTCGACCACTAACCTTTGTCCCCTTTTCTTTGATATGTTAACTTCCCCCTCAACCCCCTATAAAAACAGCCTCGGATTCTGAGCCAGTGGCCTCTCTAAGCTATTTTGCTTCGGGAGTGCCGTCTGGCCAGACTAATAAAGGTCTGTTTCCCAACTTGTCCGGTGTGTTCCTTCCCGGGTGTTCTTCGCTGTAGTCAGCTCCTTGGAGCATTTGGTAAGGCTCTCAGTCTTACATTCTGAAGGCACCACTGGGATTCCTGGGTGTGCTTCACTATAGTCAGCTCCTCGGAGCGTTTGGTAAGGCCCTCGGTCTTACATTACGGAGACAGAAATGGAACAATCTCTCCTGAAAGAAGCAGGTGGACCACATGGTCAGGAGTTACTGTCCAACAAAAGAATTTATGTATTGGTTTTCCATTCAATGGGAGATCAAGTGAGTAAATTGGGATTCAAAGATGTCTTGGCTACTGGAACCCTGGCTCCTCCCTCTCTCTCTGCTTCTGGGCTGCCATGAGGCAAGCAGGTCCCTCCACTCCACACTCCCACCACGCTGTGCTACCTGGCTTCAGGCCCAAATGCAGTAGGTCAGGTGTGGCACTTGCCTGTAATCCCCTGCCTGTAACCCCCCATCTCCATTCAGAAGGCTGAGGCAGGAGAATTCCTGTAAGTTCAAGGCCAGCCTACACTACATAGTGTGACCCTGTCTCAAAACAAAAACAAAAACCCACCACCAAAATAAACCCTTCTTCCTCATAAATCGATTATCTCAGGTATTTTGTCACAGCAATAGAAGGCTGACTAACACAACCACCACAGGACCCTGCCCTCATGACTTCTCTAATTACCTCCCAAAGACCCCACCTGCAAATACTATGAACACATGAATGTGGGGATTAAAGTTTCCAGTGTGTGAACTTTGGGGGTACACATTCAAAGCATGGATTCTAGTTGTTCTCTAAGAGTGGGACAACTAATGGTGCTTTATTCATTTATTTTTTGTCTAATAACATAGTCTCTGGGCCCAAAAGCAGCCTCAGGGTTAAGTGTACCAGGCCCTGGGCAGGGTATTGGGTTCAAATGTGTTCATTTATTCAGACCTAATAATTTAACCTCTCCAGGAAGTATTTTTGTCGGTCAAGCAGTGCTAAGGAATGCGCCTGCCTAAACCTGTAGATGGTCCCGTTGTTTTTATTGGTCAAAGATAGGCTGGAGCTGGGGGCAAGCAACTTGAAACCTCTGAAACTGTGAGTCAAAATACAATCCAAGCCCATGAGGCCCCAGCAGGAGTTTGTCAGCCGAAAGTCCTACCTCCTCTTCCTGATCACAGACTCCTTGAGGACAATGATGAATCATTGCCTCTCTGGCTCCAGACCCCAGTCTCCCTATACTGTACCAAGCACATAGTTGGCACCTAATGACAGCCTCTGTTTCCTTTGTCTTCATCTCTCCATTCCCCAACCAGGATTTCCTGAGATTTGTGAATTACACTTCCAAGAAGTGCAGAATGAGGGTATAGCTTGGCAAAATGTAAATAACTTCTTGTCACCCTATGCACAAAAGGCAACGTGGAACACCAGGGGGTCATGGTCTGACCTAGAACTTTGAATCAGGAGGCTGATTAGCAGCAGCAGCAGAATTGTTCACTGTCTGTCTTCACCACTGTTGAGTAGACATCCAGGTCACATCATCTCATATGACATTAATTTGATTAGCAGTAAAACACAATGTAATTCAAAATAGCCAGAAGAGAAATTTTGAATGCTCTCATTACAAAGAATTTATCAATATTTGAAATGATCGATAACCTAAATGTACCAAAATATCACAGTGTGCCCCATACAGGGGAATAGTCATTACCTATCAGTTAAAAAAAAAAGAAAAGGAAGGCCTGGGATTTAGCTCAGTGGTTCTGGCGCCTGCCTCGCAAGCGCAAGGTCCCGAGTTCGATCCCCAGTACCAAAAAAGAAAAAAAAGAAAAGGAAAAGAAAAGAAAAAGTAAAACACAAGTGAATTTAGTCCAAGAGCATTTCTTGTAATTTCACTTAAGACTATGTTCTGGATTCAATTAGATTATGAGTCGCTTAGGCACAGAGATGAGGTCATTGCTCTGATAATTGGTGTCCTCTCAGCATGGGCAAATTTCAGGATGTTAAAAAGTATTTGTTGGGTTCTGCTGCCTGCCTTGCAAGCGCAAGGTCCTGAGTTCATTCCCCGGTACCAAAAAAAAAAAAAAAAAAGTATAATCATATTTATAAAAAAAAAAAGTATTTGTTGGGCTGGGGATTTAGCTCAGTGGTTCTGGTGCCTGCCTTGCAAGCACAAGGTTCCGAGTTCTATCCCTGGTACCAAAAAAAAAAAAAAAGTATTTGTTGTTAAGAGAGAGTTAAATAGAAGCCACAAAAGCACTTATTGACTTCAGGAAGTTGGACTGGATGAAGCATTCATATAGGGATGAACTCCTACTTGATTTGAGGGCTCCATGCTGGCTCACGAGTGAATCCATTTCATCTTCTTAACAAGGGAGGTTATTTATTTATTTATTTATTTTTTGGTACCGGGGATTGAACTCAGGACCTTGTGCTTGCAAGGCAGGCACCGGAACCACTGAGCTAAATCCCCAACCCGAGGTTATTACTCTAATGCTCTGTTCAGTTTATGTGAGAAATCTATTCATTCCAAAAATATATGCTGCATTCATAGTGTTTGTCAGGCACTGTTCTAGGAATTGGAGTCTGGATTCTTACAGGGAAGGAGATAATGAACAAATGAAAAGACACACACAATAATATCAGCAATTAGAGAGTTGAAAACAGGGACTCAGACAGATACTTATATATAAATATTCATAACAGCCTTATTCTCAATAGCCAAAATGTAGAAACAACCCAAATGTCCATCAACAGATGACTAGCTAACCCAAATGTGTTATACATAACAATGGTATATTATTTAGTCTTTAAAAGGGATGAAATTCTCTCCAGCCATGGTGGCTCACACTTGCAATTCCAGCTATTTGGGAGGCTGAGGTAGGAAGACTGCAAGTTCAAAGCCACCCACCCTGGGCAATTCTGTGAGATCCTGATGATATAGCGCCTATGATATATGGACCTCCAAATAATATAAGGGAAATATTATAACTCCTAACCTGCCAGAAGTCCGACATGCCAGTTTGTGCTCTCTAAAATCAAAACATGAATTCTAGGAACAACAGAGGTTAAGAGTAGGAAGAATTTATTGAGAGAAAGAGAGCTTCTGCCTAAGAGAGACAGAAGGGGGACCAGAAAGTGGGTTGCCCTTGAGCCCCATTTCTGAAGGGACTTTTATACAGCAAAACCTAGAGGTGAGGCAGATGTAAGGTGGGACAAAACTATAGTCAACTAATAAGATTACAAGTATGGTCGCTTAAGCATTATTGATCCAATGGGAAATCACAAGGTGGGTATTATCAGGTAAAAACGGCCCAAAACCAGGACCAGACCAGGCCACAAGAAGGCTTTATTGTAGGGACAATCTGCTGAGGTGTCTCTGAACAAAGGAGAGACAAAAGCAATATGGCCAGGACAGGGAGTGCTTTTTATAGGAGCTGGGGTGGGCCTTGTAGGAGCTGGGGTGGGGTTGAGTGAGGTAGTGGCTAGGGACTGGAGGAGCCTGTGATGTCACTAGCTGTTAGGAAGAGAGCAAGTATTAGGTTACTCTTTAGGTGGGAGTAGGGGCATGTTGGGTAGAAGGAGGTAGCTATTATATACAGCAGCCACCCTAAATTGGAGGGAAATCTATCAGGTATGAGGTGGGACAAAACTATGGTCAACCAATAAGATTACAAGTAGAGTTGCTTAGGTAATATTGATTAAATGGGGATCAAATGGGGAAGCAAGTAACATAGCAAACGTACATGGACCAAACAAGGACTTTTCTGGGAAGGAACGGGCTAGGGAGGTTTTGTTTTCCCACCAAGGTGATTGATGCCCAAGGTGTTCATCTCTAGGGGAAGTATGTAGGTGTAGTCAATTCTCTTTGTCTAAAGCCTGGCCTTCAATGAATGTGCCTCCAGCCACAGTTGTGATGTGTTCTTATCTTCTGTATGGATTTCTTGGAAGGCCCACCCCTGCCTATCTATAATGTTTCTAACTAATTTAGCTGTCCACCATACTGTCTCAAATTTTTTAGAAAGGGGAGTCAGGAATAGTGGTATACTCCTGTAATCCCAGCACTAGGGAGGCTGAGGCAAGAGGATCACAGTGGTTTGAGGCCAGCCTGGGCTTCATAGTGAGTTCGAGACCAGCCTAAACTACTGTACTTAGTGAGACCCTGTCTCAAAAGAAAAAAGAAAAGAAAAGGGCCAGGGAGTTAGCTCAGTGGCACCACACCTGCCTTGTAAGCACAAGGTCCTGAGTTCAATCCCTGGTACAAAAAAAAGAAAGAAAGAAAGAAAGAAAGGCTGGAGGTGGGTAGCTAAGCAGTAAAGTGCCTCTGAGTTCAATCCCTAATTTTGAATTTTAAAAAAATCCTCATGAGATTGTGGGGTTCCATTTCTGGAAGCAATCTTACTGTCATTAGTCCAAAATGTGCAGAAGGAGGGAACTGTTGAATTCTGTGGGATTACCGATATAGGAGATGAAATATGAAAATATATCTCCTGTCATGGCTGGCCTGAATGAGACCTTCACAAACAAACAGGCTGCTCTCAGCAAACAACAGACTATTCTCAGTAAACAGAACAGACAGCTATAAAGAAAATTTGGGACAAGATATACAGTCTCCTCCTCACCAAGAAGTCCAGGGATTGTCTACACACCTGCACTGACTCCTTGGACCTTCAGTCACAAAAATTCCTTATGATCACAGCCTCTTTCCAAATCCTATATAAACTTAATTTCTCTCCCAGTTAGTTGCTTATCTCTCCCTCCCTCTCTCTCTCTTTCTCTCCATGTCAACCCATCCACACACGGATGAGATAAATTCAGCTCTTCCTAGCTAGCTACTAAAATCTGCCCCAGAATTCAGTCCCTGTTTGCACCTACACAGGAATAAAGCTTTTCTCACACAAAGCCTGTGTCAAGTGGCCACTCACACACCGTTTGTAACATCTCCCAACCTGTTAGATGTCTGATACAGCAAGTTTGTGTTCTCTAAAATTCCAAGAATGAAGTCTAGGAATAGCAGAAGTTACGAGTAGGAAAATATTTATTGATAGGATAGCTCCTGAGAGGCAGGAGGGGACCTGAATGGGTAGCTGGGGACCCCACTTTACAGGGAAGTTTTATAGAGCAAACCCCACATGAGTACAACATGGGTTACAGCTATGATCAACCAGCATGGTTACAAGTATAGCCATATAGGTAATAGTGATCCAGTGGGGAAACAAGTCACATAACAAGTGTGGATGGAAAGAACAAAGACTTTTTCTAGGAAATGATGGGTCCAGAGGTCTTGGTTACCCACTGTGGTGACTGATGTCTACCTAGATTTCATTAGGCCAGGTGTTATCACTTATTCCTTGAGGAAGTAGTAGGCCTGGTCCTTTTGTCCTTATCTTGAGGCCTGGTCTCCAAAAGATGTGCCTCCGGCCACAGTTGTAATGTGTTTTAACCTTTGTCTTGACTCTCTCAAGGGCTCAGGTCTGTTGAACAGCATATAATATTTCTATCTAACTTAGCTGTCTATAATATTACAACCCTGTACTCCAAGAAATCTATAGGTGGAGAAGTCTATCATCTGTTAAGCTCCCTGGGCACAGCACGCCAGTGCTTGGCAAACTTCATCTCACTGACTTCTCATAGCAGCCTTTCTTTTACAGATGAGAGACAGACAGGTAAATAATTTAATAAAGTCACATAGGGATAGTGCAGCGCTAGATCTCAGGTTCCACCACCAGGCTTTAGTTTTGAATGTTCTTGTCACACAGCAGTCTCTGTAGTAGTTGTGCTGAAGGAATATGGAGTCCATGAATCACGTGAGTGTGTAATTTTTTTTTTTTTTTGAGACAGGGTCTTGCTCTGTAGTTCAGGCTGGCCTTGAACTCACTATGCAGCCCAAACTAGCCTGGAACTCACAGCAATCCTCCTGGTTCAGCCTCCCGAGTGCTGGGATTACAGGAGTCCACCACCACACCCAGACTAATTTTTAAAAACCTACAGCTCTTATTTGATAATTTTTTCTTTCATACCGGGGATCGGACTCAGGTCCTTGTGCTTGTGCAGCAGGCTGCGAAACCACTGAGCTAAATCCCTGGCCCTGATAATTATTTCTTATAGAGCACCCATTAATTTTCATAAATACAATTGGAAAATAACAGGCTGTATAAATTTCCAGCAGGAGGGGAATTCTTTGCTTCCTTCTCTGTATTTAATGCTCTTGACTAACTGCCAGATACAAATAGCTAATATGACTCCAGATGACAAGATAGCTGAGGATTTTTTCCCCATGCGATCCTAAAAATGTTTTATTATATAAAAAAATTTCAAACACACACACAACTAAAGAGGATGGTAGGAGGAGCCCCCATGTTCCTCACCCACCTTTAAGAATCATTACTTTTTGCTAATTTTTCCATTTCTTATCCTCCCACTTTCTTTTTAAAAACTAGAGTATTTAAAGCAAAACTCCAAAGCCTCATTTCACCAAGAACATTTCTCTAAATGGAATGAAAACAGCTGTTATGTGGCCCTGTGTGTCTATTCCCTTAGATCTGCTAGTACAGGAAGCGATGGTGTAAAAATCAGCCGGGGCTTGTGGATTTCTGGGAGGCACAGGCGAGGAGGGGCACATTCCTCCCAGACTGTGTGATTTGTTTGCCCTTAGCTGAGGCACTCCTTCAGTGAACTGCCTCCAGCCTCAGAAGTCATACTTTTCTCAAATGCTGAAAATCAAATATCTGACTTCCTGCTAGCTAGAGACATCTGGGGAATGTTGCTTCTGAAGCTATTTTTGGTGTGAAAAATAACACTCAAGTTGCTTGAAGCTATCTGGAATTTTTTTAAGGATTGAAAGCATCTGACTGGAGCCCTGGCTGAGGTAGAGTTAACTAATGATTAGACAGCCAGTCATTTCCCATCAGGATTCCCGTTCCTGTGCATTTCATGTCTAATGCTCTCAATGCTTAGGCCAAGCAGTGCTCTGGGGTTGGGCTCTGAAAGGTGGCATTGTGGCTGTGGGGTCAGAGTGGCTAGTGGTGTGGTAGAGGGGAACCCTACTGGCTTGCTGGCCTGCCCCCCATCTGCGCATCCAGCCCCGGCTCTCTGGAAGACCAGCAAGCTGAACATCCGTGGATGGGTCCTGGAGAGTGGAGCCTGTGTGTTTGCTGATGGATTCTGCCAGATAAGAGAGGCAAAGTTTCAGAATTCCTGTGTCCCACACAGGGTACCAGGGATCAGGCTGGACCAAGTGAAATGCTTCCAAGGCTGAGCCAGAAAAGGAATAATAGAAGAGCAAACAGGAAGTGTAGCTATAGTGGAAATAGCACGGCTTGAGGGAGGAGGATACTGAAAAGTAGATAGGGTAAGGAGTGGGTGTGGGAGTGAGGCAGTTGCGACAGAGATACGACCATAGGGATGGAACACAGGCAGAACCTGGGCCCTGACCTGCTACTTATTAAAAATATGGTTTATGCTTTCTGCTGGGACAGTCAGTGACTTAAAAGGCATTTTTATCATAAACCATGACTCTTTACTTGGGCATGCAGATGCCCAATAGGTAATGAA
This sequence comes from Heterocephalus glaber, assembly GCF_053883595.1. Taxonomy (NCBI): domain Eukaryota; kingdom Metazoa; phylum Chordata; class Mammalia; order Rodentia; family Bathyergidae; genus Heterocephalus; species Heterocephalus glaber. Next base: position 17,738,721 of record NW_028258302.1, on the reverse strand, counting down.
AAGCAGAACAAAGCCTGACCATTTTGTATCCTTTGGTTACCATAAATCTTGGGTCAGGTCTCTTCTGAGCTCCACACAGGGGCATGCTGATCATTTAGGGAGTGTCTGTCCAGGAGCTGGCCAGACAGTGTTGATCCTCCTGAACTTGCATGATCTCATCCTTCTTTAAGACTGAGGACACCAAGATAAGAGGTTTACAAAGACATTCAGCTACACTCAGAAGCTTCCAGTCATTGTCCTGAACCTGTGATCACTTGGATTCCAGGAAAGGCAAAGTCCCATATGACTGAAACCACTACAGAGGCAGTCCTCTCCCGGAAATGGAACCATGCCTTAGGTATGAGGATTTCAGCGCTGTGACACCAGGCCTGAGATAATGATCAACCAGACAGCAGCCTGCCAGCTAACCCTTGAAAACTGGTCTCCAGCCTTTTTGGGTGGGCCAACTGAACTCTTGTATCAGAATGTGCCCTCTCCAACTACTTAAGCAGGGGATCTTGCCTATCTTCCCTCTAATGAGTTTTGGCACTGGAGATCAAACTCGGGACCTTGTGCTTGCAAGGCAGGTGGTGGAACCACTGAGCTAAATCACCGGTCCTCCTATCTTCCCTCTAACTTTCCAATTAAAGCTTTTTTTCCTATACATTTGCTTTAGTTTTTAATAAAGCAAGGATGCAGCAACATAGGCCCTTGGGAACATGTTGGGAAGGAGAAAGTAAGATGGAAAGGAAGCCAGGGTTCCAGGCTGTTGAGTGTGAATGAGGTAAGGGTGGGAGGGTGGCTTCCCGGGACCATAGTGCACCACTGCCACCTTCCCTGGGCTCAAGAAAGACAGAATATCTGAAGATGGAAAAGATCCCATGGGGAGGTTGGTGATTCATATCCTTTAGTGGGGTTCCCCCTCATTCCCTACCCTCACTCATCTCAGTGGTACTTGGGATTAGGTGGGAAGAGCTGAGAGACACACAGTGAGAGATCTCAGGCACCTCTGTGAGACCTAAGCAACTCCATTTTAAAATTTGGCTCCATCTTAAAATAAGGTGACCTGGACATAAACTCCAGTTCCAAGAAAAACCACAAGATGTACTTTGACCATCTGCCTGTGATAATGTTCAGCAGTCCCCTAGCAACAGCTAATCAGTAGTTACCCCAATACCCCAATGTCCCAGATGTTCTTTTCGATGGCTTGAGCAACCGTTTGCAGTTTGGCCTGCGAGGCACAGCCAATCAGGTTTAAACATTCAAAATTGCTATGTGCAAGCCAATCATGTAATTTCCAAACTGGAACTCCCCGAACCTTGCTGTAACCCCTATAAAAACCCCTGCTGGTTTGGAGTTAGGGGCTCTCAATCCTGACCCGCTGCGTCGGCGACGGTTGAGAGTCCCTGCTCGAGCTTGAATAAACGACCCTCATGTGTTTGCATCAGAATCGGCTCCTTGGTGGTCTTTGGGGACTTCGTGATCTGGGCACAACATTTGGGGGCTCATCTGGGATCCCCAAAATCCCCAGGACCCCCGAACCAGAGGGTTGGTACCAGCCGGTGAGTGTCTCTGTGTTTGTGAAGTTGTCTGTCTGTAATTCGGGGGCCCAATTATTTCTGAGTAGGTTGGCAAATGGTCTAAGCGGACGCACTGGCAGGCCGCCGACCCGGGGTCTTGGAAGACGTTCCAGACGCTTCTGCAGGGGACGGAGTGCCCCGTGAGTATCTGCGATTTCTGGAAGGATGGTGCGGGTCGCTCCCGCGGCATGGCATGAGGCTGTCGTCCTACTTTCAGTTTTGCCTCCGACCGAGCGGAGGACTGTTTTGTCTTGCCTTTTGTTTTTCTGTTGTGCTTGGCTGTCTGTCTATCGCCATGTATTATTGTTGTCACTTGACTTGGACTGAGACGATGGGACAGAACGCGACCACCCCCCTGTCCCTCATGACAGACCATTTTAAAAAAGTTAGGGAGCACGCTCATAATCTAAGGTTAAAAATTTAAAAAAGGAAAACTAATCACTCTCTGTAGTTCAGAGTGGCCAACTGACGGAGTAGGCTGGCCGCCCGAGGGCACATTTGACTTTGGAACGGCTAGGAAGGTCCGAGAGGCAGTCTTCCACTCCCAAATGGGACATCCTGACCAGATGCCTTACATCCTCACTTGGGAAAATCTAATATGTGACCCCCTCACCATGGGTCAAGCCCTTTTTGCCTCCGCAGAAACAGCAGCCAGAGGTAATCCTAGCAGCCGGTGAAAAGACTCCCAGAGAATGCGACCAAAAAAGGTAAACCAAAACTGAGCCAACCGTGCCACTTTACCTGGTCCTCCAAGGAGGAACCGAGGAAGATCTCCTTCCCCCCTGCCCTTACCACTTTCCCACCACTCCCCCGGGACAACAGGCAGGGGAAGAAGTCCTGGCCCCAGCCGGAGCTGGGGAGGGAGGGCCGGCTCCGGGCACCAGCAGCGGGGATGGCCCTGCCCAGAACACTCGCCATCAGCATGCTGCCTCGCCGGCAGGGCCGGCAGACTCTACTGTTCTCCCGCTGAGAGCGATAGGGCCCCCTGATGAGCATGGTAACCAGCCTCATCACTACTGGCCCTTCACCACCAGTGACCTTTATAACTGGTGTACTCAACACGCCAAATTCTCAGACAACCCTAGGGATTTAATTAACCTATTAGAAACTGTTTTGTTCGCTCACCAGCCCACCTGGGATGATTGTCAACAGCTCCTCCAGATCCTGTTTACCACAGAGGAGAGAGAGAGAATCCAAAATGAAGCCAGGAAATTGGTTCCTGGTGACAATGGTCAACCCACCACTAATGTTGACACTATCAACACTTCTTTTCCTTTATCCCAGCCCGACTGGGACTTCAACACAGCAGAAGGTAAGGAGAGGCTCTGAGTCTATTGCCAGGCTCTGTTGGGAGGTCTCAAAGCGGCTGCTCGAAAGCCCACCAATTTGGCCAAGGTAGGGGATGTACAACAGGGACCAAATGAAAGCCCTGCAGCCTTCCTAGAAAGAATTCTGGAAGACTTCCATAGGTATACTCCTATGGACCCAGAAGCAACTGAGACAAAGGCAGCTGTAATAATGCATTTTGTCAACCAGGAAGCGCCAGATATTAGGAGAAAGTTACAGAAAGTAGACAGATTAGGAGAAAAGAGTATTCAGGACTTAGTGGCAGTGGCAGAGAGAGTCTACAACACCAGGGAAAGCCCTGAGGACAAGCAGGCTCGAGCTAATGATCACCAGACAGGTAACCTGGCCCACATCCTGCTTGCCTCCATCACTGGGGAACTGAAGGAACGAGAACGTCGTCTCTGAGAGATTGCAAAGGAAGGAGAAGGTAAGGGGGAATGCAGAGAGCGTCCCTGGCTGGGGAAAAAATCAATGTGCTTACTGTAAAGAGGAAGGACATTGGGCCAAAGAATGTCCCAAGATAAAGGAATGGGGTAAGACCCCCATCCTGGCTATGGATGAACTGAGTGATTAGGGGAGACGGGGTTTGGACCCCCTCCCCGAACACAGGGTAACCCTAAAAGTGGAGGGGACCCCCATACAATTCTTAGTAGATCCAGGAGCTCAGCATTCAGTCCTCCTCGAACCGAGAGGGCACCTCTCGAGCGAAACCTCTTGGGTCCAAGGAGCTACAGGCATGCACAAATATTCATGGACTACCCGAAGAACAGTGGACCTCGGCGTGGGCCGGGTATCCCACTTGTTCCTAGTTATTCCTGATTGCCCTTACCCCTTATTGGGCCGAGACCTGCTCACTAAATTAGGGGGCGCTGCTTTGCCAGAAAAACCTCAGTACACTGAGGCAGACTTAAAATGGATAAAACAATGCCTCAAAGGATGGTGGAAATCATCTGACTGTAAAATCATTCTACCTGAGGCCTTGGGAGAACAAGTTCTCTCCAAAATGCACCGATCCACCCACATGGGTGTCCGCAAGATGCAGGACCTCCTAAGACACGCTGAAATCAAGATTCGAGATGCTACCAAAATAGAACGCATTGTTGCTATTTGCAAGGCCTGCCAACTGACCAACGCTACCTCAAATAAGGCTAATCCTGGCAGCAGATTGAGAAGAGACCGACCTGGTGTATACTGGGAACTAGACTTTACTGAGGTAAGACCTGGAAGATATGGTTACAGATATCTGCTAGTCTTTGTAGATCCTTTTTCAGGGTGGACAGAAGCTTTTCCTACCAAACACGAGACAGCACAGATTGTGACCAAAAAGCTGCTAGAAGACCTCTTGCCAAGGTATGGTTTCCCAGTAATGCTAGGGTCAGACAATGGACCCTCCTTCGTTTCCAAGGTGAGTCGAAGCTTAGCGCAGGTACTGGGGCAGACTGGAAATTACATTGTGCATACAGACCCCAGAGTTCAGGAACAGGTAGAGAGAATGAACAGGACCCTAAAAGAGACCTTAACTAAATTAGCCTTAGAGACTGGAGGTGACCGGGTGGCTCTCCTTCCCTTTGCCCTCTATAGGGTATGCAATTCACCCTATAAGATGGGACTGACTCCCTTTGAAATTACGTTTGGGGTGCCCCCTCCCATTATCCCTAACCTCCAGTCTAAAGTACTTGCTGAATTTGATGATCAAGAGCTATTGTTTTCTTTAAGAGGTATTCAACTGATCCACAAGGACATTTGGCCCAAATTGAGAGCCCTGTACGAGTCTGGACCGCCTCCTGAGCCCCACCGCTCTCAAGGTTGACGAGGTAGCCACTTGGGTGCACTACACGCATGTTCAACCAGCAGATCCCTTCGCGGTTTGAGAGGACTTTGTCCCAACATGGCAGGCGTCCAAGGACCAAGACAATCCCCTCAAGCTCAAGCTGCACCATCAGTGGCCTTAGTGACGGTGATCATACTTTTAACCCCGGCGTTGGGGGAAAGAAACCCTCATGCTCCCCAAAACTTGACCTGGATCATTACCAGCACCTCAACAGGTGACATGGTGAACAGTACCTCTGGAACAGCCCCTCCCTTCACTTGGTGGCCCACAATAGATTTTGACCTATGCCTCCTAGCCGCAGGGACCTGGGATATTGGAGACTGGGAAGTAAAACAACCAGGTAAGCCCGAATGTGGCCCCGGGGTTAATAGGTGCAACGTAAAAGGGCCAACCTCCTCAGCCCCCAGGTGTGGTCACCCCATGCAACGAGCCCCCTTACTATGAAGGGATAGCCTTTCTGGGGAATTTTACTGAATCAGATAGTCTTAGTCAATGCAGATGGCAGCAGAAGGGTTCAGCTAGATTAACCCTGCAGTCGGTAGTTGGACGAGGCACATGTCTAGGTCATGTGCCTCCCCCCCACCAGCACCTGTGTAACCAGACTCATTCAATGTCCTCAGAAAAATATTTCGTACCCCCTTCAGATGGTTGGTGGGCATGTTCTACTGGGCTCACCCCATGTGTACATGGAGGAGTACTCAATCGGACTAAGGACTTTTGTGTGCTGGTGCAATTAGTACCTAGACTGCTGTATCATTCAGAGGAGGAAGTTTATACTCACCAAGCTCATTTAGTGGGGGGCCCCAGTCGGGTAAAAAGAGAGCCCATAACAGCAATCACCCTGACAGTACTCCTAGGTCTGGGCTTGGCAGGAGCAGGAACTGGGGTCTCCTCCTTAGTCTTACAAAACAAACATTATAATGATCTGAGGGCTGCCATAGATGTTGATATAGAAAGACTTGAAAGCTCCATCACACACCTCCAAGAGTCATTAACTTCCCTAGCAGAAGTAGTGCTCCAGAACAAAAGAGGCTTAGATTTAATTTTCTTGCAACAAGGAGGACTCTGTGCCGCCCTAGGTGAAGAATGCTGTTTCCACGTAGACCACTCGGGAGTAGTCAAAGAGTCCATGACAAAGGTTAGAGAGGGCCTTGCCAAGTGCAAACGAGAATGTGAGCAAGCCCAGGGATGGTTCGAGTCCTTGTTTAACTCTTCCCCTTGGTTAACTACCCTGATCTCTACACTGTTAGGTTCCCTGCTTGTTTTATTGCTTCTCTTAACTTTTGGACCTTGCATACTTAACAGGTTGATCTCATTCATTAGGGAATGTGTCAGTACTGTACAGCTGATGGTACTTAGGTCCCAGTATAGGCCCGTTCCAGGGGATCCAATATAATCAACCCCCCCGAGACCCATGATTGGGCCTCTATAGGCTCATGAGAAGGGGGGAGTGTGAGACCTAAGCAACTCCATTTTAAAATTTGGCTCCATCTTAAAATAAGGTGACCTGGACATAAATTCCAGTTCCAAGAAAAACCACAAGATGTACTTTGACCATCTGCCTGTGATAATGTTCAGCAGTCCCCTAGCAACAGCTAATCAGTAGTTACCCCAATACCCCAATGTCCCAGATGTTCTTTTCGATGGCTTGAGCAACCGTTTGCAGTTTGGCCTGCGAGGCACAGCCAATCAGGTTTAAACATTCAAAATTGCTATGTACCAGCCAATCATGTAATTTCCAAACTGGAACTCCCCGAACCTTGCTGTAACCCCTATAAAAACCCCTGCTGGTTTGGAGTTAGGGGCTCTCAATCCTGACCCGCTGCGTCGGCGACGGTTGAGAGTCCCTGCTCGAGCTTGAATAAACGACCCTCATGTGTTTGCATCAGAATCGGCTCCTTGGTGGTCTTTGGGGACTTTGCGATCTGGGCACAACACCTCTATCTCCCTGGCCCCCAAAATCCTACCTAGCACCTCAATAGCAGGACTTCTGGTTTCTGATTTGGCAACTAAGGAATTTGAAAGTTATCACTCCATCCTAGTAAGTAAAATCCAAGCAAGCTTAGAAATCACCTATTCTTCTTAGATCCACCTGTCAGAGAAGCAAGGGCCCAGGGCACATGGCTGTCCCCACATTGGAGAGACAGACAGGTACCTACACAGAATCTCAGCTTCTTGGAGCAGAGACCTAATCCAGAACCAGTGCTGGGCTGGAGATCCGGAATTACAACTGAGGAACCTCTGAAGGCTCTGAGAGGACAAGTCAGAAGGCCCCCATGCTTTTGTGAGTTTTACTGTCAAGAACTGACCCAAATTCTCACAGTGAAGATCAGAGGAAAATCTTCTGAGGCTTCCAGCAAGGGGAGGAGAAAAGTAACCATTCTGAGGTACACTACAGCCATCTAGTCTTCTTAGCAAAGCCTGACCTGGGAGGACAGTTTCACCAGAGCCTACTCTGTGGAGGAGGGGAAACTACTTAACCTCCCTCCAGCCTCTCTAGTTGCCTTGTCCCACCTTAGTGTAGGGACAGGAGGTATTGTAGGTAGGGAAAAGATAGGATGAAGGCCTCATTGAGCTTTATTAAAAATTAATAAGTCAGCTTTATTTTTTGGTACTGGGGATTGAACTCAGGACCTTGTGCTTGTGAGGCAGGTGCAGCACTGCTGAGCTAAATTCCTGGTCCCAATAAGCCAGTTTTTTTTTTGTTTTTTTTTTTGGTACCAGGGATCCAACTCGGGTCCTTGTGGTTGCAAGGCAGGCGGTGGAACCACTGAGCTAAATCCCTGGCCAATAGGCCAGTTTTGACCTCTGCAGCCAGACTCCAGCAATTAGAAGGGCAAAGGCAGCTGGACTCAAGCAATTAGGAAGACAAAGGACTGGGAAATTCCTAGAATGGCAAACTTCCCTTTTGCTTAATTTTTTAGCTTAGACTATCAGCCCATAATCATCCATACTCTTACCCTTCACCAAAGGACAGGGAAAGGTCACAGGGCTGGAAGAAATCTAAGGTCAGGGAGCCAGATTCCAGGATCCTACGTGGGACAAAGTTCTCAATAAAAGGAGCTGCAGACAAGAAATCCATGAGCAATTCACTTCTCAAATTCTTCCTATTCCTCCAGAGTAGCTTTCTGTCATCTTTTTTTTTTTTTTGGTACTGGGGATAGAACTCAGGTCCTTGCGCGTTGGAGGCAGATGGTGGAACCACTGAGCTAAATCCCTGGCCCTTCTGTCACCTCTCTTTTCCTCCTTCCCCATCTTCAAGTAAATTGTCTTCTCTTTGTGTCAACTGCTTCTTTAGTTCTTCATTGACGCTGGGTTTGGGGTCACCGGGAGCTGCGTGTTCCCACAGAGCAGTGGGTTGCTGTCCACCCGGACACTACTGTGTGGCATTGCATGGCATAGTGTAAACCCTCCCCAGACGTTACATTAGGCCGCAGGAAAAGAAAACCTCAAGAGGCATGGTGCAGGCCTTATACAACCCAGGTTGCAGGCTCATGAAAGCCTGAGTCCTAAGCACAGACCACAGAGTGCCTCCCTTCCCCCAGCACCTCATCCTAGACCCAGGGCCTGCTTATCACAGATGCCTTTACCTGCTAGAGAATGTGTGCCAGTTATCAGGGTACTGAAAGGCAAAACTTACTTTGAAGAGACAAAGCAAGAGTCAGAAGTGGATTCAGATACGCCATGGATATTGAAATTAGCAGACCTGGAATTTTTTTAAGCCCCAAGATTAATGTGCTACAGGCTCTGGTACAGCAGAGTGCAGACCAGCTCCTGCTTCCCAAGGGTCTTGTCACCTTATGAGGAAGCTCCCAGCAGGTGCAGCCTCAGGAGCTGCCTGTAGTAGGTTCAAAGTGTAAACACAATCCTGGCAAACAGGGCCAGTCACATCACACTTCACCATGGCCAACAGGCTTTCCAGTGTCACTGAAACCTGGGATATTTTTCACTGACACAGGAAAGAAGCCAAGACTGTGAGGGTAGGTTAAGATGGAGTCTTTTCTTACTGCATGTTTGTGGGAAGGGAAAAGCAAAGAAGAATGGGGTTATGGGAAGTAAAAAAAACCTTAGTGGCAGCTGAAAAGGCTCACAAAATGATCTTCTGGCCTTCATGTTTTATAGGTGGGAAACTGAGGCCCAGCAAATGAACATGTATTGTGTAAATCCTATGGTGAGTGGATGGCCAGAAGCTGTTTCAAGCTAGGGGTGTCTGCCTTCAAGACCTGCATGGTTCCCCAGACTCCCCACCAGAGGTCTCACTGAGTACCATGTAGCCCAGGAGTGCTGCTGTGGTTTACCAGTTATCCACCACGTGATGGTGGTGGGTGGAGGACAGAATCATTTTATCCTTCAGTTTGGAATTCATTTCAGAAAGCAGAGGCAGGTGTTACCTCCTGATGTTGGGAGTACAGATGATTTTTATTTTCTCCCTTACACTTTCCAGGGTTTTCTAAAATTTTCACAACAAATATCTGTAATTCTATAATCTGCCCTCCAACCTTAACGGGTTTTTTTTGGTAATTTTTATTTTTTTCCCAACCTTAGTTTTTAAAAGAAAGAAATTGGAGAGCAGGGAAATGCCTGGCTCTGTATTGAGATCCATCAAGCAAGGCCAACCAGTGCCTGTCACACTAGGCAGAGGCCCCTTCTGCAAGCAGCCAGGAAGGTCATCAGTTCCAAGCCTGGTGCCCCAGGCTGCCTGAGCAGCTGCACGCCTCTCCTTGCCTTTGCTCTCGCTATGCCCACTCCCAAAGGGCCCTTGTCCCATCTTCACAGCTATACTGGACTCATTTTTCAGGGCCCACACCAACTCTGCCCATGGTGGGAAGGAGTTTCAAAGCCCTACCTCCTCCCAGTTGGGATGACCAATTGTCTCTCTTCTCTGACCACTAGTAGCACTTTACTTGGACCTATTTTATAATTCTTATCCTGCCTTGTCCTGGAGTCATTTGTACCCAGTTTGGTAACCCTACCAGCCTGTGTAACATTTATCTTTGAATTATTTCTAGTACTGTCCTCAGCCTAGCATGTGCTAGACTTTGGTTTGTTTATTTGTTTTTTAAGACAGGGTTTCACCTTGTGGTTTAGGCTGGCTTTGAACTCACAGTGATCCTCCTGCCTCAGCCTTCCAAGTGATGAGATTACAGATGTGCCCTACTCTTCCTGGCTACATGCTAGACTTCAAATGAATGTTGAACTTATGTGAACTGAAAGGATCATATCCTAAAAGAGGAGGATTGGGATATACTGGTTTATGGCGGGGTTTAGCGACATCTTAGATTGGATAATTCTATGCAGGGAGAGCTGTAGTGTACAGCAACACACTTGGTCTTGACCTACTAGATGCCAGTGGACACCTCCAGTTGTGACACCCAAAATATCAACACTGTCAAATGTCCTCTGCAGAGTGAAGTTGCCGCCTGTGGAGAAGCATCTGAATATGGATTACAAGGAACTTCTGCAGATGATCCCTAGGGATTTGTAGGGATGGTTGTCTGATGATGAGAAAGGCAAGGCTTTGAAGAGCCTAATGGAAATTGAGTCTCACATCTAAGTTTCCTATTCCAAGTGCAGCTCTCACCTGGCCATGCTGGAGCCCTCTTAGGACTCTAGCCAGAGCTTTGCTTCTTCCTTTAGTGCATCACTCTACTCCTACCTTCATGTCCTGGGTCCCACCCTGTCCCCTTCCCTCTACCTGCCCCTTGGCCCATACCAGGCTGTGACCCACTGATTGGTCCTGCTGTTCCTGCAGACTGGATCTCAGGCTGTGCCAGGACATGCCCATCACATCTTTTTTAGCTCCTTGGGCTCATCCCCATGTTTGAACACACTGATAGTGACCTGGCCCGTCTCGGAGCCATACTTGTTCTTGACAAAGACACCATAACGCCCACTGTCCTCACTGTTGACCTTCTTGATGGTGATGGTCACTTCTGTCCCCTTCACATCCATGTGGTAGCGGTCAAGGAAGGTGACAGGTTGATCATTCTTCAGCCAAGAGATCTCAGGGGTGGGGTCTCCTGAGATGACGCAGGTCAGGCACAGGGTCTGTTTCAATGGACAAGAAGAGAACAGTCTTACCTCCTTGTAACTTGACCTTGGCACTCACTTTCATGGCCCAGAGCCTCCCACTACAGGCAGCTCCTGGGGTTAAATACAAGGGGCCATAGAAGGGGCCTTTTATTTTAACCCCATATTCTCCATCCTCAACCTTTTTTTTGGTACCGGAGATCGAACCCGGGACCTTGCGCTTTCGAGGCAGGCGCTGGAACCACTGAGCTAAATCCCTGGCCCTATCCTCAACCTTTCTATAGAAATACTCTTTGGCATTTTAGGCCATCCTCATTCTAGCAATTACCTGTCCTAGGATGGCCTGCATACTGCTTTATTGCTTTTTGTCATACATAGATCATTATGTTTTTATTTTTGCAAGTAGGATTATATTGCCTTAGCACACAAATGTATGAAGTGTGTTGGAAAATTCTCAAACAAGTTCTAATGCACTAGAGTGTAATGGTTAAACACAGGCTCCAGGATTGGGCTGCATGAGTATGGATCTCAGCTCTATGCCTTCAGGCTCTGTGACCTTAGGCAAACCCCTTCACCACTCTGGGTCTGTTTTCTCACCTAGACAGTGTGATTAGTAATACTCCTTTTCATGGCGTTGCACTATGTCGTTGGAATAAGGCCCGGCACAAAGACAGCACCATAAAAACAGTAGCTGTGATTTTTTTGTTTGTTTTTTCAGATAGAGTCTCGCTATGTAGTTGAGGCTGGCCTTGAACTCACTGTGTAGCCCAGGCTGGCTTCAAACTCACAGTGATTTCCTGCCTTAGCCCCCTGAGTGCTGGCACTATGTGTGTGCCGCCACACCCAGGCTCTGTGGCTTTCCCTGATACACAGTCAGTGATGTGTGGTCATTTGGCAGCTCTAGCTCCTCTGGCCACAGACCTAGAATGACCCAGGGTGGATCCCAAGAACAATGAGGGGACTTCTGGCTTGGCCAGTGGGGTTGGTACCTTGTCTTCCATGATGGTGGCCACATCTGGCAGGCCCCTCACTACCTTGGCGCGATCTGGAAGGGAAATGAGAGGCCAATCATAAATGCTTTCCTGCCAGAGCAGGTCTCCCTAGGGCTGAGATTTACTTTTAAGCAAGACTTCCTTCAATTTTCACCATTTTTGATGGAAATCTTTAAGACTATTATTTGCTTCCTTGTCTTTACAAGTAGAAGACATAGGACATGCTGTGTTTCTGCCACCGATCTGAGGTCACTGTGATGGGCAGTACCAGGGGGTGACAATGAGGTGCCCCTGCCCTCAAAAACACAGAAAAAAGGCAAATACTATTGCTCTGAACTTAAACTGGCAACACCCACTGATCAGCCAGCTAAGAGAGGGAACCAAGAAGAAAGGTCTCGGATCCAAGGAAGGGCCAGGTGGCCACTGTGGGTGGGCAGGAAGAGTGTGGCTGTGAATCACTAAGCAGAAAGCTCACTGTGTTCCCTGTGTTCCCATGGAGGCCAAGGGAAGGGAAGAGGTGCTCAGTACGCCCCAGGGCTCTGCATCTGGAAGTGCAAAGCCTGCTGTGGATGGCATCCAGTGCACGGAAGGGGAGCAGGATCCGGAATCCACAGGGAAGGCCCAAGGATGGATGGATAGGCCAGGGATATTTGCCAGGCGCTCCTCACTTGCACTGATCCACCTCCTTCACTGGGTCTGATTCTACAAGCCCAGCAATCACATGTTGGTGAGTTCAACAATTAGGGTCCTAGACAGAGCACCCTGTCTAGGGACATGTGTTCCAGGATACGAGGGGACATTTGTGCTGGGTAAGTGGTTAAGGTTGTGCTGTGAGCAGCTCCTCCAGGAGGAGCAGGCTGAGGCTCCTTTGATCCTGCAAGGGCTTCTCCTTGAATAGTCATTGAGACCTCTCGCTTGTCCCAGCCAGTTAGGAACTCAAGGCCTGTACTTCCTGTCAAGTGGGGGCACCAGGGGAAAGTGATGGTGTGTGGGGATGAGCTCAGTTGCCTCTGTGCTGGCAGCCTTTCAGTGCTTCTCTCCATTTCTCATAGCCATCCAGCCTCCTTTCTTGTGGTCAGGCTGGCAGGGCTTCCATGCTCTGCTGCCCAGGCCTCTCCTTCACTGAAGTGCCTGCTTCCCATCACTGGCCGGCAAGACAATGAGGCCAGGCTCCCAGCACTGGGTCACATAGATCTGGCTGAGGACCTGATGGTCAGGACCAGCTTGAGCTCATAGACTGGGTGGTGCCTTCCCTGGCAGCTCAGAAGCCATGCCAGGTCCCTCTGGGCTTGGGGCTGCTTGGAGAAGAAGAGACCCCAGGGCTCTGACAGCCTCAGCTTCAGTTTGACAGCAACCCCCCCCCCCCAGCTTACATGGAAAGGCCAGCCCAGCCTCGTTCCTCTCTGAGCTCTGCCTCAGGTCCCACAGCTGTGGGCTGGTTCAGCACCACACTGGGCTCATCCACCACCATGACCTCAAGTTCCTGGAACTCCTTGTCCATCCATCTTCACACTGCCACTTCCCAGGTCTCCCCAGCAGCCCTGTTCAGCCCCCAAGCCCCTCAGACCCTACCAAGCAAGGATCTGGGACTTTAGGAGACCTCCAGGGGGTTTGAGCTCCACAGATGCCCACCCAAAACCAGAAGCCAAACCACAGAAACATGGGGTCTTACTCTTCTCAATGATGGCCAAGTCTCTGAAAAACAGAAATGGGAAGGAGCTGTGGGTTCCGTTTGTACAAGGACTGCCCTGCCTGCCCCGGTGTGGGTGGGGTGGAGCACCCAGGAGGGGGTCTTGAGCACAGATCAGGCCACAGGTTTGGGGGAGGGTATGCTGTGCATTGAGAGATGTGGAGGAAACTTACTTCAGTCTCTGGTGTTCGGCCAGGGCATCATCAAAAGCTGTGAGAAGGAAAAGGTGGTGTGGAGAATCGGGTCTCTGCAGTGCAACCCCAGGGACAGGGGCTCAGCCCCAACTGTCCTCCATTCTCTTCCCCATTCCAGTTTCTCTTGGGGCAGTGACAGGGTTGGGTGGGGAGAAGAGAGTCCCCCCAATAGACTGTGGGATTTTCTGAATAGGTTTCTGAGCAGACAGACAGGTGGATGGCTCACCTTGCCCTGAGAGATCCACTGAGAGCTGCCGGACTTCCTTCCCAGCAGCTATTTCCAGGGTGTATTTGCCCTTGTCTGAGTCTTTGGGGTCCAGGATGTGCAGCCAGATCTCGTCCAGGGTGGTGCCTGCTCTGATCCGATCGCTGCTCTCCAGGCGCTTGTCTCTGAGTGCAGCGGCAGAGAAGGGGTCAAGGTTGGCGGCTGCAGGTCTATGTATGATCTTCGCCGGGGCTCCTCTCTCGGGGTAGACATCTGATGCTATCCATGTACTTATCATTCATTATTCAACCAACGCCCCATTCATCATCCAGGTACTCACTCACCATTCAGCCCTCCATTCATTCATTCATTCATTCATTCATTAAATCTGTGGCATTTCAACTATGCACAAGTGCTACAATTGTCATGTGTCCTGAGGGGTGGGACCCCAAGAAAATAGTACAGAGAGGCAGTGACAGTTGCTCCCTCCACCCTCAAGAACCATTTCCTCTCCTCTTCATCCTCTTTTTAAACCCTCCCAGGGTTCCTTCCTTCAATCCTCTGTTAACTGTTAGGAAAAAAATACAGTCAGATTGAAGTCTTTCCCTTTATCACTGAAATTGCACTTCCAAAAACACCTAGCACATGTCCCAGTGTTCTGTTCCCCCAGCCTGTTGCCAGGGCTCAGAAACTGGCTACCAAAGGAGCCCCATTGTCAAATTCTCTCTGGCCTTGGCTCTGCCTCATTTGTTACACTTTGACCAAATCAGTCTGCAGAATGGGTGCAGCAGCAACTGCTGCATGAGGCTGAAGCAAGCATATGATAAGGAGCCTGGGGAAAATTGCACCCTCAAACCATCTGGGGTGACTGAGCTCCAGACTGCATCTCTGTGGATACATCCCAGCCCTGACCTTCAGCTGGTTGTCAGCCCCACAGGTCCTTCTTTTTGGATCTCTTCCCTATTCCTGGTGTTCTGAGTTTGCTAGGGCTGCAGAGGCCCACTAGCACCATGATCCACTGGACCTCCCGGTTCTTCTTTGTTCTTGCATCCCTCCCTCTGCCACTTCCCCATGCTGCTCTGAGATCATGATCGTTCTGAGGATGCAGGTATTCCAGGTCAACACAACACAATTCCCATCGGATTTCTACTCCTCTGACTGCAGATCCCTATCGCCTACTCTGACTGTGGACAGTAGAACTGGTGTGAAACCTTCATCCATGCCAACTTCCTGGGACTGGTCTCTACCGGGAGGACTGGGTGGGGGAAGCAGGGAGTTCTGTGGGTAAGGTTGACCTACTTGTGAAACCAGGTGGTCTTCATGTACTCCACGTTGTAGTACTTGACCTTGCTGAAGATCCGGATGCCCTCCTCAGTCCCCTGAATCTTCAGTGGAGTTGCAGAGAGGGCTGCAGAGGCAGAGGAGAAAGGTATCTCTCCCAAGCCCCTCTGGGCAGCATGTTTTGGGGCCAACCTGCTCACTCCTGCTCTGAGGGGCGGTGTGGTGGGGACACAGCTCTGTGGGGAGGCAGGAGCTTCTCTTCCAGTCACCGAAGCTCGACACAGACCCACCCCTGGCAGCCCAGGCAGGGGGAGGCCTCATGAGGCTCTTTGGTTTTGGGGTAGGGCTGGGCAAGGCAGACTTGCTTACCACCGATCCTGCCCAGCTCAGTGAAGATGGCATCCAGGGCTGGAGGGAGACAGAGAAAGGTCAGCTGCTGTGGGCTTCCCTGGGCAAGTTCAGGGGTGGGGGCGTCCTTAGAAAAGGCTGGTGGAGCCACCTGGGGCACAGGGAGCCCTGCAGGACGACTGCAGAGTGGGGGACATGTGGGGCACGCAGTGATGGTGCTCAGAGGGGCCAACCTCATGATTCTCTTGCAGGCTGAGCCAACCAGGCTGATGGGCAGAGCAGAGGGGTGGGTGCAGGCTTTGGGCCAGAGGGTTTACTGCAGTGGACAGGTGTCACAGTCACACACTCCGAGTCACACCCCACAGTCCCACACTGCTGAGCTGTGCAACTTGGGCAAGTCACTTAATCCCTCTGTGCCTCAATGTCCCCAAGTGATGGGGGAGTCCATAGATCTTGCCCCCAGGTCACACTGCAGTCTCTTGCTCCAGATTGACCCCTCTCAGCCCTCCAGGCCCTTCGCAGCATCACCATCTCCTACCTTCACCTGTGAGGTCCAGGATGGTGTCGTCCTCGCCACGGTCATCAGAAACCACTGCTCTGTAGAGTCCCTTGTTCTCCCTGGACAGCTGGAAAGGAGGGTGAGAGATGGCAGCATCAGCATGAGTTCCAGAAGGAGAGATGCCAGGTCAGGAGGGCCGTGCCCTCTATGTGACCTCAAGGAAGGCCCTTCTCTCCCTGGGGCTCAGTTTACTCCTCTGGGTTCCAGCCAGTTCAGAGCCTGTTGATTTCTAGCTCAAGGCTGGTCTGGGCCTGGGGAAAGAGGAGACTGAGGGCAGAAGTAGATGTCTCTCATTACATGGCCCCTTCTTCACGCCTGGGAGTATTATTTGCCTTCCTGTCCCCTCAAAGGCCCCTCTGACCTATGCATTGCTACATAGTGAGTCTGGGGGCAGTACTCAAGGTAGAGGCAGCTCTTAACTTGGGCTGCATTCCACTGATCCTTTCCTGTGTCTGTCTTCCTTACCTCCATGCACTAAAGGCCCCAAAGTCCCAGCATCCTGGAGGCGGGTGATTGGAGTGACTTCTGACCCATTCTCTAGCTCTGTGTCCTCGAATTCTCCCCCCACCCAGCCTCAGTGTACTCATCTATAAAGTGGCAGCATTGTCCTTTTCTGACCACCTGCTGCTGGTGACGCGGGGCCAAGGGGTGACGAACTTCAGAAAGCTGGAAACTCTGTACCAGTGGGTACCCCACAATGATTAAGCACCTACTCAATGCCATACCCTATTTGAGGGGCTTGCCCAGTGGCACCAGGCTGACATGGCATTGTCCTGGCCAGGATTTGGAGAAGACCCTGAAATTGTTATTGTCTTCTTTTTTTGGTACTGGGCATTGAATTTGGGTCCTTGTGCTTGCACAGCAGGCGGCGAAACCACTGAGCTATATCCCCAGCCTGTTATTGTCTTCTTAATAGCTGTGGAAATTTGGGCAAGCTAGATTGCTCCAGACCCCTAGAGGCCATGGGAATCAGTGTCAGGGCAGAGAAACATGGACTGGACAGGAACAAGCAAGCCTTGTGCTTCTCTCCTCTGAAGGCCCTGGGTGGGGGATGTGGGTGGAGAATTGAGCTCTAGGGCACTTCGCTCTGCTCAGAACTGCCTGATATGCAGATACCTTTCCAGTCTGCAACCCTGTGCTGTTGGCGCAGGAAGAATTATCCAGAGTGCACCCTTTTCAAGCTGCTCATTTTATGGATGAGGTCAGAGAGGGACAGCTCAGGCAGGGAGCCCAAGCAGCAATACTGGTTTGGTCTTTGTGGGAAATATTGGTGTTTTTTTTTTTCATGGTCTTTTTGGGGGCATTAGTTTTGATTCTTTACAAATACTGAACAATCGGGCTGGGGATTTAGCTCAGTGGTTCCGGCGCCTGCCTCTCAAGCACAAGGTCCGGAGTTCGATCCCCAGTACCAAAAAAAAAACAAACACAAATACCACACAAACTATTGTTTATCTTGATTATTGTGTTTCTGGTGCTCCTTAAACTGTGCCCCAGGGTGAGTGTCTTGCTTGCCTCACCCAAGTCCCTGCCCTGCTCTGGACTCTCAGCCCAGGGCTCCAGGCAAGCCTGGTGTGCCAATGATGAGGGTGTGAGCCCTGGGCTGGAAGTGCATTTACCTCCTCAATGCAAATAAGCCCTTCTCCGGTCTGTGGGTCGTACTGACCATCGGGCGCCTCTCTCTTCTGGAAGAACCATTGGAAGCGAGTCTCCTTCTTGGTGTTGGTCACCTGAGGGAAGTAGGATGTGAAGGACTCTATCTGGCTGTCTCTTTTTAAGTAAAAACTCAGCTCATCACAACTTCCTGTTACAAACATGACTCCCTCCACCCCCATGGACACACACACACACACACACACACACACACACTCAGAAAGGAGCCTGGCTGACCCCACCCATGGTCCCTCTGGTGCCCTGACCCTTCCCCATTCTGTTTCCCTTGTAAATGTCTACTCCCCACCCAGTGCTGGGGGTGAACACAGGGCCTTCTGTATACCCCTCAGCCCATGCCTATACTTCTTAGACCCAGATGGCACTTCCTCCTGCCTCAGCCCCCTCCCACTGTGACTAATCAATTTCCTGCACAATCTGATTGAACAGGAGGCATCCTGCTTTCCAATGATCCTGCCTTGGATGATGGGCTTTCATAGCCTAAGGAAAGCATCCTCATGTGCCCAGTATCTGGTGCTTAGTAGGTGCTTTGAGTTCACTGAATGAATCTGATCCTGGGCGGGTAACCCACCCACTGACCCTGTCCCTCCCCAGTTATCTAAGAGGCTGCAGGGTGCTGGGAAAGCCTGGAGGCTTTGGAGTCAGGCTGACTTGGTTAACACCTGGCCCCTGTCTGTGGTCTGGAAGGATTTCCCCATTTGCCCTCTCATCCGTGAAGTGATGATAACAATGCATATCTCACAGAGGATGGGCAGGTGCATGAAGTGAAATACTATTGTGGGGCCAGGGATTTAGCTCAGTGGTGCCACCACCTGCCTTGAAAGCGCAAGATCCCCGGTACCAAACCAAACCAAACAAAACAAAAACTATTGTGACGCACTGAGCAGTGTTGACAATACACACAGCAGACCCATCCACATACAGACCCCTTGCTGGCTCCCAGGCACCCCAGCCCACTGGATGCCTTCGGAGGATCGAGCTCAAGGGTGACCCACCTCCCGAATTCTGTTGCCACTTTCCACGTAGATCAGCCAAACACTGGGGATGGAATTTGGGGGGTGGGGTGGGGAGGGACGGCCAGCAGGGCAAGCTGCAGGCTGGAGGTGGGGTGGGGACTCGCCTTGCATGTCAGTAGCACTCGGCAGTCCTCGGTGACCTTCCACTGCAAAGGTTCCTGGAAGTAGGGACCTGCAGGTCCAAAACAAACACGTCCACCTGTCAGCGCCCCAGGTTAAAGGGGGAGCCACCTGGTGGCCAGAAGCGGGAATCCAGCCAGAAAGGAGGTGGCTAAAGACCACACTGGGTTTAAAATCCAGATGTGAGCGGGGTGTGGTCGCGCAAGCCTGTAATTCCAGCACTTGAGAGGCAGGAGGATTGGTGAGAGTTCGAGGCCAGCCTGGGGTACATAGTAGGGCCTCCCCCGCCCCGCAAGATCCAGATGTGGCCCGGGTGGGGTCTGGGGTTGGGCAAGTGCTGGTTTTTTTTTTTTTTTCTTTTGGTGCCTGGGATCGAACTCCGGTCCTTGTGCTTTCAAGGCAGGCAGCGAAACCACTGAGCTAAATCCCCAGCCCGGCAAGTGCTGGTTTGATGTGGCATCGGGAGAGAGGTGGACTGAATCTCAGTGGGCCTCTCTGGGGTGGGGGTAGGGTCCCCTTTACCCCTAGGCCAGTCGTTCTCCTGATGGAGAATCTTTGGTGGCTGAGGCCTTTGACCTTCACCTGGCAGCCCTTACCCTGTTTTCGCTTCCAGTCTCTTCGCTTGGCATCTGCCTTCCTCTGAAGTTGGTCAAAGTCTGTGAACACATGGGGGGGGTGGCTGGCATGAACTAAGAGAAGTGCAGGTCCCCAGGGGGTATGAGGTGGACAGAAGTCAGGTGGCAGGAAGGCTGGGGACAGGGGCCTGATGCAGGTGGGCGGGGCTGACCGTCATCCACCAGGGCCAGGGTGATCTGGTTTTTGGCTTTTCCATCTTGGAGCTGAGCAGTGTAGGACCCTTTGTCATCCTCAGATAGGTGCTGGATGATCACTTCCACCAGGCCCTTCTCACGGTCAAAGTTGATTTTGCGGTTCTGGGGAGAACAAGCCCAAGTCCTTTTGTCATGTTTCCTGTCTTGGGAACAGGTTGTGGGCCACACCTCAGGGTGGAGTTGAACTTTGGGAGGGGGGTGTGAAATTCGAAGAGGTGTCATCGTTCAAAAAGTGGGAACCAGCCAGGGTAACCCTATTCTGCCAGTGTAGACTGGGGCACCCCAGCTACTGGGCCCCCAGAACACGTCCTGGGTGCTTGAATCAATCACATGTAATAATAACCCCCCCACTGTGTCTCATTGTTGGTTATATCCTTCTTATTTATTTATTTATTTATTTAGGTACCAGGGATCGAACTCAGGGCCATGAGCTTGGGAGGCAGGCTGCAGAGCCACTGAGCTAAATCCCCGGCTTCATTCCCTTCTTCTAGAATTTCATAGAAAGAAAAGTATATGGAGGCTACCATAAAAGATAATATATTTTATTTTTTTATTTTTGGTACCGGGGATCAAACTTGGGACCTTGTGCTTGCAAGGCAGGCGTCAGAACCACTGAGCTAAATCCCCAGCCCCTAAAATATTCTCTTGTGTTTTTTTTTTTTTTTTTTTTGGTACCTGGGATTGAACTCGGATCCTTGTGCTTGCCGAGCAGGCAGCGGAACCACTGAGCTAAATCCCCGGCCCCATAAAAGATAATATAAAAACACCTGTATACTGCTACCCAGAACTAACTCTCATTTACATTTTGCTACATTCCAACAGTTTAAAAACTTTCATTTTCCTCCTTTAGTTCTTTACTTCTTCTGATTTTATTTGTATATGTGATTTGATGGAATGATCTAATTTCTCTCTTTCTCTCTCCCTCCTTCCCTCTCTCGCCATCTCTATCTCTCTGTGTCTGTCTGTCTGTCTTTCTTTTTCTTTGTTCTGGGGATTGAACCCAGGATCTTCCTCATTCCAAATCCATTCTCTACCACTCAGCTATGCCCCTAGTCCCCCAACCCATGTTCTCTGATGGCGGATTTGCTACCTGGAGATGAAATTCACAAACAATGTGACATTGCATCCTGAGCTTGAAGCTTTCATGATATTGCAATCGCCATGTTTGCAAGTCAAAGGAACTGAACACCAATAACATATGGCTCAATCTAACAAAACCTGTCTGCCTGTGAGTGAAAATATTAAAAAAAATGAAAATAAAAATAATACTCTCACTGTAATAGGAAGAATTAAAAATCACTTCAAATAAAATAATATGTATTTTACTACGTAGATGCTTGGACAAAAATCTCACGCATGCTATGCTAATTTAATGAGCTGGTTTGAACTTAAGAAAAGTAAAAAGATTGGAAGGTATTCTGTCCAAGAACAGGAAAATGAGTGAATGAGCACAAGAAGAGTGGCCGACAGGATAAAAACTCTCTATTGAGTGTACATTAGGCTTGTGCAAGAGCACTTTGTATTTATGCCTAAAGCAGAGTTAGGGGCTAGGCTTGGATACTTATAAGCATGAGTACAGGTCGTCCACCTGAAGAATGTCTGGTGGGAGATTGGAATGTAGAGGCGTGAAAAAGTCTTTGTGGAAATGCCCTTTGTGTTGCCTAGCATCCAGCATCCTGCCCCACTCCCCATGTACTAAAAGCCAGGTGTTCCCACCCCGCCCCACCTGGGACTGCCCCGGCACGAAGCCATCTTTGAATGCCCACTGTGGGGAGAACCACAGTCAGGGGAGGCCACCTCCGAGCAGGGGAGGCTCCTGAGGGATCGTGAGCACCGATTACCGGCGAGCTGAAGATCTCCTTCTCATTGAAGATGAGGTGCAGCTCAGCAGCTGGAGATAGCTTTTCTACTTCCAGCCACAGCCGCACCTCTCCTTGCTCCAGGATGTCAATGTTCCAGCCGGAGATCAGTTTGATCACTGGAAGGCACAGGTTGGGAAGGGCACAGGTGGGTCCCTCTGCTTTCCTCCCTGCTAGCCCCACCTGGACCCATGGTGGGCACTTGACATGTGAGGTACTGGGAGCCTAAGGTCGCTGGCCGGGGTGGGAGCTGAGGAGCTTTCTGTATGGTGGCTCTGGATTTAACTGATCTCAGTGAAGCTTCTCCCCTTCTAGGGCTCTGGGGCTGTGGTTGTCAAGCTGGCTGAGTACTGGATCCCAGAGGACTTTCAAAAGCACTTGTGCCAGGCGTGGGGGCACACATCTGTAATCCCAGCACTGAAGAGGCTGAAGCAGGAGGATCACAGCAAGTTTGAGGCCGGTCTGGGATACATAGTAAGTTCACGGCCAGCCTGAATTGCATAGTGAGACCTGTCTCAAAAAAACCAAACTGAACCAAACCAAATCAAACCAACCAGCTAAAAAAACTTGAGAACAAAACAAACAGACCCCCCCCCCCCAAAAAAAGCAAAAAGCAAAAACCACTGATATCTGGGCTCTACCCCCAGTGATTTTGATTTGTCTAGGGTGTGGTTCGGGAATCTTGCTCCGGGGGTAACTCCAAAGTGTGGCCAAGTTTGTGGCCTTGACTCCAGGACTGCACATAGTACCCTCAGCCAAAGGAGGGAAGTGAAGGATTAGATGGTCCAAAGTTTAAATGACTGAAGAGCCAATAACTATAATTAGGAAAAGAAAGGATATGGCCTTTCCCTCCTTGTGTGTCCTTGGCTCCCACTGGCTGCCCTTTTCCCTCTGTGGGCTTTTCTGGTCTCTGACCTCCAGGCCTCTGGCTCCCCCACTCTCTGCCTTGGGGTTATTTCCTGGCCCTCCTCTGCTCTGGATATTTCCTGGCCCCTTAGCAGCTGCACAAGGCCAGCAGTTTTAATGCTTACCTGGGTTTCTGATCTCGTGGCTCAACTTCTTCAGCTTGTCCAGCTCTGGCAGGGAAGGACAAAGAAGAAAGTTGAGGAGGAAATATCTGGGCCTTGGGAGACCATTACAGCTGTCCTAGGGTCCCATGCTGGGTGAGTCCTGAGAGACCCCTCTTCGCCCTCCTCTTTGGAATCACCTGCAGCACAGGGGCTGAAGATGTAAGCACAGGGCCTTGCTCTGAGGCACCGAGGAAGGACATACTGGGGCCACTAATAGCTGCCCTGAGATTGCACATCTTTCTTGTCCTTCAAGGCCTGCACCAAACTCCACTGCCTAGACAAGCACTTATGGTGTGCTGGGCTGTGCATGATCTCATAGGTGTCGCACAGTGCTGTGGGCTGAGCACCCTGGCCACTGCTGGCCACTCCAGGCCCACAGGGCCTGGTAACCAAGATAACATCCTGCCCTGGTGCCCGAGGGTCCTAGGTGTTCACATGCTGAGCTCTCAGGGGCAGAAGTCTCCAGGGTGCCCAGCACAGAGCTGCTGCCACACCTGCTCACTGCCTCTGTTAGGTCTGTCCCTCCTGCTGAGCTGAGCTCTGGATGGATGTGAGTGTCTGGTACACAGTAAGTGCTCAACAAATGTGTGTTCAGGGATGAACTGGCAGGGTCAGAGCTCATAGCTCATTTTCCCTGACAAAGCCCAGAGTCCTTAGCCTAGTGAATCTGGATGCAAGGAGAGCATCCATCGAAACAACAAAAAACCCATCATTTTTGAGGATGGCTTAGGTTTGGACAGAATCATCGGTTTGTATCTGTATAACAACACTGTTTCAGAGGGAGCATCCAGGGATTACAGTTGCCCTTTACAGATGAGGAAACGGAGGGACAAGAGGTGACATTATTGTAGACAGCTAAGTTAGTTAGAAATATAGGCAGTCAGACAGGGGTAGGCCCCTGAAGAAGTCAGTGGATGAGAGGATGAGAACACATCACAGCTATGGCTGGCCTCAAGATAAAGATGAAATGACTACACATACACACTTCCCCAAGGGATAAACAATAATGACTGATACTCTAAATAGGCATCGGTCACCTTGGGTGGGGGACCAAGACCTCCTGACCCATCCCTTCCAGGAAAGGTCCTTGTTCTTTCCAGGTACACTTGCTACGTGACTTGCTTCCCACTGGATCAATGTTACCTAAGTGACTCTACTTGTAAGCTTATTGACTGATCATAGTTTTGTCTCACCTTGTACCCACCTTGTGACTTTGCTCTATAAAGCCTTCCTCATTAGTGGACTCTGGCAACCCACTTTCTGGGGCCCTTCCTGTTCCTCTCAGGCAGGAGCTGTCTATCCCTCAATAAATATTTCCTACTCTTAACTTCCCTTGTTCCTAGAATTCATTATCAGACATCAAAGAGGTTGAGAGTTACATCTATATCCCCTATATCAACCTTAGATCAACATGACTTGCCCAAGGTCAAGTAGCCAGGAAATTGAGAACTGGAATTGTAACTCAGTTTCTCTGGCCTTTGCTTCTTGGCAAAATCCAAGGGCAATGAGTAGGGGAAATGATGGGTACAGGCTGTCCCTGTTGCTATGGAGACAGCAGAGAGAGTCTCATGAGTCTGGAGTGTGAATTCATCAAACATGGCAGAGCCTTCAGACTTGGCACCTAATCTCTGGTTACCACAGTCCGGACCACTCTCTCCTCTCATCCTCCTTTCTCACAATAACTGCTATTTGCAATTTATTATTGCCCTTGCGCTCTCAGTTTTCTTAAGCTAAAGAAGGAAATAAGACAATTCTGGAAAATTTGCTTTTATCAAAAGTGGGAAAATGAAAGATCAGGAGAATGTGAATTCAACCAGGCAGGGATTTTTGGAATCCTGGTGTAATCCCCAGGGCCCAAGACAGAACCTGGCACACGGCAGGTGTGCATTAGGTGTTTATAGATTGACTGAATGAAGGCATGGGGGCTGAGGGCTGCTCCCTGCTGGCCGTGATGGGCATTTGTGTCTGGACTGTGGACTGGGGTCTGTCTCCGGGGGAGGCGGTGGGGAGTGGGGCCCTTACCCTCCTCCGTCAGTGTGTGGCTTGCAGAGATGTCTTCATCAGCATCGGTGACTACCACTGTGTAGGTGCCCAAATCCTGAAGGTCAGGTTCTTTCAGGATGACCTTGGACCTGGCAGACAGAGGGGAGAGGAGGCTCTGAGGGGCTCTTTCGCCTTGTGCAAGGGAGGTCTGGGAGCTGCAGGGTCTGGAATTTGGTGGCCTGAACCATCCCAGACCCCAGCCAAGGTGGGAAGCAGGGTGGCTGCCTCCTTGCCCTTCCTTGGGGCCTCCTCTGGCCTGGCACCTGCGCTGGCCCATTAGCCAGGCTCTGTGGCACAGGGTCTGCCAGACCCAGCTGTGCTGCCCTGTCTTCCTCCAGGGTTTTCAGGGTCGGCTTTATTTTCGGCAGGGGAGGATGAGTGAGACTTGGGGCCTGGAAGGGGCCTTGTGGTCACGGGGTCCAACCCTTCAATGTGGAAGCTGAGTCCAGAGAACTGCAAGAGCAACTCACTGGACCCCACAGGAGTCTTCTTGGAGGCTCTGATGCAGAGGTAGGGCAATTCCTTATGGAAAAAGAACCTTTTAAATCACCCTCTCCCCTTGCTTCCCCCTGTTCTCAAGGAGGAGCAGGCAGCCGAGTTCAGCCTGTCTTTGCCCCCACTCTGGGCCTCACACCCCAGCCCTGTGCCCCCATGGTACTCAGGTCCTGTGAGTGAGCAGCTGTGCCTCCTTCCTGCCCCACTCACTTGTTCGCTTCATCCTGGACCTGAACCCTCTGGGGGTCCGGCGGACCCTGGTAGTCTTTGGACCACTGAAACTCTGAGTCATCGGGGGCCTCCGGGGCTTCGAAAGCCAAGTAGATCTGGCCTTCTTCATCCACACCAACCTCGATCTTATGGGCATCTGGGGATGAGATCCAGCGCCGGGCACCAGATGTTTGTAAATAGTAAAGGGGCCATGCCCCTCCCATGCTTAGACCCTCCCTTGGCGGCCTTGCACTGAGTAACAGTATGAACCCAGACTCCTAAATGTGGCCTGCAAGGCCTTGCATGACCTGGCTCTTTCTCAGCTCAAATGTCACCTCCTCTGAGAAGCCTTCCTGGATTGCCCTGGCTAAAGTTTCCCGCCTACCATCGAACCATGTTTTATTTCCTCTGTGGCATCCATCACTGTCTTACATCACTGTCTCCACAGGGCAGTTTACTTTCTCATGTCTGTCCACTCCTTGTGACTTCCTCCTGTTATTCACAGAGCTGGACCTGCTTTCTCATTTGCTGCTGTATCCTCAGTGAGATGTGGGCACCACAAATGATGTTGAATGAATGATAGAAAAAAAAATGGAAAGAATGTGCATCCTAGTTGGGGGAGCTGAACAATGCTGGCTGTGTGCCCCGGCTGTTGAACCTCTCTGAGCTGTGACAAAGTCAGTTCTGATGTGTGTGTGAGGCCCCAGCATAGCCTCTGGCAGGTGTAGTAGGAGGGACCTCAGGAGCTTGGACTGCAAGACAGGCAGAGCTGTGGTGGGGTCATTTATGGTCTATAAGGAGCTGTAGGAGCTGATGGTTAGCATGGGGAAGAACGGAAGAGGCCATCGATCCTATGTAAGATGGACATTCCCATCTTGGGTTCCATAGAACCTGCTTGGGCCTGGGGACCAGGAGAGAGACCAATGGGGGTGGAAGACAAGAGGTGGAGGAAGCTGCAGGCCGGAGCAGGTGGGGAAGGCCCCACACACTGTGCTCTGCCACGATCTGCATGCTTCTCTCAGTGTCCTGCGAGCCCCGCCGTGGTCGATGGAGAGCCCAGCACTGGAGTGCTGGCATCCCCAGGCCACCCTACCTGGCTTGTCCTCCAGGAGCACAGGGTCAGTGGGCATCGACGGTTGTCCCAGCCCTGCTGAATTCATGGCCTGTACCTGGAACACATATCTCTTCCCGGTCTGCAGGTCAGACACCTGGGGGCGGGGCGAAAGCCGACACTGAGGACAGCAAAGGTCCCTGGCCTTGGCCAGGGCACAGGAACAAGCACAGACTGCCCTGGGGCCTGGGGGCAGGAACGGAACACATTTCCCTCCTGAGTTCCAAATTTTTAAAAAGCTTTTAAAAATTTGAGTTTTGCGGTACTGGGGATTGAACCTAGGGCCTTTGCAACATCCTCAGTATTTTTTTTTTTTTGAGACAGGGTCTTGCCAAGTTGCTGAGTTGCCCAAGCTGGGCTCTATCTTGCAATTCTCCTGCCTCAGCCTCCTAGAAGTGCTGGAATTATGGATATTCACCACTACATCAGCCTCTGAGTTCCAGATTTGTAATGAGCTTCTTTCTGTTTACTTCTCAGGCACTGGCACCTGGAACCTGCTTGAAGCTTTGTTTGTGTTTTTGGTGTTTTTTGGTACATGGGCTCAAACTCGGGACCTTGCACTTTTGGGGCAGGCTCTGGAACCACTGAGCTAAATTCCTGGTCCTCCCGCTTGAAGCTTAACTCAGCCTCCTCCTGCCAACAAGACTGTCTGTTCCTGTGTCCCTTGTCACTCCCTCTGTCCTTCTCTCACCCTCTCCCCTCCAGCAGCCAGAGGCAGGCCTGGGATCATAATTTTGGATGTTCTCTTTTTTTGAGACAAGCTCTCACTATGTAGTTCAGGCTGGCTTTAAACTCACTATATAGCTTAGGCTGGCCTCAAAGTTGAGGCTATCCTCCTGCCTCAGCCTCCTGAGTGCTGAGATTACAGGTGTGCACCACTACGGCCAGCTTGCATGTTCTTTTCTTGAACCTTCCTTATCCAATCACTAAGTTCTGCCCATTTTATTTCCCTTATGTTTCCTGAACTTGGCCTTCCCCTCCATTTCAAGGCCACGGCTTGATCGAAGCTTTTGATTCCTTCTTACTTGGATTGGTTCAAGTTTCCTAAATGGTGTTTCTGCCTCTGGACCCTTCTCCAGTATGGTTTTCCCTCTGTCAATCTGACTATGCTTTAATCTTTTAGTGACTTTCAGAGTCAAAGTCACGTTTCGATGTTTAGAACCTAAAGTCTTCTAATCTACCTTAACCTTCCGCCCTCTTAATACAGTTGGAAGTGAAGGAGCTGAGTCTCTCCTTTCCTTCATTCAGCTGTAAACATCACAACACCCCCAAGGGTTCTCCATCTTCCATAATCCTAAACCAGGGAAGGTGTGTGAGCCACCTCCCTTCTCTCCATTCACCCAGAAACACAAGACCACCCTAGCGATTACTCAGGTTTAAATTTAGGAGGTTGTGCACATTACTGACATCAGAAAAGAGAGTGAGAGCCCCCTAGGACCAGTGGAATCTGACCCTATAGACCCTGGGAGCCCGAGTCACAAAAGCCCTTTTTTGCCCTTCTGCCTGCTCCTGCTGCTGCCCCTCGATCTTTAGTAAACTTACTACATACCATACCACAAGGTATGCCCTTGGCAATTCGTTCCTTGTCGTGCTCGAGAACCCGGACTAATTTG
The DNA here is from genome assembly GCF_053883595.1 of Heterocephalus glaber. NCBI lineage: Eukaryota > Metazoa > Chordata > Mammalia > Rodentia > Bathyergidae > Heterocephalus > Heterocephalus glaber. The sequence goes on along the minus strand of NW_028258302.1, from coordinate 17,710,650 downwards.
GCCCACTCAACTGTATCACTCTCATTCCTGTGTAGCCCCCTTCACGCCATGGCTCCTTCGGGGTCTCCATGGTCAGGGAATCATTTCCTGCTGCCCTGTCTTTGTCCTTGTGGAGCCCTCTGCCGGGATCACTGTGCCTCCTTCTTGGTCTGACAGACCCCAGCTCGGGCTTCATGTACCACTCAGCTGGGGCAGATGGAGGATCCTGGGATGTGGCTCTGACCCTCCTGTGAGCTCCAGGCACACCTGACCTCCCTCAACGGCTGCATTCATCACACCGCACTGTAAGCGCTGTTCCCCAGTGGCTGTTGCTTGTTTAGCCTTTCATGTCTAGGACCCCGTCCAGACCTGGCGGTGAGTAGATGTCAGGAAGTACTTAGTGAATGACTGAGTGGCAGCCAACCATACCCATGTGGACACTGGTGCCAAGTCATGTCCTGGCCTGGGCTCACCCATAGGAAAGTGGAGGGACCGTCCACCCCGTGCGGCCCTCTTGGGCTAGCTGTCCAGCACTGGCCAACTGCACTGCTGCGGACTGGCCCCGGGGAATCTCAGAGGACTCTGCCTTTGGATGCTTTTCTTCTCTCACTTTGTCTCAGGTGGGCTGTTGCATTTTTACAAGATTAAAGCATTTCAGTTGTTTCTGATTATAAAAGAAATTGGGAAGGTTTTCTTTTCTTTTTATTTTATTTATTTATTTATTTATTTATTTATTTATTTATTTATTTTGGTACTGGGGATCAAACTCGGGAGCTTGTGCTTTTGAGGCAGGTGGCAGAACCACTGAGCTAAATCCCTGGCAAGGGAAGTTTTTAAAGCAGCAGAGAAGGATATGAAGTGAAGGATTAAAGCCCTCTTTGAGTTCCCCAGCTCCAGAGAGGACCAGCATAAACAGGATGGTGAAAATCAATTTAGATTTGGTAGAAATATGGTTGGCATTATATTCTCTTTGTTGGTATCTTATTCTTTCCACATTACTGTGGGCTTCCCAAGCCTATCTTCTTTCCTTGTGCACTGTCATGGAAGGCTAAAGAATGCTCCTGACATCCAGGTGTTGTGGTATATGCTTATAATCCTAGAGCTCTGGGAGGCTGAGGCAGGAGGATCACTAGTTAGAGCCCAGCCTGTGCAACTTAGTGACTTAGCAAGATCCTTTCTGAAAATAAAAAAGGGCTAGAGATGTAGCTCAGCAGGAAGGCACTGGATTCCATCCCCTTTACAGGTGTGTGTGTGTGTGTGTGTGTGAGACAATTGTACCTCCTCCTGCACTTGGGGAAAGATGCCTCGGGAAAGTGGATTGGAGGAAGTAGTCCATCTTTCCCTAGAGCTGTAGAAAATGAAATAGTGCACTGTCCTTGCACACGTTCCCTAAATAGGAAAGCCCCCCCGCCCCGCCCCACTAGCTTCAGGGGATGGAGACCGCGGCCTGTAAAAGTGACCACCAGTGACCTGAAGTCTGTAAGTGAGGGACTTGTGCCTGCTGATAGTGATACAATGACACCTTAGTTTTCTGACTTAGATAAATATTTGTGATCATCTTTGTCATGAGGGGAGAGGAGTGTTCCTTTCCTCTTGTGTGTGTGTGTAAAGTTAAAACCACAGTAAACACAGTGATCATAACCAATGATTCTACCACATTTCTTTTCTTTTTTTTTGACTTTTTTTTTGTACCGGGGATGGAACTTGGGACCTTGTGCTTGTGAGGCAGGCGGTGGCACCACTGAGCTAAATCCCTGGTTCCTCTACCACAGTTCTTATTTATCCAGAAACATTTATCTGCAAATGTTTTTCTCTATGTAATATAGATAACATGATAGATAATGTGCTATTTAAACATGTAAATATCCTACTCTTCTGCTTTGTATTTCTTTTTTTTTTTTTTGGTACCGAGTATCGAACTCGGGTCCTTACGCTTGCGAGGCAGGAGTGCTTTGTCTTTCTTACCTGCATATGACTGGTGTATTTTCATGGGAACACACGAAGGTCTACTTCATCCTTCACACTACTGCCACTTCTTATGCCTTGCGCTACCTGGCACAGGTTTCCACATGAAAGATGCACTATGATTTATTTCAGCAAACTCCTTCTGGGAGACATTGAAGTTGTTTCCAGCTTTTGCCACAATGCTGCAATGACTATCACTATCCTTAGGTCTTTGCACATTCTTTCTCTACAATTCAACCCTAGGGATAGACTTCCTGAGTTGAGGGATATGCATATCTAAATGCTGAAATAACAGGCTCACTGGAGTGAGATTTTTAGGGAGGAGTTTGTCCAGTACAGAACTGAGTAAGGCCACCAGCCAGCCAGACCTACTGCCAACTTGCTGTGTGGCCCTGGTTAAGTGGCTCTCCCTCTCTGGTCCTGTGTGGCCAATAAGATAAGGAAGTGCTCTCTGAGGGTTGTAGCAGCTTGAGTGTTTGGTAGTTCTGCCGTGTCCAGTGGCAGGAAAGGCTAAGGGCTGGTTAGAAGATGAAGAGGCAGGAACTTACCCTGAAGTGGGTGTCAGAGATGGAGTGTGGGGTGATCTGCTTCCACTCCTCAGAGCCTTCCTCCTGGAAACTGATGCGGTAGCCGGTGACTGGCCCAGCCCCTGTGTATACTGGGGGCTCCCATTGCAGCATCAGGGAGGTGGCCCGCACTTCGGACACCTGCACATCATACGGGGGCCCTGTGGGGGTGAGGGATGGCAGAGATGGGGGGCTGGGCAGAGGGCTGTGGAGTCAGTCAGCAAGCTGGTCAATCTGTTGGTCACCGCCAAGCCTGGAAGCCCTGCTCCGGGCATGGCGGGGACCTGGGCGGCCTTGGCTTTGTGACAAAGCTGGCTCCAGCACCTGAAGTAGGGTTCACTCTTCAAAATGCACTCAGTGTCACCTCTTTCTGGTGGCTTTCCTGACCATCCCCTCAAATCCTTCGAACATTCTTGCCATTTCAGTGTTTAGTGTAGGGGCTGAGGTGTGACCTCCAGAGCCAGACTGCCAGGGTTCAGGTCCCCAGCCTTCCTTTGCAGCAAGGGTGACTCTGGATGAGTTACTTAACCTCCACACTCCTGTTTCCTCACCTGGAAAACAAGGATGATAACAGTCCTCACAGTGCTGTTGTGAGCATTAGCGAGAATATTTGTGGAAAGTGTCTGGTATGTAGTCAATACTTGATAAATATTAGCTGGTCATAATTATTGCCCCTGAAAGCACCACATTTTGTAATTACCTGCCTCCAGGTGAAGGTTTTATGCAGAAAACACTGTGACTGTTCCTTCCGTGGGGGAGGTGAGGGGCTCACTGAGCTGAGGGGAGCATGCTAATGGGGTTGTTGTAGCAGTGTGTCAGGCCCCCGCTGAGGGGACTTCTGGAATGTACAACCTTCAGTGGTAAATTGGGTAAGTCCTGGGTGGACCCAGGTTGGATGAGTTGGCCACCCTCGCCTCGGGATTCATGATGGGGCTGTGGGCAGAATCAGAGCTGGGATGGTGCATTGAGTTGGGGATGGTTGGTGCTGGGGTGAAGGGCCAGGAGGTGGCCAGTCAGGGGATGTCTTTGGCAGGCTCAGGACAGGCTGCATCAGGGATTTCAGGGTTAGTCTGTGGAAGGGGCGGGGTCTGGGCCCAGACCAACTGAGTGAGACTGAACACACAGGGGCCGCCATGCTGTTCGTCTCTCTGGTTCGAGGTGGGGAGGACAGGCAGGGCAGACTGCGCTGCAGCCCTTGGGCCTCACCTGGCTGGGGCATCGTCCACTCTTTGCACTCAAATAGGCTGCTGGGGGCTGACAGCTCACCAACACCTGCCCAGTTTGCTGCCCGGGCACGGAACTCATAGAAGTGGCCTTCATGAAGGTTGCTGACCTGGAGGAGTGGAAAGATAGATCAGGATGGCTGTAGCTGGGGAAGAGCTGGTGTGTGTGTGTGTGTGTGTGTGCGCGCGCGCACACGTGTATGTGTGTGTGCATGTGTGTACACACGTGTAGTCCTCAGGGGTTCCCCTCTCCAGTACTGGGAATTGAATCTGGGGCCTTTGCACTGAGCTCCATTCCCAGCCCTTTCTATTTATTTATTTATTTTTATTTTGAGTCAGGGTCTTGGTAAAGTGTTAAGTCGCCCAGGCTGAGCTCAAACTCACAAACCTCCTGCCTCAGCCTCTCACGGGGGGTGCAATTACAGGTGTGTGCCACCACACCTGCTTCTTAGAGGCTTTAAACGGGGCCGTGGAAAAGGTCTGGCCTTGAACTCAGCTGGATGGTGGGGGCAGGGGAACCTGAATCCACACAAGTGCCTTGAGGCCTCACTCAGTGCCCTCTGTGTCCCCTTGCCCACATAGCAGTGACATGAGCCCATGGCCACACTCCACTCACCTTGCAGACCCGGCTGGGGACTGGCTGCTGGTTGACAGGGTGCCAGTCTGGCTCCTCTGAGTCATGCTGGTCTAGGTAGTAGCCCAGGATCTTGCCTCCTCCACGATGCTTGGGGGATTTCCATCCGATGACCATTTCATTCTTCCCGCAGTGCAGGAGGGCAAAATCATATGGGGCTGACGGGGTTGCTGCGGGAGTTGAGGAGGCAGGCAGCTGCTCCCAGGGGTGGTGGGACTGGGCAGGCCGTGAGCCTCCCCTGGTGGGTGCCCACCCTGCCCCAGGGGGTCCACTCTGAGCCAGCAGCATCTTCCCCAGAGGGCACCTGGGTCTGGTGTGGCCCAGAGCCCGGCTCCACCAAGCCCAGGATGCCTCAGAGAGTCACGGACTGAACCTGCTGGGTACTCACCCAGTGCCTGCTTGGCCCTGATGGGCTCCGTGGGGGCTGAGCTCTCACCCACGCCGGCCTCACTGACAGACCTGATGCAAAACTCATACTCCTTCCCCGTCCTCAGCCCTGGAACTGTAAACCTGGGAGAGAAAAGTACAGCCTTCAGGGATGGCCAAAAAGTGTAGAGACTTCCTGAACATTACGGGCTAAGCAGTTACTAGTGTGATGGGATCTGGGGGTTTTGGGCGAGTTATTTCCCAAAAATACTGCCCCAATCCCATAGCAATGCCTAAAATGGTCCTACAGTGGATGTTGTCCTTAAGGTTGTCAAGGATGCCTGCTCTTCTAAGGACCATTGTCAAAGTGCAAATACTGTACACTGCAAAAGTTACCAGTTTAAGGTCAAGGCTGCCCACCCTTGACCCAGTGCTACATGCACATCTTCCGAGGTTTGGGTTTTGATCTGGAAAAAGAACAAGCGGCTGTTATAATCTGCAATAGTGCTGTGAGTCCTTTTAAAGACCTCAGAATGAACTGTCACCCAGAGACATACAAGGACACCCTGGTTTAGAGAAAATCATCCTTCTCTTCCTGTCCTTTGTGATGAAGCTCGAATTGTGGGCTTCTTTCTCCCTTTTCCCTTATCCACATTTTCCTGTAGCAGATCTGTTCTGGAGGGGGCTCCTCCAAGTCCACGGTCACCTCTATCCCTCAGCAAATGTGTGTCAAAAGAGACCATCTGGGGCCAACCCCTGTTCCTCTTTTTCCAGCTATGGGATTTCTGGCAAGATGCTTAATCTTTCTGTGCCTTAGTTCCTCCCTCTGTAAAATGATCATAAACTCAATCATCCTAACTGTGCGTGGTGGCCCATGTCTATAATCCCAGCACTCTGGGAAGCTGAGGCAGGAGGATCATAAGTTTGAGCCCAGTCTGGGGAATTTAGTGTTTTAGTGAGAATTGGTCTCAAAGAATAAAGGAGGGAGGAAGGTTAGCGATGTGGCTCAGTATGAAGGCCCTAGGTTCAATCCTTAATACCATAAGAACAAACAAACAAAGACAATCCCCCCAAATCATTCAAACTCAGGACTGCAGTAAGAGCTGGAAGACCTAACGTGAGAACTTAGAGCAGGGCCCAGCTTCGAGTATAGCTATGACATGGTGGGCTGGATGCCTGCTGTGGATGGGGTGGCACAGACTCACCTGCTGCCCTGGATGGGTTTGTTGTTGACCGTCTGCCACTCAGATGACCCTGCCTCCCGGGAGTAGATGTAATATCCCAGGAGCTCAGCGCCACCATTCACAGGATCCCAGGTCAGGAACACAGAGGTCTGCGTGTCTCGGAAAGCTTGAACTTGAGCTGGAGGAGGCAGAGTAGCTGAAAAACAGAAATGTAGGAGAGAGACACTGAGTTAAGGTCCTGACAGGCTGGGGGTGGTGGTGTGGGAGAGACAGGGAGGAGGCCCACAATGATCCATCTCCGCTTCTTCACTCAAACACCAAAGCCCTCCCTCACTGAGTCTTACAATCTCTCTCAGAAGTGGTCAAATCTGACAGCTTTCCTCAGTCCTTACCTTTAATCTCAAGAAATTTGATTTTCTTTCCTTGAAATTTCCCTATTGATTTTCATGGTTCCCTGATACTAAGCTCCTTGACTTGGGGCTGCCATGATTTGTCAATGGATAGATGGATGGCTGCTTGAATGGTTGGATGGGTAGATGAGTGGATGGATAGCTGGTTGGATGAATGGACTGATAGATGGATGAATGGATGGATGATTTGTTGGATAGATGATGGTTGGATGAATGGTTGGTTGGATGGCTGGAAGACTGGATGGTTGGAAGTCAGGTTCACAATCTTTCTAGTCCTTTCTTTACATCTCAGACGAGATCGGGCACGTTCAGGGTGGAATGGCCGTAGACTCTTTACATTTCAAATTCCTTACACATCATTTGTTGGATACCCATCTTCCTTTTGGTACAAATGTGGGGCTTCTCTAATATTTTTTCTTGACCTACTTCATTTTTCTTTTCTCCTTCTATTCCTCCTGGCTTCATTCCCCTCTGGCTGCGTCACATAGTACCTGTCTTGCCTCTCAGGGCGACGGGCTTGCTGGGCTCTGAGGGGTCACTCATGCCATATTGGTTCATGGCCCGCACTCTGAAGACGTATGACTTCCCTTTTTCCAGGTTCAGGAGGGCGAACCTTGGCGATTTCACTGGGTTTTCTGAGCTGATGGCCTCCCAGGTACCACTGCCTATGACCGACTGGAGGGAAAAAGGAACTGGCATCAGCTGAGCTGTAGCTGGGTGAGGTCTCACCACACTGCTTTCATGATCTTCTCCCCAGAAGGCTGCCCCTGAGCCCTGGTCCATCTGCTTCCTCCACCTTTCTCCTGAGCCCCTCACCTGTAGCCTGTCTAGCACTCAGCCCTGGGACTCCTTACACCCCTGCTACCACAGTGTGTTAATGGCACCCCCACTTCCAGTGGCTCAGGCCCAGACCCTGGGAGCCAGCCATGGCTCTTTCCCTCATGCCCCAAATACGCTCCATGAGATCCAATGCATGCCACCTTTGAAATATATCCAAACCAGGCATGGTGGTGCATGCTTATAATCCCAGTACTTTAGGAGGCTGAGGCAGGAGGATTGTTAAATTCTAGCCCATCCTGGATAACTTAGTGAGACTCTGTCTCAAAATAAAAAACAAAAAAGGGCTGGGAATATAGCTCAGTGAAAAGGCCCTGGGTTCAATTCCCACTGTTGGGAAAAGCAAAGCAAAGCAAAGCAAAGAAAAGCAAAGAAAAGAAAAGAAAAGAAAGAAAATGTATCCAGAATCCAATGTGACTTTACTCTTCATGCTTCCTACCCTATCCTCTACCCAAGCCAGCATTATCTGTCACCTGAATTATTTGAGTCTATCTTCAACCCCTTTTAGTCTTTTCTTAAGGGGCTCCCAGAGGGATCCTTGCCACCACAAGCCAGAGCAGCCCCTGTCTGCTCAGAAGCCTCTCAAACTCCCCATCTCCCTTGGGGCAAACTCTTCCCTATGACCTGAGCCCTGCTACTTGTCTGGCCACAGTCTGCAACCCCTGCATCCATTCACCACAGCCCTGTGCCTCCCTGCCATGCACCGATGGCCCAGGTCCCCCGTCTGGGCCTCTGCACGTGCTCTTCCCTCTGCTTTACTCAGAACTTGCTTGAGTCTCTCCTGCCACAGCATTTAAAATGCAGCAGGCCTCTCCATTTTGCATCTTCCTTCTCAGTGCCAACTGCTAGCTAATGAGCTAATGCACTTCATATTCTAGTTGTTTTTCTTGTTGCCTCCCCCCATACCATGTCCCCATGGCCAAAAATGGTACTGGCACATGGGATGAATAAATGGGTGAATTCTCACAGTAACCCTGCACACTAGGTGTTAATTTCCCCACCCACAAGACAATCGGGTTTAGAGACATTTGGGTAACTTGCCCGGAAGTCCCACACCCAACACCGGCTGGATATGGTCCTGAAGCTCAGGTGTGGCTGTTTCCCAACCTGTTCACTTGCCACAGCACAAGGGTCCCCATAGGTGGCTCTTCATCCTGAGGATCTAAAAGATGCCATCCATCCTGAGGGATCTGAGGTGGCCACCTGCCTCTCTGAGTCTCTGGTCAGATGTGGGGCAGCCTCGAGTGATGGGATGAGGCACCCAAGGACAGTTCCTGCTGAGTCTGGACTTGAGGCACAGAGCCCAGGAGCACTGAACCCACCCCCATCCTTTCCAAAGCCCAACTGGCTGGCAGTGGCCAGAGATGTCAAGAAATCACCATAAATAATAGTGAATGCAGGGCTGGGGATTTAGCTCAGTGGTTCTGGTGCCTGTCCCACAAGTGTAAGGTCCTGAGTTCGATCCCCAGTACCAAAAAAAAAAAAAGAATAGTGAATGCCGCTGAGCGCTCACTGGGAACAGGCTCTATTCTGTCTTTGTATGTCTTAATTTGAGCTTCACTTTAACCCTACAAGACGTTTGTGATTATTATTAACATTGAAATGGAGACTCTGAGAGACTAAATCAACTGTCCAAGGTCACACAGCTCGTAGTGACAGAGACAGGTGTTGGACCCAGGCAGTCTGGCTCCAAGGTGGTCATCATTGTATTCTACAGCTCCCAGAACAAACCTGCAATCATGTATGGCTTCCTATATTGGAAAATTAGGGTCCATTTCCTGTGAATGTGAGAAGAGGGTCCATTTGGATAAAAAGAGCTAGAGATTCCTCCCTGGCCATGTTTAGTTCATTTATTCAGCAAACCTTTACCGTCATCTGTCACGTGTCAGGCACCATGGTGGGCACAGTGAGTCAGAGAAACTTGGACTCTGCCTTTAGGAAGAGGACTCAAGAACACCTCGTGGGAAGCATGGCATGTACTGCCCCAGATGCCGGGCCTGGCTGTGTGCTGTTTCTTATTTTGCCCTCATTGGTTAGGTATTCCATTCTGGGATGGAGGAAACTGAGGCTCAGAGAAGTTAGGGAACTGGCTTGGAATCACCCAGTAGAAGCCTGGGTTGAATCGCTCGTAACACCCATGCTGTCTTCCTCTCCATGCTGCCTCCCCTGCGCTGAACCCACTCCACAGGGGCAGCCCATCTCCATCAGGGTGTCCCCTTTCCCCAGTCTGTCCCCAGTGAGGACCGCCTCCTCCTGCACGCCCCTAGCTAGTGGGCACCAGCCCAACTCCTCTCCCAACATGGCCTCATCAAGAGGAGGTGCTTGACACAATGTCTGACCTGACGCCAGGGACTTGGAGCAGGGAAGCACCCAGGAAATGGAAGGTCTCATTGATGTTATTGTTGTCTGTGCCTCTTAATTTTGTGTAATTATGGACAACCTCAGGAACTGCTAGCACAAGTAACTGGTGCCTCAGGGGACCACAAAAGGCCATTTAGTCCACCCCCTGCCTCTGTGTGGGGCTGAGCTCAGGCCTTTCCGGGGAGGGATTCTGGTCTCTTCTCTGAAGGCCCCTAGGGACCCTGCCTGGGATTCCTCAGCACCCTGCACTTCCTTGTACCCACATCCCGTAGTGTGTCTGTTTTTGTCTGTCCTGGGCTGGTCTTTGGGGTCTCCTACCTTCTCCAGGGCATAGGTCAGTGGGGCTTTGCCCCGGGGCCTTGGTTCCTCCCAGCTCAGAACCACATAGGACTCCAGGATCTCGCTGGCATGGACATTGGTTGGGGGCGAGGGGATGGTCGTCATGGCATCTGGAATCAGAATCATCCGGGACAGAGATGAGAGAGCCCCTAATCTCAGTTCCTCATTTCACAGAAGAGGGAACGGGGGTCTGGAGAGAAGCAGGAACTTGCTCCAGGCCCCCCCCGCCGAGTCCTGGTCTCCTGATACCCTCCCTGTCCAGGGGCTCCCCACAGACCACCTCCTCCACCAAGGGGCCACAGTGACCTTAGTACTCAGGCCTCCTCCAACCAGACCCTCCTACCCTCACCTCCCTGCGTCCCAAGGGTGGATGGCATTCGTGTGCCAGTCTGTGTCGCACAGTTTTTAGAACTTCTCAGGAGCTGGTGTCTAGGGGCACAGTGTTCAGCAAAGTTAGGCCTACCTTCAAAATCGGCCATGCTGACGGTGATCTTGCTGCCCAGATCAAAGGGGATTTCTAGGAAGGAGGACAGAGCACGCAGGTGCTGAGTCAAGGGTGAGCCAGGGCCTGCTCCCCCTCCAGCCCACATCCTGCCTGTCTGGTCCTGGCCTGACGGCCTATATTCACCCTGTCACCTCAGGCAGGTGCTGTCTGGGTTGAGCTTTTTCAGGAGTCCAAAGTGGAGCCCTGTTGTGTTCAACCTCTGAGACACGCTCTGTTTATTGGGGCAAGTGGGGACAGAGAGGCATGATGTGTGCGGGAATGGTGCAGCCAATGGCAAACCTAAGTCAGGGTAAACCCTAATGGCTAAGAGAACCGTGCCCGCCCCCACCCACATTTCCCCTGGGCTGGGGCTCCTGAGGGCAGGGCTGTCTCCTCCATCAGACAGGGCATCTACAGAAGGCGCTGTGGTCCTCCCTCAGATTAGTGTCTCTTGTGGAGACTAGCTAAACCTGCCCCTCAGAGTACAGACAGGATTGTGTCTCCATCAGACTAGGGCTTGCTGAGGGCTGGGCTCTGTCACCTGTCTCCTGTGTGAGGCAGTCTTGAGTGCAACCTGCTTGATGCTCTAGAATGTCCCTTCAGGGCCTCTGTACTCACCTGTCTTCCTCTGGGCTGCATCAGGGTCACGCATGACAACTACTTCTGAGGCCTTGGAGGGGAGGCTGTGGCCTGCCTTACTGATGGCTCTCACACGGAATCGGTAGCTCTGGCCTTCGATGAGGCCTTGGATTGGGCACCGGCAGGTGCCCCCGGGGGCCTCATGGCAAGGCACCCACTCCTCAGAGTTGCCCTGGCACCTGTGGGAGACAGGCCCTGGCTTTCAGGCCCTGCCTATGCCCCACACCTCCTGTTTTTTTTGTTGTTGTTGTTGTTTTGGTACCAGGGATCAAACTGGGGACCTTTAGCTTTCGGGGCAGGCGGTGGAACCACTGAGTTAAATCCCCGGTGCCACACCTCCTGTTGGAGCTTCTGTAGGTGCTACTGATTGACTGGGACCACCTGCCTGGCTCCTCTCTGCTGACTAAAGTCCTCTCTGATTTAAAAGCCTGGCTCCAGTCTCGGGAGGCCTCTTCCCCATGTCCACATCATGCTAATCAGAACAGCCAGTGCCTCTCATGGAGTTTTGCCTGCTGGGCCTGTGTCCTTTGTCCCAGTGTCTCGTCCTCTCAGTAGTCCCAGGAGACAGGTTGACTGCTGGCGCCCCCCCAAGTGGGGCGTCTGTTGCCAGAGAGTCAGAGGCCTTGAGGGTTTCCCTGAGGGCTGCCCACCTCCTAAGCCAGTGATGGCAACCTTTTAGAGCTTACCGTGATAACAAGTGGCCACCACTGCCATAAGTGATGGACCTTCTAGATTGACCCGCCAGGCCTGGCTCTCTGTGCTTTATCAGTACCATTGTCCTCAGCAGTCGGGCAGTGCATGTGCCTTTCTGGTCTGGAACTGCCTTCACCACTAATGGAGCTATGTGACTTTGGGTAAAGCTGTCTCCCTAGGCACCTCAGTTTCAGCATCTGAAGAAAGCAGCATTAGAAAGCCCCACTCTCCTTTAAACAGGGGTGATTGTAAAGAAGAAATGAGACAGGCCTCGCCCTTAATGCAACCTGGGGATGGGCAGCAGCCAGCCAGCCCCTGTGGGAGCCAGAAACAGGTAATCTTTCTAGTTGGGGCTTCTTGGCCTGTTCTCCTCTTCCTACTACACCTTCCTTCTGGGTCTGACATGGGGGAAGAGCAAACAAATTCACATGTGCTCAACCTTCAGACACTTACTGTGTTGCCCCAGAATTCCAGGTATCAATGTGACAGCAATTTGGAGGCATGGGTACCCCGAAATCATACAACATAGTCAGCCTGTCCTGTTCTCAGCAGTGGAGGTGGGGGGATCCCCGAGGCCAGGCGTGGGCTCCTCTTTCCTGTGGCTCCACTCTTGTCCCCACAGCTAGGCAGACTCCAACCCCGGGGGCCCTGCCCTGCAGAGGCCAACTCACCGCTCGATGGAGTAGCTGGTGATGGGGTTGCCCCGGGTATCGCTGGGTGGGGCCCAGGTCAGGATGAGGCAGTCTCTGCTCACATTCAGGCACCGGACATTCAGTGGGGAGCCTGGGGCCCCCGGCTTCTCAGCTGCAGCATCTGAAGCCAGAGTGTAGTGAAGATTCAGTGGCCATTTGGTAACCAGCCCCTCCCACTCCCACTGCTGGCCAACATCTGCTTCTCCTGAGTCCTCCAGGGGCCCAGTTTTGACCTTGAGGACCAGGGCCTCAGTAATAGCCTCTGTACCACCCCTCTGTACCAGCAGCATCTGGGGATGACAGTGCCATTTATCAGAGGCCCATTTTCCACAAGCACCCGAATAATGGGGATAATTAATTTCTGAGCCCCAGAGCAATTTTGTAGCTAGGGAAGCTGAGCTTCAGAGGTAAAGAGACATGACTATGGTCACCCAGCAACTGAAGTGACCAAACCAGGACCTGAACCCCAACCAGTGACCAGAAACATCTGACCCTAAAGTCGGCCTTCTGGGCTGGGTCCTTTTGGTGAGTCATAGGTTGCTACAGGGGTTCTTAGAGAGAATAACCCAACACCCCATTTTATTTTATTTTTTTGGCACCAGGGATTGAACTCTGGACCTTGTGCCTGCAAGGCAGGTGCAGCGAAATGGAGCTAAATCCCCGGCCCCCCAACACCCCATTTTAGAGTAGAGACACAGAGATGCCAAGAGCTCAGGGGACCTGGCCAAGGCCCCCACAGCCAGTCACCTGCAGAGCCCTGGTTTCTGTGTCCCAGCTGCCACTTCCCTCCACTCCTCACCTCTCACAAATACATAGGTGCTCTGTTCTCGGGGCCCGAGGGGTGAGGACACCCGGATGCTGTACAGCCCCTCGTCCTCCTTGTGGGCACAAGACACTTTCAGGGATGCCTGGCGGTCTGAGTAGAGGATTTGCCGGTGTCCTGAGGACCTCAGGGCCCTGCCTATAGGGGATAAGGGGTTCCATTGTGAGCTTGTGGGGGGATCCTGGCCTCCCCTGGGAACTGTAGAAGCTCTGGGGGTCTGGAGCCCTGACTGGAAAGAGAGAGAGGGTGGCTGTAGCTGCAGCCTGAGGCTCAGCTGAGTGTGGGGACTTCCTGGGTTCTGCCAAGGAGCGTCCCAGGTGTGGCTCTGCCCAGCCACCTTGGTGAGCCATCCCTTCTCTGTTGCAGACAGGGGCTCCCCCTCCTCCAGCACTTCTAATCTGGAAGATCTACAGGTTTGGGGAAACTACCTGGCTTGTTATGGCAGGTGTTTCTTGGTGTTCTATGGCTTCTCCCCACCTCCCGCCTCCAGCAGGTGCAGCCTCCCTGGACTCAGAGTTGAGGTGCTACAGGGAGAGGACTCCTTGTTCTTTGGCTGCAGGCCTGTCTCACAGATGGGGCAGGAGCCCTGGCTGTCTTTTACTTCCCTCCTGGGCCCGCCTCTTCTCGCCATAGCCCTGCAGCCTGCTCTAGCTGCTCCATGACAGCCCCAGAAGGCGCCTGCACACTGAGTCTGAAAAGCCCTGTGAAGGCCACACAGCCTGCTCTGAGCACTTGTGGGGCTCTCCTGACCTCTGCCTTGGCCTCTGGTCCCCTTGCTGTGAGTGCTGCTGCTCACTCTAGGGTGGTGACAGTGCAGCAGAGGCCCTAGCCAGTGCTGCACGTGCACAGGCAGGACTCAAGGCAGCAGCTGTAATTTGCTGATGGCTTCCTTCTACCTCGCAGACAGCTTCTGGAGCTCTTGTCTGTACCCACCACTGCCCAGGACCCAGCACAGGGCCTGGCATCCTGCAGATCCTTGGTGACCCCGCCTGGCTGTGCTGCAGCCCAGCTCTCTTTAGCACAGACAGTGCAGCCAGTGCTGGCCTAGAGGGGCAGTGCCGACTCTCATGCAAGTCCCAGGGTTAGGGGTGGACCCAGGGCTCCCGTCCCTCTCAGCTGAGCTTCGGGGTGGAGGTGGAGGTTTGCCACTGGAGGGCCAGGGGCCAGGACCAGGGTTCTCACCGTCTCGGAACCACTGGATGTTCTGCTCGGCATGTAGCACATCATCGGAAAAGATGCAGGACAGGGAGAAAGGCTCCTTCTCACGGGCAAAGACGGGCTTCAGCACCGATGTGAATTCCACACTGGGGCCAAACATGGATCCTGGTGTTGGGACAGAAATCAGGGTCTTCTGAGATGCCAGGGGCCTAGCTGGGAGTGAAGACCCTCCTGGCACTCCCTCCCTCACAGTCAGGATTCCAGAGGTGGGGTGGATAAGGAAGAGCGCCTGGTCCTGGGGGGTTGGAAGGGAGGAGGCTTCTCTAAACCAGAATAGCAATGGCCCAATGCCAAGTCCATTGTCTTCTGCCCTTCTAGTCGGGTTTTGGTCAGCGGACTGCTCAGCAGCTGGGGACAGCTCTGACATCGGTCTCAGAAGCCAGTCTAGATTATCAACAGCTAGTAAAGATCATCCCTGAGGGGACAGCCCTCTGTGAGCAAGGGTGGCTCTGTTCTGAAAAGTACTATGTGAGGCAAAATCCTGAACAAGGAGTCCCAGATGCCCGCTGCTCCCTGAAGCCCATCCCTCCCCAGCCCACTTACTTTTAAAGATTTCAGAATCGAAGCCAGCCTCCTTCCCCAGGTAAGCTGGAAATGCAAAGCAAACAGAATTGGAGAGGGCTCGGACCCCTCATTCCTACTGCATTTGGGGGGCATGGGCAGTGGCAGTCTATCTGTCAGAGGCTTCTGCCTTTACTTGTGTGTACCTCAGTTTCTTTATCAATAAAACAGGGACATTAATTCCTACCTAATGGTATTTAGTTAGGAATGAAAGAGGTCACATGAATAAAGGCCTCAGCTAGAACCTGGCTCTCAGGAGGTTCTCTATAAATGTGGATTTTCCTTCTCTGTCCCAGCTGCTCTCCAGGATCACACTGTTCACAGGACTGGGGCCTGGTCAGAGCCTCTGGGATTTCTAGTAGGATCAGTGCAGGTGCAGCTGCCCACAGGCTTAGGGATGAAATTGCTCACATGGTGCTTATCGTGTGTTGCACCTAAGCTCCATCACTCCTCACAGCCTCCCTGCCTGTGGGCGCCATGATTATCTCCTCATGAAAGTGAGGAGACTGAGGCAGAGTCACCCAGTGATCCTCAGCAGCCCAAAGCCATAATGTGGCCCCGGTCCCCAGAAAGGCCCTTCTTTGGGGAGCCTCAAAGAAGGCAGTAGGCCACCTCAGTTGCACAGGGAGCCAGTAGAAGGCAGCATTAGGACCCAGGGCTCCTGCTTTCCAGCCTGGGGCTTCCACTGGGGCCCTTGAAGTTGCCCAGGGGATGGGAGCAGGTAGGAGGTGCAGAGTGGGCGCCCTCACAGGGGCGTGGCGGAGTCTGGCTGGTGCAACCCCTAGTGGCTAGCTTTGGTGGTGGGAGGGGTGGAGATCTAGTCGAAGTGAGGGGCAGGATGGGCGCAGAGGGTTTCTGGGCCTCATATCTGACCTTGGGCTGGAGTCTTGGCACAGCCTCTGGAGCAGCTCAGGTTTCTGCTCAGAGAGGCCACCTGGCAGCTGCCTCCCAACAGCTATTTGGGGAACAGGGCTGAGGGTGAGGAGGACAGTGAAGGACAGTTTAACAAGATCCGTGAGAGATGGGGCTGCCCAGCACAACAGCTGCCCTAGGTGTGAGAGTGTGTGTGAGTGTGTGTGTGTGAGTGTGTGTGTGTGTGTGTGTGTGTGTGCACAGGCGCATGCACTTCCCAGGGTCCCTGAGGGTAGGCGCAGCATTGGGCCTAGGAATGTGGTAGGCCAGACAACCCTTTCCAAGGTCTTTGGCTGGATCTGGCCCCAAGTCCGACTTGGTGGGCCAAGCAGGTGGGACAAGGGGACACAGGCAGGCCGGGTCCCCTTGAACAGTTGTGTAGGTTGGGCTCTGTGCAAAGGTGTCCCCTGCAAGGGCAGCTGGGGGCTGAACCCAGGCTGCTTTCCACTTGTTAAGTCACATGGCCCAGTGTGGGAGGCCACCCACTTGGAGGAAGGCCTCTTTTTCTAATTCTCCCACCCCTGGCGACACAAAGATGCCATGGGAGCCAGTGATGACCTCAGCCACAGCCAAGGTCCAGACCAGCTCAGGACGAACTGAGTGGCTGTCGGTGTGCCTGGCACAGGGCCAGAACGCAAAAAAGACCCGTCCTCTTCCTCTTCCTTTTCCTGGTGGCTCCTGGGCCCTACCCTTGGGGCAGAGCTCCTGCCTCACAGTCTTACATTATCAGCCAACCACACTGGGTCTGCTGCCCATGCCAGCCTGAAGGAGGAGGCTGTCATGGCTCTGGAGGCCCCAGGGGAGCGAGCCTCCCTGGCTACCCCGCCTCCCAACCCTGGCTCGGCAGCCTGTGCCCTGGATCGGACCACACACTCACATCTCCATCTGCTTGTGGTGGGTTTGCTAAGGCCTAGCCTGGCCTGGTGGGAACAGGCAGACTTACTTCGGACAAGGACTTTGGCGAAGGAGGAGGCCTGGCCGTAGGCATTCTTCACTTTCACCGTGTAGGTGGCTGAGTCCTCCATGGTACATCTGCAAAGGAGAGAGGATGAAGCCCCTGAACTGCAAGGCCCCATGGGAAAGGCAGGCCTCACTCTAGGATGGAAAACATGGTATGACAGGAAGCCCTCAGGGGAAAGTACTTTGAAAATATCCCGTGTCACACTATACTGTCATTACTGACTTGGGAGGGTCAGAGAAGTAAAGTGACTGGCTCACACAGCAACTGGAATTCAATCCAGCCTCAAGGTAACAAACCCTCTCCAGGCAAAAGAGTTGTCAGTCTCTGGCCTACATCTCACCAACAGCCGGGCCAACCCTGCCATGTTCCTAGTGGGAGTGTGGCCTGGCTCCATCTAGGAATACCTCAGTGCCAAAGAGGATTGGTGTTGCACACATCTGGGCCCGTCAGCAAGCTGAGGGGCCCCATGGTGGACTGAGTCACTCGGGGTGGCCCACCTCTTCTCAGCTGTGCTCCAGGCTACTGAGTCTGAATCCCACCTGGGAATCAGTATTGTAACAAGCACCAGTATACTTCTGAAGATGAGGCAAACTCAGGGGGAAAGCCTGGAGGAAGTTCTCCGGGCCCAGCAGTGCTGGGGCCTGCCGTCACTGGTCTCCGGATTCCTCTCACCTCCTGATCTCCAGGGACAGAAGCCCGTAGTTGTTGGTAATTCGGTACTTGCCAGCAGAAAAGAGGCGGGGATCAATCCGCATGTCATTTTTGTACCTGTGGAGACACAGTGATTATGTCAGGCGGCATGGCTCCCGGTGGGAAGGATACAGGGCCTCTCAGACCAGAGTTCAGCTTCACCTTTGTGCTGTTCCCTCGCCTGTACCACCCATGAGTGGCTCCTTTGCTTCCCTGTGCCTCAGCTGTCCTCACCTGTGGAATGGAAGCATACAGCACCCATTTACGGGGCCTGCCATCCCCACCCTGGACACTGTGGATGCTTAAAGAGTCACTTCCTGTAGTTTCAGCACTCTGGGAGGCTGAGGCAGGAGGGTTGCAACTTTGAGCCAGCTTGGGGAATTTAGCAACTTAGGAAGACCTGGTTTCAAAAAAATTATATATATATATATATATATATATATATATATATATATATGTATATGAGAAAAGGTCTGGGGATGTAGTTCAGTGTGAAGACCTTGGGTTCAGTCCCCAGTAACACACACACACACATACCTCTCCACTTCTGGCACTGAGAAGAACCCATCCTAGGGGCAGCTGCTTCCCCAGGAGCCAGTCTAACCTCTCAGGACAGCTGGTCTTAGTTTTGGTTCTCATCCAAATCCTCCCCAGAGCTTTGAAAATCTCCACATGGGGTGCCTCAGTGGGAGGGCACCTGACAAGTGGCACCAGGCCTTGGGTTCTAGACTCAGCATTGCCAGCAAACCAAAACCAAAAGCTGAACAAAATCCTCCCTGCCTAGTGTTTGAACATAGCCTTCCCCAAGGCTGTGCTGATTGCCCTCCTATTAATAATAACTCTCCCCTGATCCTGAAGAAATAGAATTTACCAATGAACTCACAATTTCTTGGGGTGGGACTCCGGGGTCAGGGTTGTTTAAACATCTCTGGGGCATCAGACGGATCACCCTGTCCTGGACACCTCCTTTGTTGTCTGTGAACTCTGGGGCGCCCTTCTCCCTAATATATGGGTGGCCTGGAGGTCCGGAGGCCTAGGAGGTCAAGACTGGGGAGTGAGTGTCAGTGAAGGTTAGGAGGGCAGGGTTCTTTACACAGCCTGCTGTGTGACCTTGGGCAAGTCAGTCCCCCTCTCTGGACCTCTGTGTCCCAGAGGCCATTAAATAGGTGGTTGAGGTTGAGGAGGAGGGT
The DNA here is from genome assembly GCF_053883595.1 of Heterocephalus glaber. NCBI lineage: Eukaryota > Metazoa > Chordata > Mammalia > Rodentia > Bathyergidae > Heterocephalus > Heterocephalus glaber. Next base: position 17,691,923 of record NW_028258302.1, on the reverse strand, counting down.
GCCCCTCGTTGCCAACAGAGGGTGCCTCAGCCTCAGGGCACTGCCTTGTTTGCTACTGACACCCAGGCTCTGTTTGTCTCCATGACAGCCAAACACACCCACACCCACACAGCCCCCAGCCTGCAACCTCTCAGAGTAGAGGCCCAACTAGTCTCCCATCGGGGGAGTGTGTGGTGCCTAATCTGGGAACCCAATTTCTCCAGCTCTCCAAGCCCTGGGGATCAGGGCCAGGCCCCCACCCCACACCTGTTTGCAACATTCCAGACTCGGCTCCTCCTTTGGGGAGAATGCAGCAGCTGCAGCCCTGGCCCTGCCTGGAAGGCGGAGTCCTTAGCCACATTCATCACTGTCTCTGGGCCTCAGTCTCCCCACTGTGGCCAGGCTGTGCAGCCAGTCCTAAGTGGTATCTGATAATACAGTAACATTAAAGGGGACCTCCCAGAGCCTGACTCAGAATGGTCCTCATAAAACAGTGAGATTTGTATTGCTTATCTAAGTCTTTTATTTCTCTGCCTATATTCTGATGTTAGACTTTACCTTTAAGGGTGCTCAGATCAAGAAACTGACCCTTCCTCTCTCCTTCCCTCCCTTCTTCCCTCCTTCTCTTTCTCTCTCTCTCTCTTTTTTTTTTTACTGGGGATCGAACTCGGGTCCTTGCAGGTGGTGGAAACACTGAGCTAAATCCCCAGCTCTCTCTTTCTTCTTCTGGTTTTTGAGATAGGGTCTTGCTATGTATCCCAAGCTGGCATTGAACTTGTGATCTTCCTGGTTCAGCCTCCCCAGTGCTGGGAATAGAATAGGAGTTAGCACCAGCCAGGGGATGCCTTCCTATCAACCAAGGGATAAGGACCACCTGTCTATCAATTTTTGAGGGTCCTGGTCCTGCCCAGGGACCCATCTCTCTAACTCCCAAAAAATAGCCACAGTTGAAGTGGTAGCTTTATAAATCAGTTCTTCGGGAAATCCCCAACTTAGGCGCAGTACAGAAACACCTCAAGGTGTCTGAAAGTAACCTTTGGCTGAGGACAAACACATTATCTTCTCTTCCTTATGGGTGGCATCGCATGGATACAATCTTAGGGTGAATTATGGGAAAGTACATGCACATGACCGGAAATAAAAGATCCTTCCCCCTAATCTCAGGGCGGGTGCGAGGGGTTCATTGGCCCACACCCACTCTGCAGAACATACTTCTTTTCTGCTTTCAATAAATGTACACTTTCACGCCTTTTCTGTGTGTCTGGTCCAATTCTTTGCGCAGGACACCAAGAACCTAGAAAGAGGCTCCATGGGACCCTCCATCTGGTAACATGATTATAAGTGCGCACCTCCGAGCCTGATTTCTGAGAGGCTGATTCTAACTGGCAACAGTCGGATTCATGGTCAAGACCCCTTCTGCAGCTCAGCATGGCCAATGGGCCTCCCTCAATTTGTGCTGCCTCTGAGGGGCTGGGGTTTCTAACACACCATTTGCAGCAGTTTCCCCACATCCTCCCTGGGCCGTGCTGTGGAAGTTGCACCTTGTTCCTGACCCTGGAGGTATAGATATGGGTATAGATATGGGTGCTGCCACCCACCCTCTGAGTCCAGCCCCAGCTCACCTTTCAGTACTTGACCCTCTGCTCCTGTCCTTCCCTCTGTACCTCTGGCCCAGGCTCCTGGCACCTCACAGGAGTTGGGGGTCCCTGAATGCCCTAAGGCTTCCCTGGCTGAAATTCTGGGTTCCACCTGTGAACATTCTCCATGAAGCCTCCCATTTTAAAAATACATCCCTCCCTCACCTGCACAGCAAGCTGAGTCCTTCCTCAGAGTGCCAGGTGAGAACTTGGTGTGTCTGTTTGGCTAGAGTGTGGCTGTGTGTTTGAGTCTTCCTGGTACCTCTGCATCCAGGAAGTGCTCAATGATTGCTGAATGAATGCATTTCCCCGTGCAGCCAGGCTCTTTCTCTTGTCTGGGTCTCCTGCAGGGCCTGGATGGGAACTTGGGAGGCCAATCCTAGGGCCACCTGTGGCTCTGCCCCTAGTGGGGGCTGATGGGTAATCTTGCAGCTCTGGGAGCCCCAGGGCCCACCTGTGTCACTGGGGCTGGAGGGGACTGGGCCTTGGGTTCCCTCCTTTAAGAAATGCTTGGTGCCCTGTTGTAGCATCCTTCTCGGCTGGAGTGGAAACCAGTCTCCTTTCTGAGAGGCTGCTGCACAGCGCCTTAGACACCAGCCTCAGGGCTGGCTCTGACCAGAGAGCCCAGGCCATGCTGGAAGCGGTCCTCCTACTAGGACCAGCCACTTGCATGAAGGACTGTCCTGGTCCCCATGGGACCCGGCACCAGGCACAGTGCCTGGTATACTTCTTTGAATAAGCACAGCTGGCAATGGTCAGCCCCAGTGCTGACCCCCTCAATATGCCTTTCTTACTGGTCTCATTTGAAGTGTTTCCTACTTCCCACTCCTGAGCACTCTGTACACTTTACAGAAGATAATGGCTTAATGATCCCTCTCTGGTACTCTAAGCCACGGAGAAAGAACTTTGAGCTTGGAGGCAGAAGCCCTGAGTTTGAATTCTGGTTCACACTGCTGAGTGACCTTAAATACATTATACTACCCCTCTGTGCCTTGTTAGTTTTGTCTGTGAAATGGGGGTGGCAGTCCCTCAGCATGAGTAGTCTTGAGGATCAAATGAGAGAAAAATGCTGAGTCAATGTAAAGTGGCAATGGGCCTTAGACTCCAGGAACTCAGTAAACAGTGGCTGCACTGTGGAGACAATGCACCTCCTTCCAGGATGTGCCTAGGGGCACCTCATCTCCACCACTCCTGGTCCAGGAACCCTTCCCACCCGACTTGGGCCCAGCCTAGTTCTGCTCTGGTTATGCTCCCAGAAATTGCATTTCCTGCTTTCCCAGTTTGTTTCAAGTCCTGAAGGCTTCTGTGTTGTGGTGGCATTAAATCCTCACTCCATGCAGGTTAAATAGGAGGTCTTCAACTCACTTTACAGAATAGGAAATGGAGGCAGACACAGAAAGGTTGAGATACATGCTTGAGACCATAATAAAGTTTGGTCTGGCACAAGAGGCTCCCCACTGTGGTCTAAGCTCCTCCCACTAGGACCTGCTCTTCCCCCTCCTGCCTTTTGCCACCATCCTCTGGCCCTGGAGACACCCAGCTGAGAGCAGCTGTCTTCCTCTACCACCAGAATCATATTTTTACAAGGCTGGCTCCCCAGGGGTGCCCATTTCCAGCCCCAGGCTGGCAGGGGGGTGGCTAAGAATATCCCAGGCTCGAGGCTCCCCAGCAGCTGTCCTTCTATCTGGGGATGAGCAGTCAGGGTCTGTGGCTATGTGGTTTTGCTGAGGCAGCCAGTCCTCCTGGGGGAGGATCTCTCTTACCAGGTGACCTGGGGCGGAGGCGAGCCCTGGATGGTGCAGGTCAGCCGGACCGTGGTGTGCTCCCAGACGGCATGGGAGCGAAGGGGGATCCAGAACCAGGGTCCCCGGCCAGAACACAGCTCCCTCAGCTCCTTGGCCCTCTGGACCTTCTCCTCTGTCTGGAGGCAGGAAGGGGCACCTGTGACTCCTATGAGCCAGGGACGGCCCTCCCCACCTTTGCCATGCCCCCTACACCCCACGCCCAGAACCTGGAGTCAGACCCACATGGGCTGAGCCCCTTTCCCCACCAGCTGAGAGGTGGTGCTGCCCAGCAGGTAGGGCATGGCCTGGGGTCAAGGTCTGACTCTGGCACTTACTGGCTGATGGACCACAGGCAGGGCCTCAGTTGCCTTACCTATAAAATGGAGATGATGATAATATTCTCCCCGCAAGGGGCTGTAGTAAGAATTAAATGAGTCAATATGGAGAAATGTGTCAAATACCGACATAAAAAAGCCCACGGCAGTGTGCCCCGGGAAGCGGTATGGCGAGTGACTTCAGATTCCAGCATTTGCTGGATTGGCAACAGACCCAGGCTCATTTAATTCCGCCTCAGACCTGAGATTTTTATAACCCCATCTGTGTCACCCAGGAGAAAACCAAGGCTCCGGAGCAACCCAGGTTACACAGTCAGAGGGTGGGGCTCCGAGGTTCAAACTCGGGGCCCACGCCCCTTCCTGGATGCCCTTTGGAAAGGGAGTGAGCGTAAGGATGGTGGCACCTGGCGGGCCCCAGGTCCGAGGCCCCAGGCTCCTTGGCTCCTCACCCATTGCCCCAGCGCCTTCCAGTCCCGATGCTGGCGCACCAGCCTCTGCGTGTGCAGGTAGTCGACCTCCGTGCGCTCGCAGTCGTTGCCGAAGCCCACCCGCTTCTGGCCGCGCTCCTCCAGCTCCACGGCGGAGCTCTGGCGCCTCAGCTGGGCTTCCCTGGGTGACAGAGGCCGTGAGGACGCGAACAGGGCCAGGACAGCCGCCCTCTGCCCGGCTCCCGGGGGGCACGCGACTCACCAGGACAACTCCGAGGAGGCCGTCAAGGCCAGGGCAGCGGCCAGCGCGTAGTCGGCAGCGCTGAACTGATGCTCTTCCTCACTGCTCCGGGAAAACGGAAGTTCATGGCTGCGGCAGGCTTGGCTGCGGATGTGGCTGGGGGCTCCCCAAAACTAGGGCTGATTTTAGGGTGCTGGCCTGCAGGCTAAGCCTCCCGTCTCAGACAGGGGCCTCCAAGGGGCAAGGCTGTACGACCTCCCCCATCAGACTGGGGTCTGCAGAGGGCTGGGTGTGCCCCCTCCTCAGACCGCCCCCCCCCCAGTGCTCCCACCTGCTGTGGTAGGTCCGCCTGCGCACTGAGGAGCCCATGTGCAAGCTGTGCTGTCGCTCCTCCTTCTGCTCCTCCTCCTGCCTGTGTTCCAGCCTGTGCACCTGGATGGCCTGGGGGGGCTGGGACTCCCCCACACTTCCAGGGCTGTGAGGCAGAGTCATGACTACCTGAGCAACAACCTGCCAAGGCCAAAGTGCACAGTCAGTCCTTCCACCAGTCGCTGCCTGTCCTTCCCTGTGTGCCCCTCCCTGCATCTCTAGAGGGTTAGGGGTGAGGGGTCCTCTCTCTAGTGGGTGGATAGGAGAAGGGCTGTCTGAGAAGGAGATGGATCTGCCCTTGGGCAAATCTTGGGCAGGCTTGGGTTCTGAGTCCAGCTTCTCCACCAGCCGGTGGTGCTCTCTTGGCTGAGTGACCAGGTCCCTGCCTGCCCTGCTGCACCACTAGGGACCACATGCTCCCTTCTCTGGCCTTTGCTTCCCAGATTCTGAGGGATCACACATTGATGTCTGAGACTGTGTTTAGAACTCAGGACAGGCAGATGTCTTCACCCTCCTGCAGATGTCCCCCTAGGTCCTGGTTTCCTGTCGTGGGGAGCCCTCCCTCTTTCTGCCTGCTTAACTAGCCACATTTCCAAGTCCAGTTGAGGATGCCACAGGCTGTGGTGCTACAATCCTAACTCCTCATTCCTGCTTCCAGTGTGTGACCTTGGACTCTCTGACTTGGTTTCCTCATCTGTAAAATGGGCCTACCAACCTTCCAGGGTAGCTGCAAAGGTTAGGTGAATGCCTAGCACTTAGTAAGTAAAACATGAGTGTCAGACATTAGCATGATTTTTTTCTCTAAACAAAAAAAGGCCCCACTGAAAAGCCTACACGTCAGCTGGAACTTTCTTCCATTATGCTGAGGAGGAGGGAAAGCAGCTACTCCAGTCACCTGAGCGGTTCGTTGCAAGCCATAATGGGCACCAGGTGTGCCCAGCTCCACCCCCTCCAACCTGGACCTCTACATCTACTCAAGGCCAGGCCTTGGCTGAGGCTGGGCCACAGTGGGCCACATGGCCTTTCTTCACCTTAGGGAATCACAGTGTACAAATCCTTTCTTATATTCTCAGGTTTTGGACTGAGCTTATCAGGAATCTGGGAGCAAGCGGGGAGTGTGGGTGGCCAGTGCACTCGCTGGCTTTGGGTTTATGTACTAAGTTGGTTTCAGACCAGGCCTCAGTGTGTCGCTGCTGGATCTCTGAGGGCTCCTCTGAGGCCAAGTTCCAGGACACGGTGGACTCCCCAGAATGGCATCACACTTGCTCCAGGTGAGCATTCTGGTGGCAGGACTCTAACCTGAAAGCACCTTGCCTGGCCTGGGGAAGGGAACAGAAGAGGAGGGAGGACCCTCAGCTTCTCCAGAGGGGCCTGAAGAAGGTGGCCCTGTTTGTGTGTGTGTGTGTGTGTGTGTGTGTGTGTGTGTATGTTGTCTTCTGACCTGTGTGGACATAGCACCCAGGAACCCTTTCTCTAGTTCTGTGATGGAGGAAAGATGAACCCACTGGCCCCTGAGATCCTTTGCCTGGAAGGAGCCTGGTGTGGGGTGGAATGTGGGGGTTTAGGCTGCTGAGGATCCATCTCAGTGGACAGACACTTCTTCCTGCTCCCTGCGGGTGTCCACAGCGGTGTACATCAGGAAGGACAGCAAATTGCCAGAGTGGTGTGTGACCAAGGACCATCCTTAAAGCTTCTTTGGCTCCTGCTGAGAATCTCAGCAATGGATCAATGGACACTCACCCTCTTTGGCTTTACTTCTGGTTCCCCCTGATGGAAGAGGGTCTCTCCACACCCCGAGAAATAGCCATCCCCTCTCATTCCACCCTCTCCTCCTCAGCCCAACAGGACAACTGCTAGATACTACCCTGGGTGGAGTGAGGTTCCCATGCCTTCCTGGGACACTGTGGTCCTGGCCCCAGCAGCCGAGGGTTAACATTACCGGGCATAGTTCACTGGCTCCCTTCCCCTGGTGCTGTGTCCTGATTAGCACCGTGCCTGGCCTGGCACTCATCCCTGACCTCGGGGCCTCCAGCAACCAGACTCCCCTGGAGCGGATGAGCCATCGCTGCTTTTTAAAGCACTGACTGATGCATGGGATTAAGCAGGGACAAGTTTGCAGCCTCTGCTGTCCTTTTCCCACGGGATCAGGGTGTTCTCTTCCCATAACTCCCTGTGGCCTGCAGGGAGGGGTCAGCACCCCACTCCTCCTGCAGAGACCCCAGGGAGGCCCCTCCCATCCTCAAGAGGGAGAGAAATGCCCAAGGTTGAGAGACTTGGTGGCCAGAGAAGCTGCACTGGGTGGTGGAAGCAGAGACATCCTGCCTCGGCGGACTCTGACGGCTGGGGCTGGGACACACTGTGGCTTCCCCAGCTCCCTAGAGGCTAGGATGCCCTGGCCCTGATGAGCAGAGGCATCTCCCTTTCTGGCTGGCCCTCTGTTTGCTGCCAGTCACTCCAGGCACTGGATGGAATCCCTTCCAGCTCTGAGTTTTGGGACCCAGGGCTTGGTCTGTCCCTGCTGTGGGGTCAGCAGGTGCGGCCAGCCAGCTGCAACTCTGCCGGACGCACCAGCTCACCCAGATCCCTGTGATGGCTGCTCCATGACTGCACAGACTCCAGTTCTGGAGGCACCCTGATCCCCACAGGTCCCTTTCTTTTAGCTTTCACAACATGGAAGACTCAGCTCAGAAGACCCAGGGAAGGGGAGGGGTTTCTGGGACCCTCTCCTATTTTCACAAGCACAAATCTTCCAGGCCTTGTTCCAGCATACATGTGTGCACACACACACAGACACACACACATGCACTCATGTAATCACTCCGAAAGGGAAAGCTGGGTCTCCCTTCCTCGAAGTGTCCCTCCCTACCCCAACCCATGGAGACAGAGAACTCACAAAAACAGCTGTGTCCACTTAGGAGCCTCTGGGGAGAAGGTCTTGATCCCGGAGGGTGAGAGGGTCCTAGGTCTCTTCTTGCCCTCTGCTCAGCGAGGACAGGGAGAAGAATGTGAGCCTGGAGCCGGCACGGTTATATATATAGCAGTGCTGGGATGGTGTGATGACAATGGATGGGAACTATGGCAGCGGGTGGGGGCAGGGGGGTATCCTGTCCTTCTAGCGAGGCTGGGCACAGTGACAGGTGGAGAGCCCCCACCCCCTGCTCCTCCCTCGCCCTCTCCTCCTGCCAAGTCTTGCCCCTGTTCAAGTGGAGGGTAGCGGCTTGGCCGGGCTGGAAGGCGGACACAGATGGCTTTCCCAGCTGCAGGAGTTCAGATCTGAGCTCTCCCTCTGGCTGCCTGGGTGCCCCTGGGAAGGTGCTCAGCTTCTTTGATCCGATTCCCTTTCTGAAAAACAGAGACTGTGGGTCCTGGCATCTATGTTTTCCCAAGGTGGCTGGGGTTGGGGGACTCTGAGAGTGCATCTTTAGGGCTCATAAGGGACCCCTGGCTGGTGGGGAGTGCGTGACATCTCTGCTCTCTACCATCTCAGCAGTTCTGGGCACAACCCCCAGCCTGGTCACCATAGGGGCAGGGAAGTACCTGGGGGCTACCAGGAAGGAACCCAGGATCAGGTTCCAGAGGATGAGCAGGTCTGGGAAGGCTGCTGCCCCACACACTTGGGGCCTCAGGTGGCCACTGACACTGCCTGTCACACTTCTTAGTGCCTTGGGTACTCCTCACTGGGGAACCATGCAGCCTAGTCTTATTCTGCACCCTGTGTCCTTTCGAGCTCCTTTGCTTCTGTACTCTGCCCTGTCTCCACAGCTTTCATAGCACTTTCGAGGGAGAACACTTGGTGTGGCCTCTCCTCTTCCTCCTCTCCTCCACCTGTCTCTTTCCCTCTCCCTCCCCCTTTCCCTTCCCCTTCTCCATCCTCTCCCTCTTCCCCTCCCCCCTTCTTCTCTTCTTCCTCCCCCCTCCTCTTTCATTTTCTTCTTTCTCTTCTGCCATTGGAGATTGAGCCCAAGGTTCTCACACTGAGCTACATCCCCAGCCCCTTTTACATTTTTAATTCTTTGATACAGGTTCTTACTAAGTTGCCCAGCCTGGGCTTGAACTTTCAATCCTCCTGCCTCAGCTTTTTGGGTACCTGGGATTATAGCTATGAATCACCATGCCCAGCTTGTCCCTCCCATCTACAAATGGCTTTCCAGGACTCACATGCTTGCCATGAGGGCTGAGTAGGAATCTGTACATGCAGCAAAGAGAGCTTTGCTTCCATCCAGCAGGACACAACCATTGCAACCTGTCCTACAGCCTCTTGGGATGAACCTAAGTACATGCCAGGGTCAGGGACCACCCTGAGTCTGAGTGGCCTGGGGTCCCAATCCATCCCATGACTTCCTAGCTGTATGAACTTGGGCAAATCACTTTGCCATTCTAGTTTGATTATTTGTACAGTGGGGGACAATAATGCCTTGCCTTGCAGTCTGACCGAAAAGATTTAATTAAGAAATATGTAACTTCTGGCAGAGAATGGTACCACACACCTGTAATCCCAGCACTCAGGAGGCTGAAACAAGAGGATTATGAGTTCAAGGTCAACCTGGGCTACACAGTGTCTCAACAAAACAAAATAAAACACACACACACACACACACACACACACACACACACAAGCAAGAGGAAAAGAAAAAGAAACTTGCAACCTCCAGCACAGTGCCTGGTACCCAACAGATGTTTGCTAAATGATAGCTCTGTCAGAGGGCCTTCTGCCACTCCGTGTGTCCCTCCATGAGCAATGCTCCTATCCATCACTGGGACCTCTGTAAGTAACAAAATAACAGCCCAGTGTTTATGGTTTATGAGCTCATAGGTGTGGTTTGGGGAGATGACTGGATCACTGGATTAGACCACTGATGGGTTTACAGCTGAGAGTGATGTTGGGAGGTGAAGCCTGGTGGGAAGAGGTGGGTCACTGTGGGCATGGCCTGCAAGGAAAACTCTCCTCTCTTGATAGCTCTGCTTCCTGCCTGCCATGCTGTGGACTGTTTCTCCTCTGCAATACCTCTCTGCCATGCCAGCTTGCCTTGGAGCCTGCTGACTGTACCCTGAAACCTCTACAAACTGTGAGCTAAAGCTTTCCTCCTCCTTTCCTCCTTCAACTTGTGGGTGTTGGGTATTTCGTTCCAGCAATGGGGAAGTAACTAAGATAACTATTGGCCATGAAGCTGAGCAGGTCAGATGACTTGGAGTCCCACAAACCTTGGTATAAATCACAACTTTGGGTAACTCTATTTACTCTTGAATCCTTGGGGACTAAAGGGAACTTGGCCTCCTTCCTGGGCCTCAGTTTCTTTATATGTACACTGGGGATACATTTCAAGCCAGCAGGGAACTTTACAGTCCATCTATTCATTCTATCTTTAACCCCAAGCATAGTGCCTGGCATACAACTAGACCCTAAATTTGGGTTTGTTTAAAATAAATGAATGAATGGATGAATACCACTTACTTTGTTCAGGCTGCTATATAACAAAGTACCTTAGGAATGTATTTCTTACTGTTCTGGGGCTGGGATATTCAAGGTCAAGGTGCCAGCAGATTCAGTGTCTGGTGGGAGCTTCTGTCTGCTCCAAGGATGGCTCTTCTTGCTGTGTCCTCACATCATAGACATGTCTGTAGAGGCTTCAACCTTTTGTGTGTGTGTGTGTGGTGCTGGAAATTGAACCCAGGGCCTCACACTGAGCTGTACCCCTAGCCATTTTTATTTTTATTTTTAATGTTGAGACAAGGTCTTGTCAGGCTTCCCAGGCTGGTCTTGAACATATGATCCTCCTGTTTCAGCCTCTTGAACAGCTGGGATTTCAGATGTGTACAAATCTCTTTTATAAGGATATTAATCCCAGTGTTGAGGGTGGAGCCCTCATGACCTGATCGCCTTCCAAAGGCTCCATCTCTTAATACTGTTGCAATGGGCACTAGGTTTAAACAGATGAATCAAGGGGCACCAACATTTAGACCATAGGAGTCTATTTTGCAGAATGGTTGTGAGACGCAAACTGCTGTCAAAAATGTGTAAAATGGCTGGGCATGGTGGCACACGCCTGTAATTCTAGTACTTGGGAGGCTGAGGCAGGAGGATCACCATGAGTGTGAGACCAGCCAGCCTGGGCTACATAGTTCAAGGCCAGCCTGAATTACATAGTGAGACCCTGTTTTAAAAAAAATGTGTAAAATGCCTGGCATTGTACTTGGCTCATATTTCCTTGGTTCTCCCCTTTCCCTCTTTCTTTTTCTCTTTCCTCCCTTTCCTGGACATGTGGCCAAATAGACAGTCACTTGAACCCTCCCTCTCCTTCCAGCTACACAGCCTCCATCTTTCCAGAGAGCAACCGAACTGTTCTTGGTTGATAGGTCCACCTGGTGGCCATAATGGGGAACTCTTGGCAGGGGTTCCCTCAGTTCCCTCTGCTCAGATAATGCCCCTGCCTCGCATTCTCTTCTCTCACTCTTGCACCAGAGGCAATTCTAGCTACTGGCCTCATGTCTCCAGGTCAAATCCTACCTTCTTGTGCCTCACTCAGCCCGGGGGTGAGCAGTGGGCTGGGGTCTAGGTGTGGTGTCCCCCAGCAACAGCTTAAGCAGCAAGTGCCTCTCTGGTCATGGCAGCTTCAGCTTACAGCTCTGTCCCACTGTCTGGAAGGCAGGGTGGGGAGAGCAACAGGGAACAAGCCTCAGAGGTGACACAGGGCCATTGCCTGGTGGTCCAGGCTGACACTCAGACTTGGAGGATACAGAAGGATCTGGCCCTCTGTGATCCCTCAGGGCTCAGCCATCCACTGGGTGGGATCTCAGGCATCTCCATGTGGCCCCAGGGTCTTGCAGCCTTGAAGCCCCTTGCCCCTTCCCCGGGGTGTAACAGGATGACTCAAGGGATTTGAGTTTAGGTTGCAGATGGAGAACCTGTTGGTATGAGGGCACCATCCTCTCAGCGTGCCTGAGAGGAGTCCCAAAGGAGTTTGTTAAGAATACAGATTCTCGGGCTGGAGATTTAGCTCAGGGATGCCACAACTGGCTCACAAGTGCAAGGTCCTGAGTTTGATCCCCAGTACTGGGGTAAAAAAAAAAAGAATACAGATTCTCCAGGAGCTGTGGATCTAGCAGGGCCAGTGGGATGCAGAAGCTGTGTTTTTAGTAATCTCCCTAGGGATTTTCATGAGGAGGCAAGTTTAGCAAATTGATGAAGGAAAGTTGCCTTTCTGAGCCACATTTTCCTCCTTTCCAAAATATCAATAATATGACCTAGCAGAGAAGGAAGATTAACAGGAGGGAGAGCAATCAGAATTGTAAGCTGCCCAGTAACCCAGTTAGATGCCTCTTCCTCTTTCTTCCTAGTACCACTGTTTCTGCTACTCTCATAACCCCCTTGTGTTAGTCAGTTTTCTGTCATTGTGACAAAATACCCAAGATAATCAACTCATAAGGAGGAAAGATTTGTCATGGCTCATGGGTTCAGTCCATGGTCAGCTGGCTCCGTTGCTTTCTGGCTTATGGTGAGGCAGAACATCATAGTGGGGAGGATGTAGAGCAAATCTGCTCACCTCATTGGTGGCCAGGAAGTGAAAAGACAGAGGAAATGACCAGGGCCCTAACATCCTTTCAAGGGCTCACCCCCAGTGACCTAATTCCTCCCCCTAGGTCCCATGTCCTGAAGGTTCCACCACCTCCCAAGAGTACCATAAGCTTGGAACCAATCCTTCAACCATGAGCCTTTGGGGGACTATTAAGACCTCAACCATAATACCCGTTTCCTGTGGCTTTGCTTCCTGTGGTTACCTGTATTCAACTATAGTCCAAAAATGTTAAATGGAAAATTCCCAAAATAGTCAATTCGTAAGTTTTAAGTTGCAGACCATTCTGAGTAGAACAATGAAACCTCACCCTGTCCTGCTCCATCCAGCTCCAGACATGATTCCTCCCTTTGGCCACGGAGTCCACGTTGTATACACTACTCTCCCATTAGTCAGTAGCCATCTCCATTGTCATCTGTGTTATCATGGGGCAAGTAGCCTTTATTTTACTCAATTCAGTCATTGTTCTATTTTATTATTAAATATTTGTTGATCTCTTCTGGTACCTAACTTATAAATTAAATTTACTGTGGGTCTGTAGATGTAGAACACACAGTACATACAGTGTTCCATATTATCTGGGGCTTCAGGCACACTGGGGATCCTGAAATGTTTCCCCTGAGGATAAAGGGAGTTCTGTATTTCTACTTTTTTTTTTTTTCCTTTGGTACCAGGGATTGAACTTGGGTCCTTTTGCTTGTGAGGCAGGCGGTGTATTTCTATTCACTCATGCCTGGGCTTGGCCCTGTCATGACTTGGAGGCAGGTGACACCTTGGAGATTTACCTGTCTGGGATGGGCGGGTCAGGGCCATGGAGTTTCCTGATATGGGGCCAGGACTCTCAGGAATGGCAGGGTCCCCAGGGACTTGGACACCTGTTCTCTAACTGGTTCCAGTTCATCTACAGGCCTGGACTGCCTGGGGGCCAGAGACCTCTAAAACAGACTTGGAGCCAGACCCTCAGACTCCTCCCTCTGAGAATCTTTTTTGGAATGTTTGTATCCTGTGTGATCCTATGAGGTGGAAGAGATGTTTATGGCTCTTAACAAAAACACCTTTGTATCTCACTGGCCCCATGCACCCAGTGCAAATTGTCCAGCTGTTCTGTTGTTTTCAATAATAAACAAGGTGAAGACAATTAACCTTTAGCCAAGGGACAGGAAGTAGATTTATTTGCAGTGTCCAGACCAGGCTGTGCAGGTGGGTGACTCCCCTGCCTCTGTTGCATAGATATTGGGTCAGCGACTCTGAAGAGATGTTAAATATTAATTGCACACAGATAAGAATGCCACCACCTGTCACCGTGTCCCAGGGAGGGGAAGGGGTGGGAAGACAAGGTGAGACACAGGTGAGTACAGAAAAAAGGACACTGTGTACTCCAGGACAGGCCACTCTTGGGCAACTGGAGTTTGATTTTGTTTCTCAGAAACTTGGGGCAAGAAGGTGGGAACAGGGAGCCCTTATCTTTCAGGGACCCATGAGGTGCCCTCCCCTCCTTAGGCCCCAACAGGTATGGAATGTCCTTCTCTTGATGAGGACAAAGAGCCTGGATCTGAGCACCAACTCTGCTGTGGCCTGCAGAGCGAGGCTTGGTATGTCCCTTCTCCTCTCTGGACTTCAGTTTCCTCCTCTAATGGTCATCTGAGATGTGCAGAGAGAAAGATGTAGTGGCTTTCTGAAAGCACAGAGCAGGGTGCCTCTTTTTCCAGGAGCAGATGCCAGCTGGCCTCCGGTGGGTGGCAGGAGGTGGGAGGGACAGAAGCCCTTGATGGTGGCTGTAGTCAAAACAGCTTCCACCTGGAACCACAGGGACAGAGCTCCGCCTCATGGATCTCTGTACCCTGTTTTCAGAGGGCTCTGTAATCCCTCCCCTTGCTTGCCCTGGGCGGTCTGGCTCTTGGCTTGACCTGGAGCAATCCTGAGGCAACTGGGATCCTCTGAGTCCTGGAGAAAATGCTCAGGAGGTCAGAAGCCAACTCACATGGACAGAGTCGCTCCTTGCACTGCCAGATCAATAAAAATTCACAACAGGAAACAGCCACATTTTGGGGCAACACCCATGTGCCAGCTATTGTTAAGCACTTTATAAACATTAATTTCACCCTCACCACAACCCATGACTTGGGTGGTATTGTCCCCATTTTGCAGCTGAGGAAACTGAGGTTCTGAGCAGTGATTCATTTGGTTGCAGTCACACACCTGGTTAGTGATGAGGTTGAAATTTGAACCCAGATGGTCTAAACACAAGATTGAGTTTCCAAAGCTGTATAAAAACAGTTTGTTTTGGGTCCCCTTCAGGGGCTTCATGGCCCCATGTTTCTCTCTCTCTCTCTCTCTCTTTCTCTGTCTCTTTCTCCTTTAATAATGAGGATTGAACCCAGGACTTTTGCACTGAGCTACATTCCCAGTTCCTTTAAATTTTTAAAAATTTTGAGCTGGAGTATTACTAAGTCGCTAAGTTGCCCAGACTAGGCTCAAAGCTGCAATCCTCCTGCCTCAGCCTCCCACAGTGCTGGGATTACAGGCATGAACCACCATGCCAGGCTCTGTGTTCTTTTCAAATCCAGTTCTCAAGATAAAGCTGGAAACTCCTGCCTGAAGGAAAGGCTTGTATGGCTACCTCCCTAGACTGCATTTCCTGGAGGGTGAAACTGGAATGATACCACTTCAGGCGTGGGCCCTGGTGTGGACCAAGCCCCAGCCATACCCCTCCCAGCAGTCTCACTACTGTGCTACCTCTGGCCTTGGCAGAAGGGCAGGTTGCTCTGGTTCTGCCCAGCCTGCCACTGCAGGCTTCTTCTCCCACCTTGGGCAGATGCCACACTCTGCTGAGCTAGATTATGAAATGGTCCTAGAATGGGGTCAGGCTCCCTGCCAGCCCAGAGCCCAGCATCCTCAGAGCTGGAGCTCTGGGTCTCTAGGGGTTTGGCTGTCTTACCTCCCTGGACCCTGACTGTCCTGCCTGCCAGGTTCTGAGAGCTTATGTCATGTGCACATGTCACTCATTTACCCTGGTCTTCTCCAGCTGGAGTTCCCATAATGCTTTTCAGCTCTGACAGGGAACTCGTGCACAGCAGGCCCCCTGTCCTCCTTCTTCTGGCTCTTCCCCAGTTTTCCCACATTGGCTGGGCTGCAGAGCATGTGGCATGGCTGGGTGTGAGGTTGACAGCCAAGAAGGAGATGCTGGTGGGGACCAAAGGAAGCCCAGGCCAGCTTTGCTTCTCTCAGGACTCCCACTGCACGGTGAGGGCCAGGCCTTGGAAAAGAGAGTCCAGCTCTGTGGACTGCTTGAGCTCCAAGGCCCTGGGGCCTGGTCTCAGGGGCTCAGCCTCAGATACCTGAACCTCGTCCTTGGGACACACAAGGGAGTCCAGCAGGCCCCAGGGATGTGGCCCCTGGTTGGAGGTGGAGCAGGAGAGGGAAGGAGGGTGCAAAGGGAGAGACACAGGGTGGCCTTCGATCTGCACAGAGGAGAGGAGGGAGAGCGGGTCCTGTAGGTACGGTAGGGTCTCTGGGTCCCCATTGTGTAGCACATGCAGGTCCAGTTCTCTGTCCGTACAGACCCCCAGGGGTGAGCGGAACAGTTCTGCTTCCTGGAGTCCCTCCATGGTCACAGAGCTCACTCCCTGCAGAGAGAAGTCACCAGGGATGCAGCTTCCCACCGGTGCCTCTTTTTGGAGCTGACCTTTGGGCCTGAGAAGCTTGGGACTGGAGGGCATCCCTGGGGGCAAGCTGGTGCCACAGCCTTCCAGGCATACCCCGTAGGAAGCAGGCCCTCCATCCCCAGTGGCCTGGGAGGTGTAGGAGGGAGGCGGAGCTGTAGAGAAGGCCTGTGGAGTGTAGAGTAGGGCTTTGGCATCAGGGGCCACCTGCAGAGTGTAGGACAGGGGCCTGACCTCAGGGGCTGCCTTCGGGTTGTAGGACGGTGGGGAGAGCGTCTGGTGAGGTGGCACATTGGCAGCCCGGAGGATGGAGACGTCCGAGTGCCCCAAGTAGGCCATCTCAGGCAGGTTGTGTAGCGTTGTGGCCCCTGGAGGCTCTGTGGGCCCGGAGATCATGACCTGGGCGTACTGCACGGGCTGGGCCAGACTGCTGGGGCTGCTGAGATCCAAGGCGGGGATGAGCACGTGCTCCTGGATGAAGCGCAGCGGCTGGAAAGTCAGCACTCGCTGGACATTCTGTGCAAGGATGACAACAACCCGTGCTCTTAGGGCGAGTCCTGCGCTCCCCATGGGGCTGTGGGTAGGCGGGGCCCTCCACGGGGGTGGGGCTGTGGGAGGGGCCCTGTCAGGTGCATGGGCCTGTGTCGCGTGGCTCAGTGGGTAGAGCCATTGCCTAGCACGCATGAGGCCCTGGGTTCCATCCCCATCATAGCAAAAATAAACAAATAAATAATGTATGAGCCCTGCCTCCCCCCTGCACAATGATTCCTCTAAAGAGGGACGGGGCTCTAGGCCTTTGCCCCAGAGCCATGTCTGCATCTATGTTCTCTCTGGGAGGAGATTTAGGGTCTGGTTTCCCCAGGAGGTAGATAATCTAGGAAGCTGGGGACCCAGATTTGGGGGTGTTGTTTGGCTCACGGGGCCTTGAGGGCCTGATGCAGGGCTCAGGGAGAAGGGTAGGGCAGCAGGGGAGACCAGGGGAGCTGACAGACGCAGCTCCCGTGGGTGTGGACATTAAGCAAAGTGCCTTCAGAGCTCCTGTGCCTCGCGTGGGGCAGCTGCTCCAAGTGCTGAGGGCTGCGAGTGGGACTCTGGGAGAGTCTGGCTGCTGGGGCAGAGAGGAGGCTCAGGGCAGCCAGCGGGGCCTGGGCTGTGCCTTGGGAGGTTCACACAGGGAGGCACAGTTTAAATTTAATTGCTGTTATTTGAAACTTGGGAGATTTCACAAATTGAAATACTGACTTTTCTTTTGAAAACCGAAGATAGGACAACACCTGGCCTGCAGTCCCCTTGCTGTCACTCAGGTCCTGTCACCCACCTGCCCTGGACACACTTGGGCTGTATGGCTTTTCTGTTCCATGTCCACCATTCCCGGTCACCCACCCCTCTGCTGGTGACCATTTTTGTCAACGTTGGGCTGGATCAAGAATTCCAACAGGACACCCACTAGACTTATGGTACCCTGCAGTTCAGGGAGAACCAGGGGAGCCCCTGTTCCCTGGAGCTTTGGGGCCCTCCCTTGTCCTCTCCCTCCTGCCCAGCTGGGATGACTTACCAGGGAATTGGGGGGCACAGGTGGCTTGGTGATATATCTGTTGCTCAGGTAGAAAAGCATGGTGACAAGGAAGCCAGCGAAGAAGAGGACAGCGCCTGAGAAGAAGTAGGTCCACGTCCGATCTGGGAGGAAGGGGAGGCCACGTGAGGCTGGGCCCTGCCCTGGGTAAGGAGCTACAGGGCCCCTGGCCAGGACGGTGGGCTCTGCTCCCTCCAACATGGAGATGCAGGGAAAGCCCCCTCTTGACTCCCAGCCCACGGCTCCATCCCCACTGCCAGGGCCTCTGGCCCACCGGCCAGGCTCATTTAGGGCCCTGCAAAGAGCCACCAATTGGTCTTCCTGTGGGCCAAGGGTCTGTTCCTCAGTCAGTGTCTGCCTGAACAAGGAGAGACCCAAGGAAGAGGTCTGCCTAGACAGGATGCAGGTTTGGGCCACCAGCATAGGGGACTTCAGTGTCCCAGTATTCAAGAGTGTGGTCCAGAAGGGAGGCTTCGGGGGCCAGAAGGACCTGTCCCCTTTGCTGTGTGGGGCCCTCCCCTTGTGGGGAATGGCATGAGGGGGGGCAAGCAGAGACTTCTGGAGGGCAGAGTGCAAGGCAGAGCCCCTCCTGCCTCTGTCTAAGGGCAGCAGGAAGGGAACAGCAGAGGGTGGGTAGAAGGGACAACTTGCCTGTCCTGCTCTGTCTCTCTGCCAGGGAAGGGCCTGGGTGTCAGGAGGACCTTGCCTAGGAAAGGGATAGGAATGCTACCCCTTCTAAAAGGGCAGGATGGGAGGTGGGACTCCAGTGCCTGAGGCTTCTCCCTGCCCAGCCCATTGTGCGGGGCGCCTTCCGGTCTGTGCCATTTCCTGGCAGCACCCTGAGCAGGACTTGAGAATGGGCTTTTGGAGGTGGTGGGAGAGGTTTTGGTAAAACTGAGTTTACATTATCCAGGGTCCTGATTGTCCAGGTCACCCTTGTCTTCCCGACCCCAAGTGGCCTCAGTGTGGGAGCTGACCACCAGCCTCCACGAACTCAGCTGGCACAGTAAACCCCAGGAATCTCAGAGCCTCTACTTTGAGCCTACTCCCTGATCCTCCCTTGGCCAGCGTGGCCTAGGCATCTCCAGGTCAGCTGCCCATGGTCACATGATACCCATCAACCTCTCCTCTTTCCATATGATGTGCCTCATGTTAGTGGGAAACTGCTGCTCATTGCACCAGGACAGGATGGGAACTTGGGATGTTCCCTGGCTTGAGACATTTCCCATGGGCCATTTTGCCCAGAGGGAGATGGGATGGAGTAACAAGATGCCAGCCCAGGGTAAGGAACATGCATGCTGAGCATTCTCCCTGCTATACCACCCTCTCTGGTCTCCCCTTTATTAGTACCAGTTGCCTGTGAAACACATCCTACAGGCCATGCAGTGTGCTGGGTGCTCTACCTATGTCATCCCAGCTAATCATCAGAACAATGCTAAGGATAAGGATGCTCCTTTCTTGTAGATCACAAGGCCGAGTCTCAGAGAGGGTAAGTGACTTGACCATAATCACACAGCTTCTCAGTGGAGAAGCCAGGATTGACACCTACACCTCCAACTCTCCTCCTCACAGCCAGTACCTAATGATGTCTCTGTTTCCTCATCTGTACTCATAAAATAACGATATGGGTGAGATGATCTTGAGATCTATTTCCAGCACTAAGATGCTGGTACAGTGCTCTGTAACTCTCCAGACATCCTGAAGGAAATCACATGGAGATTCTGGGCTCTGGGTGAGGCAGAGTCCAGGAAATAGGGTCAAGGGCAGGATGTATCTCTCTGAAATGGAAGTAAGGGGAATAAACGTGCAGTCGAGGGAAGAGCTAGAAGCCAAGCTGCAAGGTGGAGGTTAGAGCCCTGGTTTCAGAGCCAGCTGACTAGCTGTGTTGTCATGGACAAGTTACTGAACCTCTCTGACCCAGAGCTCCACCTCTGTAAAATGGGGATGATGAGACCCAACTTTCAGTATTGTTTTAAATATAAATAACATGCAATAATAAAGATAGCAGAGTAGATGTAAAGCATTTGAAACACATAGTAGAAATAGAGTAGAAATTAATAAGTGGTAGGAATTGTTTTTAATTTATTTTATTTTGAAGGATGAGGTATCACCTATATGTCAGTAAAAGATACTCATCAGGATGTGTGATTTGTATAAAATAGCTAGGTCTTTGAAAAGATGATGTCACATCATGGATGAGGTAAGTGTGGAGTGTCTGCATGTTGTCAGAAACAGAGTGAGATTTATCTGCTGAGTCCAGGGGAGAGAGGCACAAACCATGTACACAATGCCAGCTGGGTGCCCACTCAAGACCAGCTGGCTACCCATTTCCACTCTCTAGTTCCCCCTGGCCCAGTTTTACTCTGGTCTCCCAGGCGTTGCCCAGGAAGGATGCCCAAGAGTGGCCTGGTCCTCTACAACCAGGCAGGGGAGGCTCTGGGATCCGGTGGGCACTTGGGCCGCTGATAAGCTGAGTTCCCACATAAAGCCAAGAATGGGACCCAGTTACCCCCCGGCCCTGTGCTATGTCCAGCTCCCAGAAATTACACACAGACACTAATCTAAACAAGATGGCAAAAGTAGAAACTGTTTTCCCCAATCCGTCCAATTTGCTGCTATAGTATTCAGATTCTAATCTTGTGGCATGAAGAATCGCACTGTTTCTCTCTGCCTAGGAAAAGAAACACTAATAAAAAGATCAGAAGCTGGGTGTGGTGGTGCACACCTGTAATCCCAGCACTCTAGGGGGCTGAAGCTAGAAGATCGAAAGTCTGAGTCTTTACCTGGTCAATTTGGCAAGGTTCTATGTCTCAAAATAAAAAAATAAAAATGGCTGGGGATGCAGCTCAGTGAGAAGGCCCTGGGCTCAATCCCCTGCCCTACCAAAAAAAAAAAAAAATCAGATGCTTATGATTGAGTGGAGTTTCATATCTGCAGTAGTGCAGTAGTGAGAATGTGGCCTCTGCAACTGGGTTTTGTTCTGTCCTTCACCTGCATGACCTTGAGCAAGTTACTTAACCACTCTGAACTTCAGTTTCCTGTTCCATAAAAGGAGAATGGTAATAAGGCCTGCCTCATACACTGCTCAGGAGGCTCCTGCTTAGTGGTACCCGGTGTCTGGTTAACAAGGCAGAGAAGCTAATTATCGTCATTGCAGTCATTATTGTTTGGCTTTGGAAGGCATTGAGGGATCCTGTTATCTTCTTTGCTCCCCCTCCTGTTCCATGTAGATTCCCAGCGCCACCCCCACCCCAACTGCCATATATCACTTGGGTTGATATTAAGGTGAGTTTGCTTTGCCAGGATACTCACAGCACTGGCCAGAGAGAGGAAATTCAGATGTAGGCTGAGGGTGGGGATTAAACCTTTGCCATGACAACCCATCCGCTATGGTGGTTATGATAAACAAAGATCGGTCTTAATATTACACGGCCCTGCCATGGTTTTTCAGTGCACTGCCAAGCTTCATTTTGGGTACAGGGAGGGAGGAGCGGACTTAAGCCCTCACTTGCGTCCATCCGGGCTTCTCAACCCCTCGGGGCTCCCGAAATGCTCACCTGGCAGCGTCTTCACTCTGCACACATAAGGGGCGCTCTCCTTGGACCAGGTTGGAACTGAAATCACGATGCTCCCAAGAAATTCTGTGTCAGGGGTCAAGCCAGAAAACTCAAATTCTCGCTGCTTCCCTCCAAGGTGCTGAATTGGACAGAGGGTCAAAGTGAGCAAGGCCAGTCTCCGAGTGGAGCCCAAGCCAGCCCGCACTCCAGACGAGAACCACAAGATCAGCTTGCAGTGCTTCATTCCGGTCTCTGACCTTTATTCTCCAATCCAATCAGCCTCCAAGCTGCCTGGACCTTTGGCTTAGCGCTACACTTTGTAAGCAGCCTACAGATACTACCACGGCTCATGGCCCCGGCCACCCCTGCTCTCCTCACAGTCTTTCTCATCTTCCTCCTCCTTCCTTAGCAAACATCAAAAGTCCTTTGAAGCAGGGCATGCTGGTGCAAGTCTGTAATCTCAGCAACTTGGGAGACTGAGGCAGGAGAATCAGTCTAGGTAATTTAGTGAGAACTTATCTCAAAAAGCAAAAAGGGTTGGGGATGTAGTTCTCTCTTTTTTTTTTGGTACCAGGAATTGAACTTGGGACCTTGCACTTGCGAGGCAGGCACCGGAACCACTGAGCTAAATCCCTGGCCAAATAACACGCCTTTATTTTCATTAACCTTTTTTTTTTTGGTACCGGGAATCGAACTCAGGTCCTTGCGCTTACAAGGCAGGCAGTGGCACCACTGAGGGATGTAGTTCAATGAGATGTCCTTGGGTTCAGTCCCTAGTACTGAAATAAAAGAAGAAAAGAAAGAAAGAAAAAGAAGAGAAAGGAAAGGAAAGGAAAGGAGAGGCAAAGCAAAAGCAAAACAAAAAGACCTTTGAATGTCCATCCCTCTCTTGCTTTCCTCTTGGCCTTTGCCCGAAGTGGGCTTCAGCCTGGACTCCTACTGTGGCCTCCTTACTGGTCACTTGTCTCTGATTTGGCCCTTGTCTGTTTTCATATTCATCTTGGTGCCACTGGGATCATTATAGAAAATTAGTAGAATTACAATGCTTCTCTATTCCAGATCCTTGGATGGCCTGGCCTATATTTATAGGACACAATCCTGGTCCCTGCCTCCCATCCACACGTGTCTGTGTCCACAGGCCACCTGGCTTTTCAGGCTCGGGAGGTGCAGCGCCCAACTCTCTGGTCACTGTACCTGCTGAGGGAAGTCCATGCTCCTTTGTCTCCGCTGCTCTCTCCTCCACTCTGGTTTCTGGCGCTCACCCTCCTGTGTGCCTCTGAACTTTTTCACCCTGAACTCCTCTCTGCGTCCCCCTCTTGTTCAGCTCCTGCCTCTCTTATGCTCTTCTTGACTTGGTTCTGCAAGATTGCTCTTCATGCATTTTTTTTTCTTCTCTCTCGTACACTGTAGTCACTTAGTGATGTAATCTGGGTCTGTGGCTTCTCTGATCACCAGTGTGGGGATAACTCCCACACTACTCAGAAAGATCTACAGTTCAGATGGGCACTGCTGGCTCCCTTTATGGTATCTCTGTGTGGGCACCTCTTGCTCAGCATATCAAACACATGGACCTCTTAGATGGGATCTGCCCTGAACCACACCCACACTTGTTTCAGATTTTCTGATTCTGTTAATAGCATCATTCTTTTTCTATAGACCCAAATCCCAAATGTAGAAATCATCTTTGACAAATCCCCTCTCATATTTCTTCTATCTAATTGCCTTAAGCAATGCAAACATCTTCCATTAAAGGGCCAGGACCTGGGCCGGGGATTTAGCTCTGTGGTGCCACTGACTGCTTTGCAAGCGCAAGGTTCTGAGATTGATTCCGGGCACCAAAAAAAAAAAAGGGCCGGGACCTGTATTCCTGAAAGTGCACAAGCCAGCAAGAGATATACTATAAATAGGAAAACACAGGTTGAAAATAAATGGGTGGTAAAAAAAAATATACTATACAAGCTGTAAAAAGACTGGAGTGGCTAAATTGGTATCAGGTAAAGTAGATTTTAATACAAAGAGTTTATCCAGAGGTAAGAAAGGGACACTTCGTGTGATCCAATGGCCAGTTTACCAGGAGGATGTAACAATCATTAGTGGATATGTCTAATAATACTTTCAAAACGGGTGAAAGAAAAATGCAGAGAATTAAAGAGGAAACCAGACAAATCCACCTCATGGTTGGAACCTTTAATACTTTCAGCAGCTCAGAGCACAACAGATCCCTCCCCAAGTCAGGAGGGAAACAGAAGCTCCTCATAATACTAATAGTCATCTCTACCTAATTGGTATTTATGTGGCATTCCACCAAACAACCACAAATACACATTCTTGTCAGGAATATGTGGAATATTCATCAAGACAGGCCACATGCTGGCCGTAAAACAAATCTTAATCAATTTGAAGGACTGATATCAGGCAGAGTGTGTTCTCTGACCACAAACTGAATTAAATTGGGAATCAATAATAATAACATCTTTAGTTAAACTCCAAATATTTATCAAAAACAGCAGTGATCAGGACTCTTCCTCCTCAATAACCTCTAATTGCTCTCCTTGCCTTCTGAAACAAACACACTCTCTCCTCCCATCACCCCCAGCTGTAGAGCATGGATCCAGCCAGTCTGCTCAAGCTTCTCTCAATTTATGCCCTTTTCTTCCACCTTGCATTCTGATTAATCTTAAGACACTCCTGGTAGAGATCCTTGCAAACAGTGGAGAAGCAGCCAAAAGGACTGCAGCAGCAGAATCATCTCCAGCATTTTCTAAAGAGAGCACCTGAGGATGCTAATAGAGGTAGTTTTCTACAGTGTTAGAAGGTATTTTCTACAATTTAGAAGACAAACTTAAAAATCTATCTTATGCAAAAAAATTTTTATGGTCAAATAAACCTGAGAACAGTTGTATTAAACAAATCCCACTTTGGAGTCTTGCCCCTGAAGGACTTGTCAGAGCCATCAGCATGCTATTGTGTACTTGTGCATGAACCCACAAGAGTGAGGGTGTGGCTGTGATGTTTACAAGGCTTAAAAAGAAGCCCTCCAAGAAATGTGATTTGGGAGTTGGGGATTTAGTTCAGTGGTTCCGCTGTCTGCCTCGAAAACGCAAGGTCCAGAGTTTGATCCCTGGCACCAAAAAAACAAAAAAAAGAAGAAAAGAAATATGATTTGGGAAACGCTATTTTATATACCACCTTATCTTTCTACTTAAAGCAACACAGATCTAATTGGGAGAGATGGGGTACCCCAGACAAGGAAGGACCAGCCTTTAACATACATGTACCATTTGGTAGGTGTGGTTGACATGGAGCTCCAAGCGGTAGAACAGGTCCTGGAAGATCTCCTCCAGGGTGAGCTGGTGGCCATCTGTGGTGTGCACGGGTGTGGGAGTGGGATGGACAATCATCTGAATGGATCTCACTTGGGGGACACAAGTCACATCTGGTGGTTTGATGGTAGCTGAGAAAAGGGAGAGAAAAGAGAAGAGAAAGTCAGAATTGTCTGGCAGGGTCTGAGGCTGTGTGGACGATGAGGAATGACTGTGCCCCCTCCCCTCCCACCCCAAGCCCGGAGGCATCAGCTAAGCCAATGGGCAAAAAGAGCAAAGTCCTGCACATGGCTGGTGTCTGGGTGAAAGGGTGGTGAAGGGATGACCATGGGCGTGGGGTCACGCCCTCGAACCCCTGGCTCTGCCCCCAACATGCCCAGGGTGCGGAGCCCCTCTGCACCTTCTCCCTACTCCAGGGGTCAGAGGCCAGTGGTTCCCTCACCCCAGACATGGGGGCTCCTACTCACTGTGTTGTAGCGAGTTGAACCGTTCGGTCATCTTGGTGGCTGACCAGCCTCCCGAGCTGATGGCCGTGACCCTGGCATAGTAAAGCTCAGTGAGGTTGCCTGTCTCCATGGTCAAGTTGCAGGACTTCTGGGTGATCTGCTGGCAGCCCACTTTTGCCAGCCATTCTGGCTCTCCGTACCTGGAGGTGAGGGAGCAGTGGCACATTGTTAGTAAATGCCCTCCGCTAGGCCTGTGGTTTATTGATGATGATAACGATATCTAATATTTACTTAGCACCTTCTGTGTCCCGGGCCTTTCATGTGGATGATCTCAGTAGATTCTCACAATGACCCCTCAGGTGTGTATATTATTTTCCCTCTTTTTCAAATAAGGAAGCTGAGCCTCAGAGGAATAAAATGTGCCCATGCTTTTGAAGTGTACACGTGGTGAGCTGGATTTGAACCTAGCCAGTCTGAGTCCACATTATGGGCTCACTGTTACCATAAGGCTTTAAAGCAAACCCTATTATCCCCACTTCACAAACAAAGAAATTGAGAATCAGAGAGGGCAAGAGACTTGTCACAGGAGGCAGAGGGAGGACCAGGAACGGGACTTCAGGTTTGCAGACTCCTGGGCTCCCGTTCATCCTCCTCCCTGGCTTCATGGGAAGAGAGAACTGGATGGGGGCACGGAGTCAGGTGGTGGGCAGAGCTTTGTGTTCACCTTCTCTCACCAATAATAGCAAAACAATTGTTGGTAGCTTCTTATTTGTCAGGAACAACTGCTAATGACTTCATTTTATTTCAGCCACCTGACAACTTAGGACAAAGATACTGTCATTTTCCCCAGGCAGAGCCAGTAGAACTAACCACTTTCTGCAAAAGAAATGCAAAGAAGCAGAGCTTTGTGGGCACTGGGACTTGGGAGAGGGGGATGTTTGGTGGGGTCAGCTGTGGGGCGGTGTCTGAGGGACGGGTGGGGCGGGAGGCCTACATCTTGTATTCCACGCTGTAGACTGTTCCTGGGATGCTCTCTGGCTTGCCGTCCCATGTGAGGATGTTTTCAAAGTTGCTGGACTGGAATTTCACGTGCTGAAGAAGCTCAGGGGAGTCCTCAGCCATGTGAGCTGCAGGAGAGTGAGGAGAGGGTGAGCGGTGGGCTCATGGACCCTGGCCCCGGCCGGCCAAAGAGGGGTGCTACCCTCCCTACTGGTGATCTCAAGAACACTTCCACCACCCTCAAAAGAAACTGTGGTCAATCCCATTCTCCTTCAACTCAGTCCCTAGCAACACCTCTCTGGATTTGCCTATTTTGGACTTAGCACGTACACAGAGTCGTGGCTTCTTTTTGCATGTGGCCTCTTCCACTCAGCTTAATGTTTTCAAGGTTCATCTGTATGGTAGCATGAATCAGCCCTTGCTGCCTTTTTATGGCTGGAAAATATTCCGTGGTATGGACAGACCACGTTTTGTTTATCTATTCATCAGCTGGTGGACTTTTGGGTTGTTTTTACTTTTTGGCAACTGTAAATAATGCTGCTGTGAAGATTTGTGCAGGAATTTTTCAGTGGGTGTATTTTTAATTTCCTTGGACCTGTAACTGAGTGGAATTGCTAGGTAACTCTGTTTAATTTGTGTGTGTGTGTGTGTGTGTGTGTGTTTGGTGACAGGATTTGAACTCAGGGCCTCACACATGCTGGGTTACTGCTATACCACTGAGCTACACAGCCAGCCCACGAAGTTGTTCAGGCTATTAGAATTAAAATTTCCTCATATC
Organism: Heterocephalus glaber; assembly: GCF_053883595.1. Taxonomy (NCBI): domain Eukaryota; kingdom Metazoa; phylum Chordata; class Mammalia; order Rodentia; family Bathyergidae; genus Heterocephalus; species Heterocephalus glaber. The sequence goes on along the minus strand of NW_028258302.1, from coordinate 17,665,241 downwards.
TGAGGTGGAAATAAGTCTCCCTTCCTGATGACCGACAATAATGACAAGAGCAGTGGTTGATGTTTATGAAGGCCGTGTCAGACCCAAGCCTCTCGCTTCATCCATCCTCAGGACAGTCTGATGGGATGGTCTCTACTACTATCCCCATTTTGTGGATAAGAAAAACTGAGACTCACTGAAATGTTGCCCAGTGTCAGAGGAGGCAGTGACAGAGCTGCCAGGCACTATGGCACAAGAATGGTGGTGGTGGGAATGCCGTGGGGCAAGGTCTGGGAAGGTGTTCACACAGAAGAGCCCAGTGTGTGCTGAGTCCAAGGGGGAGGACCTGGGAGGGGAGAGCCCTGTGTGGGAGGGGCCTGGCCCATGCTGGTCTGGGGCTTTCATAAAGGGCCCAGGCTAGGGAGGGTGGGAGGAGAGAGAGGCGCACACAGCTCGGATCAGGGGGCAACTCAGGGGGTACAGTCTGCACTTAGAACATGCTTGAGGCCCTGGGTTCAGCCCCTAACACCAAAAAGAAAACAAAAAGGTGTCTGCCTCTGTCCATCCCAGCCCAGTCCTTTTCTCAGCTTACTGCCACTCAGGACAAGGGGGCGCAGCAAAGACTGGGCACCAAGCAGGGGTTGGAGGTGGGGAGTCTGCACTGTAAACGAAGAGCCCTTGACTTAGAGACCCCCTTGGTGGTGGAGAGGAAGAGGGGCCAGCAGATGGTGGCCAGGGCTGGTGGCCAGCTCTGAGCATGCGCAGGGTGGCCTAAACAGACACGGATGCAGTGGAGCCAAGGACTCGAGGCCCGTGTGCACGTCTGCTGTGTCTGTGCTGGACTCACCCATGACCATGGCAGGAAAGGTTGCTGGCTGGAGTCAGCATGTGAGGGACTGGGCAGTTATTTACTGCCACATTCCAAGTCTACAGACAGTTTCTGCGAGAGGACTGTGTGGCTCAGGGAGGCAGCTGTGAGGCCAGAAAGGGTCAGTTCAGTGCCACCACACAGCTCTGTCTGCTGGGAAGCCCCCTCCTCTCTGAATCTGGGTCTAGTTGGCCCAACTGTGGAAACCTTTATCTTCTAGGCTCCCAGAGCCCTGGGTGGGGTCTTGGGGATGGGGTAGGGCTCTCACAGCCTCTACCCAGTGCCATGGCCCTGCTGTTGTGCGCCATGATGTGCCTGACTTCCTGTTTGGGTCCCAGTTGGGGCAGAACTGGCAGTTCTGGAGGGAGGGGTTCTGGAATTCAGGGCTGGGTCTAGAACTGAGTGAGTGCAGTGGAAACAGACTGAAGAGTAGCTTCTGTGCGGGGAAGTCAAGGGCAGGGGGGCATGGCCAGATTGGAGGGAAGGCTGGGGTCTGTTGGATAGGCGCGGCTGCAGTGGGAAAGGCTGCTGGTTGAGGTCATTATGCCAGGCAAGCTGCCTGGGCTGGGGGAGGCAGGTGGTCGAGGCTTGGGCCCACTGGTAAAGGGTTTCGAGGTGGTGTAGCTGGTACCACTTTTCAAGAAGGAATGGAAATTGGCTTCCAGAGTGGGGTGGGCAGGCCTTGGCTGGCTCCTCTCTTTTAGGAGGTCTTGGAAGCTAACAAGGCCCCCAATACCTCCTGCCCTACTTGCTCCTTTCCCTCCCCAAATCCATCCCGCCTGTGTCATTTCTGCACTTCCTGGGTGAAAGTCTACATTGTGAAACCTGGAGACGTATGTTGTGTGGAGCCCGGCCATCTGGCAGACTTTATAAAAGGCAGGTTTTCACATTTGTGTGGAAAAATAATCTATCAACTGGTTGGGAAGCTAAGGAAAAACATAGCAACAATCCAGCATGCCCTGGGCTCAGCCAGACTGAGGGGTGAGGGGCTGTGTCTGCAGAGGGTGCAGCTGGCCCTGAGCAACCTCCTCACAGTGGCTTCCCTGGGACCCATGCTAAAGGGCTGGGAGCACAAGGGCTTCCCACCAGACAGGACACACTCTGAGCCTCATGGGGCTGCAGCAAATCCCTGGCCATCCCGGGCCCAGAGTGGGGAGTTGCTCAGCTAACGCCAGGGAAGCACAGCCTACAGGCACAGAGGGTCCTGTCAACGCTGGCCAGGGACAGCATGGAGGGGGAGCCCCTGTCTCTTCCTGGGCCTCATCCTGTGCTGGACAAAAGACCATGCCTCCCTCTCTGTCATCGGTGCTGTGTTCTGGCTTCCTGAGAGTACCCTGTGTTCCATGCCAGGAGAAGAGATGCATCTTGGGCTCTCATGTCTAGTCTCCACCATGATGAATCCAAAAGTCTACTTTATTGGATTTGACAAGGATGCCTGGTGATCTCCTTTGCAAGAGGACCCTGGTGCCTTAAGACCCTTGAATGTAGCCCTCTGGGCCACTTTGGGAGGAAATGCTCTTCCGATCCAGCCCAAGAGGCCAGAGGAGAAAAGCAATAGCTCCCACTAGCTCATCCCTCCACCCCTCCCTCAGAATCAGAGAAAGAGATGACAAACCCTGAACAGGTGATGAGAGGGGTCAAAGGATGTCCGACTCTCCCAAGCCAATCCTCCAGTTGCTGGGGTGTGGGGATCTAGCACCCCACTTCTGACAGCTGGCTATGTGCTCTGACCTAAGGGTCATCTGAGTCCCTGGAGGAAGCCAGGGTTGGATGGCACCCACCCCCTAGCCCTTCCCAGACCCCTAAGCTGGCTACTTGCTTCCCCAAGAACCCTGGCACCTGGTTCAGCCCAAGCAGGGAAGAAAATGAAACTGGCCATAATGAGCTATTCAGGGCAAGAGATGACAACCCCAATCCTGGGTCCTGGGGCGGGGAAGATCCTGGGGATGGGGGTACTCACCGGCTAGGGATCCGACAGCTAGGATGATCAGGAGCGTCTTCATGGCCCTGCCCGGGGCCCTCTGGGCTTCCACCCGGGCCCCGCACAGAGGGCAGGCTGCGAAACCTTGCCGCCTTGGCAGTGTCTCCACCCGGCACCCAGCAGAAGGCGGGGAAAGGAGTTAGAGGGCAGGGCTGGGTGGTGGGGGCAGGGTGCAAAGGTGCCTGGCCCTGTGCTCTGGAATTCCACGTCCTGGGTGGGATCCAAGGGAGTTCCTTTGCTGGCTGTAGAGAACACCAACTGTGGCAGGCGGGCTTGTTTATCTGGTCCGGTGGCTGATTCATCTCAAGACTCTTCAGCAGTTTATTAGGGAGCTGGGAGGCAGAAAAGGCAAAGAATCCATGAAATATGAGCTTATCAGAGAGCGATTGGCACTGTATCAAAGCTTGCACTGTGTGCCTATCTTTTGTCCCAATAATTTTATTCCCAGGGGATTTACTCTGAAGAAAATAACAGGGCAAGGGAGAAAAAAAAATCAACTCAAAATGTTCCTTGCAGCAAAACTCTGACTCCTTGGCTTTGTTGAAGTAGAAGATCCAGTGTGTCTGGTGCCCATGTACTGAGCCCAGGCTGGACAGTGCTTGGGAATAGCTTCCTAGTGCTGGGTGGGGCCTGGGTACTCTTACCTTGAGTTTTTGGGCTGGGACCAGCAAAAGCTTAGAAAAAAAAACAAATCTGATCTCAGACTTCAGAATTTTCTTCTGCTGTGTCACAGAGAGGGGCGAAATTCATGGCAGGGCCTTAGGTTTGGGACCATGAAGAAAGACACTGCTGCTCAGCATCATTCTGCCATGAAGACAGTCTCTATGGAGATGAACATGAACTTCCTGGTAATGAGGGGGTGGGTGTTTGGGAAGTGGTTTTCTACTGCTTGGTGAGCTGCAAAGAAGGTTGAAGGGACCTCGACTCAAGTTGGGGTGGACTTGATCAAAGGGCCCAGCCCCTGGCTGGCCCAACAGCCTAATGGCAGCCAAGGCCTTTGGGAACAGACTGGCCTGTACAGGATCCTGGGAAAGTTTGGTTATTGTTTTGCTGGGCTAGGGAAGAACCCAGGGCCTCGTGAGTGCTAGGAAAGCTATACCTCCAGCCCTGGGGTTGGCTTTTTGGATGTAATGGGCTGTAATATCCAGGACTGTATGATTTAGTTTTCCTTTTCTATGTTATAATTGTTACCAGCTCTAAGTCTTTGCTAAAGTTTGTTTGACCAAATAGCCAAATCTAAGCTGTGCTTTGGGGGAATTAAGTCAGGGGTTGTGTCAGTCATTAACTAAAATCGCAGGAAATAACATTTACCAGAGGCCTTTGTTAGAGGCTTCCTGATAGGGCGAGCCCATGGCAGGTTGCAGGGCTGAGGAGGTCAGGGGATTTTCAGCCATGGGTGGCATCTCCAGAAGTGGCTGAGTCTCTGGAGCTCTCACTCCTACCAGACAGGCCCTCCAGCCAAGCTGCTTCCTAATCCTAAATGGCCAGTCCTGGGTTCAGGTAACATCCACTCCCCCATCTTTCTGTTTAGCTAGAAGGATGGAGCAGCTTCCTGCTGTGGCGAATCTCTGGCTGCTTCCTGGTCCTGATTGAACCCCGATTCTCCCACCATCTGTCTGGTTGCAGGCATTAAAGTCCTTTGGTTGGAAAGACTCAAGCTCTTTTGGTGTTCCTGAAGGGACCACAATGGACATGGGGGGTTTGATGGCTTTAGGGACACAGTGGTGTAGGGAGACTACAAGAAGAGGAACAAGTTACAAAATGCTACGAAGAGACCCTGTAGGGAGAGGAGGCAGCTCTGGACCAAGGTGGCTGACCTAGGGACAAGCTTCGACCTTATCTAACCCAAAGGGAGGAATCTGATGAGAGAAAGGGATGCCCATCATCATGAAGGTCTGTGGTTATGTGGGAATTAATGGAAAGGAAGACATCTGGATTGTTAGAGAACTTAGGACCTCCCAGATTCATTGGTAACATTAAGTTCTTTAAAAAAAGAGAGATAAAGAATAGCTTCCTTGTCCAACAACAGGGGTTTGGTTACATGAATAATAGTCTGTCCACTCAAAGCAAGGCAAATACAGCCTTCAGAATAATGCTGGAGACAAATAGCTCACGGTCTGGAACAGCACAAGGCTGGTTAAAACACGTACAGAACTTACACACGTGGAGAAAAAAAGTCTTGAAGGATAGGTATGAAAACACCAATTGGGTGTTTTGAGTGGTAGTGGAATTGTAGGTCATTTTTATTCTTTCCCTTGGCTCAGCTACAGTTTTCTGCAGTTTTTAATAGGAAATATATTAATTTATATTAAGGATATGCAAGGTTACTGGCAAAACAAACAGAGATTCCCAAAGTGCCTTTGCCTGGGCTATTCCCCCTCCTCTTGCCATCTCCTCTCCCTTGGCCAAACCCTCCTTCTTCCAAGCCCCATGGTTTCTCCTCCTGTAATATGCCTGCTCTTCATAGCCCCTGCCTGTAGCAGTCCCCTTTAAAAATCCTTCCAGAGCTGTGGTGTGGTCCACTATGTGGCACTGTCCAGTACAATTCTTAAATCGTGTTCCCTACACACGATGGAAGGCGAGGTCTGGGCTGGGGTGGAGGTGAGACATGAGCAACCTCTTCAAATTTTGGGGGAGGCTGAAGCATTGAGAAGCCTCCAGATAGGAAGACCACGGAGAGGTGTGTTAGGGAGGTCAGTTTCTTTGGCTTTGAGGAAATAGCTTTCCCTGTGACTGCAGGTGCTTCAGGACTGGCTGCCTTGGGAGGCAGAAAGCTCTCGGTTGGTAGAGGTGTTCAAGGTGAGGATGTGGCCAATGGTAGAGGGTCCCTAGATACCTCACTCTCTGGTATCTAAACCTCAATGGTTCTTGTCTCCAGCTAGAGGGAGAAAGTGTCCCCAGCACAGACAGCATCCTGGTTTCCCTCCATGTAGCTGAGTACAGACCAGGGATCCAACACTGACTTAGAGGGTGGACATGGGTAAAGCAGATTTGCCTGGCTTGTTCTAGCTCAGGCTGCTGGGGAAACATAAATTTCTCTGACACTCCCTTGCATTGTCTTACCTGTGAGCCTTTGAATGAGTTGTTCCTGCTGTCTAGATCACCACTCCACTCCCTTTTCCTGTCTAATTTATTCTTCAGATCCCTTCTTCAAATGACTTCCTCCAGAAAGTCTTCCATGTGAGCACTGTCTGTCTGCTTGGTAACTCACTTCTGTGTTCCCATATCCTAGTGTGCATTTAGCTGTATTTTCCACTTCTGCACCTTGCTGACTCGGCGGACAAGTCATGTGACTTGCTTACCTTGGTATCATAGCGTCTGGTCTAAGTGACACAGGGCAGGTACTTGGTAATGTTTGCTGATCGAGTGTGCTGGGAGAGTTGGCTAGGAGTTTATTTTTGTATTTTTATTAGTACATGTGTGTAGTACATAAGGTCTACACTCTTCATGTGCAGCTGGTACTTATACATGATATATCTTAACACTGTTTTATCCCCTTTCTGTCCCTTCCCTCCTTTCTCATTCCGTCCTTTGATCTCATTCCCTTTTGAGAAAGGTTTGCTTCCCTACTTCTTATTCTGTATCTTTTATTTTGCTCTTATTTGTTTTTGGGGTTTTTTTTTGGTACCAGGGATCAAACTCGGGTCCTTGCGCTTGTACAGCAGGCGGCGAAACCACTGAGCTAAATCCCCAGCCCAATTTTGCTCTTATTTATACTTTGGGTTTCTTATATAAGAGAAATCATGTGATATTTAAGCTGCAGGTCTGATTTATTTCACTTAACATTATGGCCTCAGGGTGCATCCATTTTCTCACAGATGATTGTCTTTCTGGCAGAGCAGTGCTCTACTGTGTGTAAATGCCACATTTTCTGTATCCATTCATCTGTTGATGCACATATAGGCCACTTCTAAGATTTACCCTGTGAGACCTGAGTGACTCCATTTTAAAATTTTGGCCCCATTTTAGAGTAAGGTGGCCTGGACATAAATTCTAGTTCCAAGAAAAACCACAAGATGCACTTTGGCCACCTGCCTGTGATAATGTTCAGCAGTCCCCTAGCAACTAGCCTAGCAACAGCTAATTGGTAGCTGCCTCAATGTCCCAGATGCTCTTCTCAATGGTCTGCAACAGCTAATCAGTAGTTACTCTAATACCCCAGTATCCCAGATGTTCTTTTCGATGACTTGAGCAGCCGTTTGCATTTCAGCGCTCAAGGCCCAACCAATTAGGTTTAAACTTTCAAAACTTGCTAAATGCTAGCCAATTGTGTGATTTGCGTGTGATTTGAAACCCCGTGCCTTTTTGAAACCCCGTGCCTTGCTGTAACCTCTGTAAAAACCCCTGGTGTTTTAGAGTCGGGGCTCTCAACCCTGACCCACTGTGTCAGTGTCGGATGAGAGTCCCTGCTCGAGCTTGAATAAACGACCCTCGTGTGTTTGCATCGGAATCGGCTCCTTGGTGGTCTTTGGGGACCTTGCGATCTGGGCACAACAAAAGGTTATGCAGTCCCACATTCCCCACTGATTTTTGGAACTTAAGTAATCTTACACACAAATGTAGGTATCCATTGTATACAAGAACATGACAATAATAAGCATGTACACACAACTATGATGACAAGAAAAAGTTGTTTTAACCATTGTAGGTTGGGCAACCACGAAGTTAACCATTTGAACAAGTCCCCGCCATCCTCATTATATATATATTTTTAGCCAGATCTTCTAATTGTTTTACCTTTTCTTTGATCTTTGGACCATTATCGGTAAGCTTGAAACAACACATATTTTTTACTCTTTCACAACCTTGGTGGTGGAGGAGCAACAAATAGTCTATTGCTGCTCTATTATCTAAGATTGCCTGTCTCTGTTCCTGTAACTCTTGGTTAATTAATGCCAAGGCTGATGAGGTAGCATTTAACCCTTTGACCACCTTGCAAGCTAATTTTCGTACTGCCTTTTCAGCATGGACTCCTATAGAAGGCAGGGCAACAAAAGATACTATCATGGTTATTACTTCAGCATCTGTTAACAGACCTACGTCATCATCGCATCCTGGTGCAGTGTAAGGTGACCAACGTTTAGTTCTGTTAGGCACAATCAAATCAGTTCTGTCTGGCAACACTACAGCTAGATGACTCAAACAGCAACGGGTCTTGGTTAAATTTGCTGGAATATAATTAAAGGTTATTCCTTCACAGGCATAAAACCATCCTGTGGGCAGGGAGATATGGCAATTGTTACACACAATTTTTTTGTTTTATGTGGCAGGACATCCCTTTTGACCATTTTATCCTCAGACATTTGGTTGTACAATTTTCATACATAGCACATTCAGCTTTGTTTGACATAATTACCTTGGGTGTATATAATTTGACAGCATTTTTAGGTTTACGGCAGGTGTCATGCCCCCAATTATAACTATCCATGTAAGTAAGATTTTTTCCTAGGATGTCCTTAAATAGGGTATAGGGTTGTATTAATTCTAAAGAGGTGCATACCGGAATGAGACAGCTTCCCAGCACATAATGGAAATTTACATCAACATTTAAGCAGAATTCAGACAAATTAAGCGAGTTTGCCAATTGAATCCATACATTTTTTGTGTGATCTAGTCCTCTTGGGGACAATAATGCCAGTGTCCCAGAGAATATCATCATCAAAGTGAAACATCTCCAATGCGTTCCAGTCTTAGCTTTTGGTCACCTGGTTGGCTGATAACCTTCCATTTGTCCTTTTTGATGTCCACGGGGGGTCCTGCTTTCAGATGGTTGCGATGTATCCAGGCAGAATGTCCAGCCACCTTCACCGCCAAGGGAGTTGACAGGACAGCAGGAACCAGTCCTTTCCAATGAGGTTCCAGGGTCTTGGAATCAAACCTGTGAATTAAAACCAAATCTCCCAGCTTATAGGGTAAAGGTTGTAAAGGTTTTTCATTTGGACTAGTCATTTTCTTTCGTAATGTCTCATGTAGCTCTGACTGAAGCTGATGAACTGCTTTTAAGGATTTAAGGAGTCGAAGGTGGGAAAAATTTTTTTTAATCCTACATCTATTAATGGAATGATTGGGGGAGATCGCCCATAAACAATCTGGAAGGGGGACAGATTGAGGGGAGGTTTGGGAGTGCACCTCGTTCAGAGGAGGGCAAAAGGGAGAAGTTCTACCCAACCTAGTTCAGTCTCCAAGCATAATTTAGTCAGAATCTCCTTTAAAGTTCGATTTGTTCTTTCTACCTGTCCTGAACTTTGAGGCCTATAGGCACAGTGTAGATTCCACTTTATTCCAAGGATAGTACTAATTAATTTAGATATTTTAGCCATAAAGGCTGGACCATTGTCGGACCCCAGAGCTAAGGGCAAACCAAAATGGGGAACTATTTCTGTCAGGAGGTTTTTAACTGTTACTTCTGCTGTCTCCCTCTTGGTGGGGTATGCTTCTACCCATCCTGAAAATGTATCCACAAAAACTAGCAGGTATTTGTACCCATACATGCCAGGCTTTATTTCAGTAAAGTCCAACTCCCAATGTTCTCCTGGAGTTAGTCTTCTGTGTTGGACCCCAGGGGGCCCGGTTACCTGATTAGCATTTACCTTGAGGCAGGTGGGGCATCATCTCACTATGTCCTGGGCCTTTTGGGCTAATCCCTGGCTGACGAAATGGGGTTGTAAGACAGCCATCATCTTTTTCTCACCGAGGTGGGTAGACTCATGTAGTTCTCGCAGCAACGTGTCTGCTACAGTGGCTGGGAGCACCACCTTTCCCTCCTTAGTCATCCACCACCCATGTCTTCCTCGAGTCCAGTGTCTCCTGTTCATTTCCGTTATCTCCTTGTCTGTATATTTAGGTTTTTCTGGGAGTACCGGTGTGGGAAGCAGAACCATTTGCTTCCCCACTGATTTTTGGGTGGCTTGTCTTGCTGCCTGATCAGCAGCATTATTACCAATCACCTCGGGGCTTGACCCCTTTTGGTGCCCATGGCAATGGATGATGGCAACCTCTCGGGGCAACCAGATGGCTTGTAGCAGTGCCAATATCTCAGTCTTATTTTTAATTTCCTTCCCTTCAGAGGTTAGCAGCCCTGTGTTCTGATAAATCTCCCCATGTACATGGGAGGTGGCAAAAGCATAATGGCTATCAGTGAATATATTTATCCTTTTTCCTTTTCCCAATTCCAGAGCCTTAGTTAAAGCAATCAGCTCAGCCTTCTGTGCTGATGTCCCTTGAGGTAGCCCCTGCTCCCATTCCACCTGTTGGTCCTGGTTGACCACTGCCGCTCCAGCATACCACACACCATCATGAACGAAACTGCACCCATCAGTATAGAACGTTATCTCTGCATGGGGGAGGGCCTGGTCCATCAAGTCCGGACGTCCTCCCCTCGAGTTTTCAAGAGTCTCGAGGCAATCATGGATGGGCATTTGTTTGTCAGATTCTGGGAGTAGAGTAGCCGGATTGAGGCCAGCGGTGGTGGCAAACTTAATGCGTGGCTGTTCTAATAGGAGTCCTTGATATTGTAACAGTCTGGCATTGGCCAGCCATTTGCTAGGTGAGCTATTCAACAAGGGCTCAATGGCATGGGGAGTGATTAAAGTTAAATCCTGTCCAAAGGTCAATTTGTCAGCCTCTTGGGTTAAAGCAGCTGCTGCTGCTACTGTCCTCAAACAAGTAGGCCACTCTTGGGCCACTAGGTCGAGCTTCTTTGAGAGGTATGCCACAGGTCGCTTCCATGGCCCCAAAAGCTGAGTAATCACTCCCTTAGCCACCCCACTTTTCTCTGTCACATACAGGGTATAGGGCTTGTTTAAGTCTGGCAATGCCAGGGCTGGTGCCAATGCAAGTGCAGTCTTAAGCAATTGAAATGCCTGCTGGCAAGCCTCAGTCCATTCGAGGGGTGTATTTCCTCCTGCAGTGGCCTCATGCAGGGGTTTGGCAATCTCAGCAAAGCCAGGAATCCAAATCCTGCAATAGCCAACTGCCCCTAGGAACTCTCACACCTGTTTCTTTGAGCCTGGCTTCGGAATCTGGAGAATTGTGGATACTCTTGATTCTGCCAGCCTCCTCTTTCCCTTTTCAAGAATATAGCCCAAGTAGGTTACCTTGGTTCAGCAGAGTTGAGCTTTCTTCCAGGACACCCGATATCCCAGTTCCTGGAGGGCTTTCAGGAGGCCCTCTGTGGCTGCAATGCATTCTTTATCGGTTGAAGTTGCCACCAGGAGGTCATCAACATACTGAAGAATAGTCGCCTGGGGAAACACTTTTCTTACCTCTTGCAGATCTTTGCTGAGAGCTTTGCCAAACAGAGTGGGGGAGGTTTTGAATCCCTGTGGCAGCCGGGTCCATGTCAGCTGTCCGGTTGTTCCAGTGTCTGGGTCAGTCCATTTGAAGGCAAAGAGGGGCTGGCTCACAGGTGCTAGAGGCAGGCTGAAAAATGCATCTTTAAGGTCTAATACTGAGTACCACACATGACCAGGAGGGATGAGACTCAACAGAGTATACGGGTTTGGTACCGTTGGGTGAACGGTCTCCACCCAGCTGTTTACTTTCCATAAATCCTGTACCGGTTTGAAGTCTGAGGTGTCGGGCTTTTTCATGGGAAGCAGTGGTGTATTCTAGGCTGTCTGGCAAGGGATCAAGATGCTGGCTTTCTGAGGTCAGTGGATGTGTTTGGAGATCCCCACCTTTGCCTCATCAATCTTTTTTATCTACTAGAAGAACCCTGTCTCTTTCTTTCTTAGTCTCTTTCTCTCTCTTTCTTTTTAACTTTTCACAATCCCTTTTATAATGGCCCTTCTCTTTGCAATATGTGCATTGATCCTTCTCTAACAAGGGCCGTACTTTACTTTTATCCTCTTTTTAATTTTCTCTGTATTCCTTTCAGATAAAACCTCCATCTGCCAAGGCTGTAATGTTTGCCTTTCCTATCTTTTTAGCCTTTCTATCCCCAAAAGTATCCCTATTGTTAAACACCTTCATCGCCACACTCATCAACTTTTTCCTATTCTCTCCCTCAAATCCTTCTATCTGCTGCAGTTTCTTTCTAATATCTGGGCCTGACTGAGTGACAAAAGCCAAATTAATTGCCTGTCAATTTGCAGGGGCATCTGGGTCAATTGGAGTATACGTACGGTATGCTTCCAACAGACACTCCAGAAAGGCAGAAAGGGATTCCTCAGGTCCTTGGAGGACCTCGCTTACCTTGCTCAAATTGGTAGGCTTTCGAGGGGTTCCCCTCAAGCCGGCTAGGAGATGCTGATGGTAGTTTTGGAGAGCTTCTCTCCCGCCTGAGGAATTAACTTGCCTTGGGGGACAGGTGGACAGAAGTGGTGCCTCAACATGGGCCCGTTGTTGCTCATCAAGTGGGCCCTCTGTTCCTCCCAACACTGATTTTATGGCTTGCCCTTGGATCCTCTCTCTCCTCAGAGGTGAAAAGGGCTTGAAGGAGTTGTTGACAATCATCCCAGGTTGGGTCATGGGTATGAAAAACAGATTCTAGGAGGGAGATCAAAGCCTGGGGTATTTCTGAAAAAGGGGGATTTTGATGTTTCCAATTATACAAATCACTGGTAGAGAAAGGGATATAGACATAATGACCCTGTTCTATTTCCCTAAGAGGCAGAAGAGGAACTGAACTAGTCCCTTCAGTGAGAGCTCCACGGGGACCATAAGCTGCCCCTGTTCTCATGTGGGAGGGGAGGTTATAGAATCTGGAGATTTTCCTCCTTCAGGAAGAGGAGGGGAGAGAGGGTTTTGAGATCTGGGGCCAGCTTTATCAGAGGAGGAGAATGGCTCCACATAGGGTGGAGGTGTTATAACAAGATCTAAGGGGTCAGGATCTTGTGAGAGCACTGGCTTGGGAGCCCAGGTTTCTTGGGGCCATAACCAGAATTCGAGAGTTTGTTCACAGGGAACAGTGCTGCAACCATGCTGGAGGCTCTTGACAATCCTGGACCCAGATATTTATATATGGAAACTGATCAGGATGGCTAGGGTGCCCGGTGACCCTTCTCCATACCGCCCGGCAGAGGCTCTGATCAAAGGAGCCCTCTGCTGGCCATCCAACTCCAAAGGCTGGCCATTCCAATTGACACAGGGAGCGAAGTTTTCCACGAGAAAATTTAACCCCATATTCGTTCTCCTGTTCGGGGGAAAAAGCCAATTTAAAATTAGTGAGAAAACAATCCAATGGGGTATTTCTGGAGCAGGATCCTCCCACCTCTGTCCTGATGGTTTGGAAAGAAATACAAAATTAAACTCACAACGGACAGGACATTAATGTACGAATGACAAGACAAACAGGTGCCACAACAAAAGCAAAACTAAACCTTCCCTTGTTCCTCGTCAGGAACCTTGGGGTCAGGGGAGGCTTACCGGCTCATCAGCCACCTCACTCCTGACAACAAACAGTTGCAACCGGCCAAAAACTTACCTCCGGAGGTTTTCTGAGGTCTGTGCCTGAGTCTCCTGCTGGATCCCGCCACAGAGTCTTGGCTGAACCGGGGTTCCTTACCCGGGGATCTCGATGGGGCCTCCAAAATGTAAGACCGGGGGCCTTACCAAACACTCCGAGGAGCTGACTGTAGTGAAGCACACCCAGGGATCCCAGCGGTGCCTCCAGAATGTAAGACCAAGAGCCTTACCAAACGCTCTGAGGAGCTGACTGCAGTGAAGAACACCTGGGAAGGAATACACCGGACAGGTTGGAAAGTAAAACAGACCTTTATTAGTCTGGCCAGACGGCACTCCCAAAGCAAAATAGCTTAGAGAGACAGCTGGCTCAGAGTCCGAGGCTGTTTTTATACGGGGTTGAGGGGGAAGTTAACATATAGAATTAAAGAAAAGGGGACAAAGGTTAGTGGTTGACTGTCACGTATTGATGGTCAGCAGACATTTGCAGCTTGTTCTAAAAATTGTGGTGTCCGGAACATCAGTTCCGGGCAAACAAGGAGTTGAGTAGTTTACTTTGGGACTTTAGGTCTGTTACAGATTTTTATCTAGTGTCCCAAAACTAACAAGCATCTTTATCCATTAACTCACATTTAATCACAATGGGGCTGGAGGAAAGGAACAAAGGTTATGCAGTCCCACAGTGCCAGGATTGGGGAGCAGCCACATGCACCCCTGGGAACCAGGGGAGGGGATGGGAGGTGAGCTTTGGGTAGACAGAACCAGCTGAGTCCTAGCTCTGCTCCTTCCCTGCTATGTGAAGGTTGCTTAACCCCTCATCCTTGGCTTCTCATCTACGACACAGAAATAAGGGTCCCCACTTTTCAGTGTCTCTGTGCTGATGTCTCTGGAGTTTCTGAGTCAGGGGTCTCATGCAGCAGGTGCCCCCTCTTAGCAGGTGGGGAACTGAGGATTCAGTGAGGCTCCTTAAAGGACTTTGAAAAAACCTGGGTGTGCAAGTGTTGGGGTGGAAGGAGGCAGCAAGGGGGACAATGATACATGTTACCTTAGAAGTTCAACTTGGCAGTCATTTCAGAGGCCAAGTTGCAGGAGAGGACGTACAGGTCTCACATCCTGCAGATCAGGGTCCGGGCAGGTTAGAGCTACTTAGAGGCGTGCACGTGCCTGTGTGTGTGTGTGTGTGTGTGTGTGTGTGTGTGTGATAAATTCAAAGACCTAAAGCTCAGAAATGGGGGAGGATTCCTATTGGAATCTGGCTTTCCAGATGGCCCATTTGGTGTCCAGAGAAGCTGAGGCCTAGAGTGGCTGGGATAGCCTCACCCTGGAGCACCAACATCCAGAGAGGCCTCCACTACTGCTGATGGTTTTGCCCAGCAGGACAAGTTTCCTCCCTAGGAAGACCCACCTGCTAATTCACATAAAGAGATAATCAGAAAAACAAGGACTCTTGACAATTTATGGAAAGCTTTCACACCTCTGTGTCCTATATTATAACATGCCAAGGGGTGGGGCTCTGTGGGTTGGAACAGGTTCTGGCACCAAGCAGTACCTTTTAAGTAATTGACTCATGGGACTGACTCACTCATTTAAATATAGATAAAACTCTGTTCTATTTTCCTAAAAAATAAAAAAAGCAGCCCTAACCTTTCTCATGTCAGCTTCACTTGGTGTACAAGTTGGAGAAGGACATGGATAGTAGCCACAGATTAAGTCCTACAGTGTATGGCCAGCGGTAAGGTACAGAACAGTAAGCTGCAATCAGGGGATTAAGGGACCGGTTTGTCTCCCACTCAGAGCACATGCTGGGGGAGGAAGGACAGTTACCCATCTGTGACCCGCATGGATCCGGGATGGTATTATCTAACGCAAAATCACCAGCCACCTTACATGGAAGTCAGCCACTGCCAGCCGCCTCCTGGCTCTGACTCACAGATCAATTCACTCTGCTATTCTTTCATTCATTTATTCAATGCCAAGCCTCCACTTTGGATGCGAGAACCAGTCCCTTCGCTGAAGATCTCAGGAGGTAACAGCGCTCCCTAGCTCTTCAGCAATCCTGTCAGCACACCTCTGTCCAGAAGGAGGCAGCACACAAGCTGAGAGAACCTCAAGAGGCGACCTGACAGAGGAGGGGGCGGGGTGGGAAGTGGTTGGAGACAACCTGGAGAGGAAGTGCTGGCTATTTTTCCAGACAGGTCCTACTACATGTCTGGCAAAGGGAGCAGGTAGCTGAACTTTGCTTACGCTATGATAGTCACTGTCTCTTTGTCCTGGTGAATTGGTAAGATCAATTATGAGTAATAGCACTGGCTTAGCCTGGGTTACATAGTGAGTTCAGGCCCAGACCAAACTATAAAGTGAGACCCTGCCTAAAAAGATTAGAAAAAAAAAAAAAAGCACTGGCTTAAACCCAGGGCTGCTGCTGGACCTCAGGAAGGGAGTTTCTCATTCTCACAGCTCTAGTGGTGACCCATTCTTGTCTCCTCTGCAGATGGGGCCATGCCTAGTCACTCAAAGTGTGAAGTGTAGCCACAGCAGGTGGGAAGGTACTGTTCCAGGCCCAGCCAGCCAGGAATGCTTCTGGACCCAAGGAAAGGGACCTGTCGGATCCAGGAAGCTTGGCTCTAGCACCTAGAACCTACCCTGGCAGTGGAGAATGGTGCCAACTGCAGCACAGTGCTGGGCATCACCATAGGTCTTTGGGAACATCCTGTGAGGATGGGGGACCCTCTCCAGGAGAGAGCTGGCGAAGGGAGTTTGGGTTTGCAAGGCCAGACACCAAGAGGCTGTTCCACACCCTTCTGTGGACCTGGTCACCAGTAGAGGGATGAACTTTGCCAGGGTGGTGAACAGGCTCAGGTCTCATTGTGGCCAGTGACGTTGGAGACCTTCTCTGGCCCCCTGGCACTCACCTGCCTCCTTGCACTCAGCTTGAACTTGCCTTGAATGCTGCCCAGCACCCATGCCAATCGGTGGATGAATTCCCCAGGCAAAGGAACAAGTCTGAAGGGGGCCTGACAGACACTGACTTCCAAAGCTCCCATAGGCAGGGTCCCCAATACCCACAACCATTTGATTACAGACTGAGTGGCTGCCTTCCCTTCCTGCCTGCTTTCTCCACCCCTATACGGTCACCCGGACCATGGGTTGTTCTATACAAAAAGCCTTGCCTCTGAGTTTATTTCTGGGTACCCAGCCCCAGGCCCCTGTAATCGTTGTTCTTTCTTTCTTTCTTTTTTGAGACACAGTCTTACTGTGTAGTCCAGGCTGGCCTCAAACTTGCAGAAATCCTCCTATTCAGCTTCCTGAATGCTGGGATTACAGGCGTGCACCACCCCGCCCAGCTACCCCTGTAATCTTAACAGTTGAATTGTGAGAAAAGATAAAAGCAAACACATCTCCATTCAATTCTATCTTTTCTGTAAAAATAGAGCCTTTATTTAAAAGTTTAGGGTAACATACCCTCGAACTTTAGATTATTATTTAAATACGATATAAACATAGAACAAAATGAGACATAAATAAAATGTGTAAGAACAATAGAGTCTTGTCTGCATGCTAAGAGCCACATGCCACTGTAACCTCAGGCATGACTCACTTTTCCCTGATGCCCTTCAGTGTGGCCCCACCCACACCAGTGTCCCCAGCAGCTGTGTGCTCCATGGGGCTTTGTAAACAGGTGAGTGCTGACACTGAGCACCATGGACCAATTATTGTATGTCCCTTCCTCTTGCTTCCCACAGTGTTTTGTAAATGACCTAACGACTGCAAGGAGCTGGAATTTGGAATTACTAAAAAGTGCAGGCTTTTTCAGACTTGAAACTTTGGGAAAAAAATTTCTTTTAAAAACTAACAAAGTTGGAGAGTAGAAATAAAGTATTTCATTCAAGCCTAAGACAATACTGTAGCGACAAAAACTTTTCATTTTTTGAAAGTTCTTCAAAGCAGCTCAGCCAGTCCCAGAAGGGATGGCAGCCTTGGTCTGGTCTGGGCATTTCTGGGACCCAGCCTGAGCCATAGCCCTTCCCAAGCACCATCGCTTCGGTTTGCTCTTCTTCCTTTGAGCTTAACAATGTGGACAAAAGGAGCACAGAAAAGAGCCCTGGGAAGATGTACGCGTGCGCGCATGTGCGTGCGTGCGTGTGTGTGTGTGTGTGTGTGTGCGTGTGTGCACGCGCGTCTACGTGCATGAGTGAGCGTGTGCCCCAGCAGTGGCAATAAAGGCCTCCTGCCAGCTTAGTGACCCTTGGAAATCCTGGCTGAGACCTACGTAGTTTGTTGACATGGCCAAGAAGGGGTCAAAGGTTACCTCAGCTGGGCAGAGAGATCCAAGCACTCAGCCTTGGGGACACATGTTGCCCAGTGACCTGGGCAGGTGCTTTTGCCTCTCTGACCTTGGCCTGTTTGTCTGAAACAAGATAGGTATTCATTAAAAAAGTGGTGTACAGGGCCGGGGATTTAGCTCAGTGGTTTCGCCGCCTGCTGTGCAAGCGCAAGGACCCGAGTTCAATCCCCGGTACCAAAAAACCCCAAAACAAAACAAAAAAAAAGCGGTGTACAAACTTTTCTTTGGCAGCGGGACCCCCTGACAGACCTCACCTGCAAAGCCACTGTGCATAGACCAGGCACAGTGATGCTGCTCCGGCTAGATGACCAGGTTTCTGAGCCCCTCACCCCACGGCCAAGACCCAAGGCCTTTGGGGACAGGGTGTGAGAGCCTCTGGAGTGGAGGCCATGGAGAAACCTTCCCAGATGTGCCTGTGGCCCTGTACCTCATGCTGGCTTCAGAACAACATAGCCCTCTGGTCAAGTGGATGTGAAGGTCTTTTGTGCACCTCAGAGTGAAGTCATTAAGGGCTAAGTGGCAGGGCCTGGGCCACAGAGAGAAGAAGGGGTACAGATGAGACAAGGGAAGAGCAGGAGGGCCTGGGATGCCCTTGGTTGAAGCTCTGGCTTCTGAGAACTTAGCACCTTGTCTAGGAGCTGGGGGCACTCTAGGGTCAGGGTCACAGGTGGGGGAGGCCCAGGGTCTCCTTGCAGCCTGGGAGATGGAGGCTCTTGCCAGCCACATGTGGACAGCATCAGTGCCATGGCAGCCCCTGCACCATACGCACCTGAGATCTCCCTGCATCCTACCACACCTGGGTAGTAGCTGCAGATGAGGAAACTGAGGTACAGAGAATGAGAGCGGCTTAATCAAGCTGCACAGCTGGCAAACGGCAGAGCTGGGATTTGAATCCAGTTCTGTCTGGTATTAAAAACAGCAATGCTAAACAAACAAATAAACAAACAAAAAAAACAACAAAAAAACCCCAGCAATGCTAAGACTCCAAAGACCAGATTATAAAGGATGCTTCCCTTTCCCTCCCCCACAACTCCCTCAGCCAGCTGGATCTTTCCTTATGGGGAGTCACTCTAAGGGACACAATCGCTCAGTCAGGAGGCTGAGGCTTGGGAGAGCAGGAGCTTGGCAGGTGCTGGGAAAGGCAGCAATACACCCAGATGTGCCTCTAGTGGGGCCAGCCCTCCCTAGTTCCAGATGGCCCCTTGTGTCAGCCTGCAGTGGCCACAGTGACCTGGCCTCACCTGCTTCATGTTGTCTAGGCAATCCCGAAGTGCCAAAGGAACCTTCAGCAGCCTCAGTGGGAAACATGGCTGTATGGCTGTCGAGCCTGGGCGGTGTTCTGGGTCCCCAGGGACAGCTGGACCCAGCTCACCTGGCCATGTAAGGTCCCAGCATCCCATCCCTGACCTCAGTCCTCAGGGAGCTCCCAGCCTGCCAGCTGCAGCTGCTGCTGTCCTTAGATCCAGATTCCTTCTCAGCTTCCTCTTCCTCCTCCTCTTCCTCCTCAGGTCTGCTGTACCAGCAGAAGGTCAGTGTCTGAAGAGAAACTAGGGGCTCCCCCGAGACCAGACTCCATCCCGGGGATGAGGATCCCCAGCTGGCCCATGAGGAGCGGCCATCCTTCAGGGGCCCTTTCAGGGTGCCCAAGTCCTTGGAGCATTCTGGGCACGGGAGTGGCTCCTGATGATCGTTGCCACCTGCCCCTTGGCCCAGCCCCTTCTTGGCCAAGTAGCAGGAGGACTCAGCCTCATCCCAGAGCAAGGAGTCCCTGGTGCTGGGCCAGCTCCTGTCTGAAGAATCCCAGGCTGAGGAGCCTTCTCTCTGGCCCACAGGTGTCCAGGGGCCCCCTGAGTCCACCCCAGACTCATCTGCCTCAGACAGCCCCAGAGGCTGGAGCTCCTGCCCCAGGAAGGAGGGCTGCTCCATGTAGGGCTGGATGCTGACCCTGTCATCTGTGTCCTCATCCTCCTCATCTGCAGCGCTATCCTCTGATCCCGACTGCAGGGTGGCCGGGGCCCTGACTGGAGGGGCCAGCCTGACCCTTCCAGTCAGCTTCTTTTGGGGACAGAGGAATAACTCATCCAAGGACTCTGGTCCACCCCGCTGAAAGGCTGCCAGCGGGTGTCTGTATCCCGAAAAGTCCTGATTTGGGGAGGAGACAGAAGAGAGACAACTCAGGCTTCATGGCTGTTGGAATCTGGGGTCCCATTAGAACAGACCTGAGATACAAGTTCAAGTGTACATAATTTCTTTGGGGGGTTGTCCCAGGAAACATGAGTCAGGGCGTGGGCAACCCACATGGCAGGGTGTGGTACCGACCACATTGCCACAAGGGCAGCTGGACCCTGATCCTGCACCCTGAGGGCTCCTCGGGGCTATCTGCTGGGGGGCACCTGGCGTACTTAGCCACCAGCCCCCTCTGAGGGATGGTGCCATTTCCCTGCCCTGTGCGTGGAATCTGTCCTCAAAGCCCCCACTCCTATCTGAGCCCCTCCTGGCTCCCCATCTGAGCATGCATGACACTCTGTCCTCAAGGGGTCCTCCTGGCCCCAGAGGCCCTCAGTTTCAGAGCGGGTGAAGCAGCCCCCAAGATTGGCCCATGTCAGGCTCATCCTTGGTGAAGATGGTGAACTGAGTGGTAGATCTTCCTAAAACTTCCCCTTACCATGCTGCCCTCTCCCCCTGCCCTCTGGCCACCTCTCCTAGGTCCCAAGGCTGGGGCTGTGCTCCAGGCACCTGACACACCTTCAGCAGGGGTGATGAGAGTTAACTAACAGGGACTGGAGGTGCTTCTCCCTCCCAGACAGCTTTGCCGTTTCATTTGGTGGATTACTAATGATAGAAACTCAGACAGGAAGATAGGAGGCATTCAGACTGGGCCATACTGATATTCGTCTAAACCCCAGCCCACCCGGCCCTGAACATGCCCAGGCTTGCCGTACCAGGGCCCTCGGTGTCTTCACCCCATGGAACCAGGGGTCGCCCTTCAGGTTCTTCCACATCACACCCGCTATGACAACTACCAAGAACAGTAGCGGGAGTGAGCACAGTACCAGGTCTGTCCAGTTGGCCCCTAGGGAGGAAAACAACACTGACTACAGATACAACAAGGGCACCTGTCTAGCAGCACGAGGAGTGCCCTCGGGTCCCGTCCTGGCTGGTCCTCATAAGAACAAGCCCATCCTACAGACTGCAAACTGAGGCTGCCCAGACACATGGCGATCGTGGTGGACCTGGGGTTTTTATCTAGAAGTCTGTCTCATACTTCTAACCGCACAGCACACCGCTCCCCCGAGGAGCCACTTTGCACCCACCTGGGGCCCCCAGAGAGAGGCAGTGGGGCTCTGAGAAGCTGCTGTACTTGGGGGAGATGAGGGTGTAGATGGTTCTGGCGCTGAGGCAGTGGCATCCGCGGGCCAAAGGCTGGAGCAGGATCTGGATGGGCTGGCCATGGGCAGTGGCTGGAAATAGGGTCTGTTTGGTGGAAAGAAGCAGAGATGAGCAGAGCTTCTCGGGTCCCTGCTCTGTACAGCCAGGTGCCAGTACACGGTCAGCAGCCAGGAGGGGCCCCTGAACCTCTTTTTCTTTCCTTAGAGTTCAAGTGTTGAGGGCCCAGTTCCCAACACTAGCTGGTTCCTTTTAGGCTAATGGCTAGGGTTGGAAAGCAGCCCACCACTTGGGGTCACTCCTGTGTGCTCTGAAACAGGGACTACGGGTCCCCACTTGGAGAAGAAGATTCCTCAGGCTTCCCGAACTCAGGCCTTCAAGTCCCTTGGAGGTGGGGGTCACTCAGCTTCAGAAAACTGTAGGCAGTGGGCACAGGCAGTCACCGAGCCCTTCCAGTGTAGCTGGTCCAAGCCGGGCATGGTGGCACATGCCTGTCATCTCAGTACTGTGGGGGCTGAAGCAGGAGGATCACAAGATAAAACCCAGCCTGAGCAACTTAGTGACTTACAGACACCCTGTCTTGAAATAAAAAAAAATGTAAAGGGGGTAGGGCTGGGAATGTAGCTCAGTGCAAAAGCCCTGTCAAAAATGACAACATTTTATTGGATGAAATAAAATCTGTTATTAAAATTAAAGTCACTTGCTTCCTTTTATGTAATTTAATGAGACACAAGTGGCTCACATTATATTTCTGGTACCAGGGATCGAACTTAGGACCTTGTGCTTGTGCGGCAGGAGCCAGAACCACTGAGCTAAATCCCCGGCCCTCACATTATATTTCCATTGGACAGTTCTGGTCTAGAAGATTTGTGCGGTACTTTTTGTAAATTGTTTTTAATTGACTTATAGACACTGTGCATATCTGGGGTACCATGTGCTGCTTCCTAACACTTGTGAGGTGCTGGAAGGCAGAGCTACCCTGGACTCAGGTCTGCATTCCCTGGGATCAGAAGTGTGAGTGTTGGTTCTGTGAAAGAAAAACAAACAAGAGCAGGGCTCAGTAGACCACAGCCATGGGCCAAATCTGGCCTGCCGCAGGCTTTGGTAAACGGGAACCCCTCGGTGACTATTTATCTTCATATCTTCTGTGGCTGCTTTGTGTTACAGCTGTGGAGTTTGGCTGAGACTGAGCCCATGGGCCACAAAGCCAAAAATATCTACTCTCTGGCCCTGTGTGGAAGTCTGCCAACCTTAGCCGTGAATAAATAAACACAGGCATAGACAGAGGCACACACGGAAAATGGGGCTGAAATTGGATCCACACCAAAATTAGGTGTGGTCATCTTCTCAGGCTCTTTTGCTTTCCTTCTTAGAATTTACTTGTTTTCTAAATTTTTTGTAATGAATCTAAAACTTGGCAAGTCGGCCTCCTATGGCCCCTCATACTTCAACAGATTTTATTGAAAAAAAAAAAAGAAAGGGCTCTTAATAATCTCAAAAATGAGGCAGAAAACTGCAGTCAGTGCAATTGCGATGAAGGCCCTTTGCACACTATGCATCAGGGCCAGGTGGGGAAGGCTTCTGGGAGGAGACGTGCAGGGAGCAGAGGGAGGGTGAGGAGCACGGGAGCTTGGCAGAGTGGTGGGGATGGGGCTTCCCACCTTGTTTCCAATGCCCTCCTTCCAGAATTGCACCTCATACTGCAGATCCAGGGTGGGTGTGCAAGGCGGCAGCTGGTAGGTGGCATTGATACTCAGGATCTTCTCCCTCAGAGTGACCACCAGGATGGGCGGGCCCAGCTCCACTGGTAGAAAGTGAACAGGACCCATCAGCACCCTGGGGTCATCTGCCTCCACCCCCCACTACCCCCCAGCCCAGGGAGCTTCCTCAGAAAGGGAAAAGCCTCGCTACATTTGTCAAACTCTTCCTGTGCGCCCAGCGCCTTACAGCTACCGACCCTGGAGGGAGGTATCATAATTCCCACTTGAGAGAAGGGGAAACTGAGGTTACAGAGCTGATATTCCTGTTGCTGCTGTAACACAGGACTGCAAACGCAGGGCCTGCGACAGCACCAATGATCTACCGTATGGTCTCCAGTCAGAAGGCCAGTGGGGCTCCGCTCTGGGTCTCCCCTCTTCCTACTTCAACATCTCCCCAACTCCTTTTGTGCCCCAGCACTTCTATCTCCAGCTGCAGGAAGCTCTCTGCTCTTAAAGCACTGGGATTAGATTGAGCCTGTCTGGAGAATCCTGGATATGCTCACTACTTTAAAACCCAGAACCTTGATTAAAATTCTTTTTGCCAAACAACACTGACATCCAACACACTGGCGGGTCTGGGGGTCAGAGCAGAATCTGTGGAGGATCTTGTGCTCTCCATGATCTTTCCTCTGGCCCCCTCAATTCATGTCTCTTTCAATGCAAAATCCATTCAGCTGAGATCCCCCAAGATCTTATCCCACAACAGCATCAACTCGATTTTCAAACTCTCATCATCAGTAGCCAAATCAGATTCAGATGAGATGCTGGGTATAACCCAGTCAGCAGGACTCCCGGGGCACAATCCTCTCCATCTATGGCACAGAGAAGCTAAAGGACAAGCTATCTGTTCCCAACATAAAAAGGTGGGACAGGCACAGGATGACAGCAATAGACATCGTGGTTCAAACATGGGAAAAGGGGAGGTAAAAGGAACTCATTGCTCCAAATGTTTCCAAATCCAGTCACATAAACTCCATTAGGTTTCAAAGCCTGGGAATAATTCTTGGCTCCTAAAGCTGCCCTTCGAATCAAACTTTTTTTCCTTAAAGGCAGAAATATCTGCAGGAAAGTAGTTATCAGCTGCATCTTGCTAGCAGAAAAGGCAAAGCCCAGCAGCCTTAGATTTGCACTGTTTGTCCCAGAGAGTCCAAGCTAGTAGTGTTTCTGTGGGTATAAAGTTCTTAAGAACTTTATGGGTTTCCTGAGGGTGTCAAGGGGATCCATGTCTATAATAAATCTCCTCTTATTGTATTTATAGATATCTGCTGGTTTGGTTTCTCTGGAAAACTTGGACTAAAACACCTTCCACCATCTCTTCCATTTCCACTTGTTTCTTAATAATCATCTGGCCTTCCTTCCAGTCTCCTTCCTTTATATTTTTCTATCAATTCCTACTCCATCCTCTCCATACCTCCTTCCTTCTTATCCATCCAGTCTGTTATGACTTGTATCTAGATGTCCCCTCAAAGCCTCATGCAGTCATAGGTGGGGCTTTTCAGAGGTGGCTGGATCTAGGGTATGTGATACTCGGATTAAGGGGGTGTGGTACTGGCTTAGTCCACTAATTGGTTTACCATAGTTCTAGGTATGGATTATGGGAAGGCTTACACTGGGTATGGGGTGGCACCAACCAAAAGGGTTGTAGCCTGTAGGGGATAAAAGGGAAAGGAAGGGTTGATTTGCTGCTGCCGCCTCCTACCTGCTCTGCCATGGACTGTTTTTCCCCTGTGACACCCCTCTGCCATGCTGCCCAGCCTTGCAGTCAGTCGACCATTGACTGAAACCTCTACAAACTGTGAGCTTCTTCCTTTAACTTTGGGTGTCAGGTATTTTGTCTCAGCAAGAACTAAGACACAGTCTTTTTTCTTTTGTCCATCCACGCACATTCTTCCCACTCACCATCCTCTCTTCTTTGCTACCCTTTCCTGCTGATCTCCACCCCCACTCCAATTTTGCCCTCAGACATTTTGAGAAAAATGGGAAGCAAGTGGGAGCTGAGCCTTGGGAGGCTATGTAAAGGCTCCCTTTGTGACCACCCTTCATCACTGTCCTAGCCCAAGGTCGGAAAGACCCAGATTCACATTCAACATCCATCAGTTGCTAGCAGTGTATTCTGGAAAGTTATTCAGCTTCCACAAGACTTACTTTATGTTTCAAAAGTGATCTGATGAAAATAAACATCACACATTTTCTGTGAGAATGAGAATATATTTTTAAAATGTACCCTCTTCACCCAGTGTGGGTACTTGTGACTGCTGATGGAAAGCATGTTTTATTTTTTTTTCCTCCTGGATTTTATCTTCTTTCCTCCCCAAATTTCTATGGTGTACAGAAAATACTTTTGCAATCAGATTTTTTTTTTTTGGAATCAGATTTTTTTTAAAAAATTTCTTTTTTCTTTTTTTTAGGGTCTGACACAGGGTTTCACTATGTAGTTCAGGTTGGCCTCAAACTTGTGCTGATTTTCTGGCCTCAGACTCCTGAGTGTTAGGATTACAGGTGTGTGCCACCATGCCTAGATAAAAATTTTAAAATAATCTCCTAAAGAGAAAAGATGAACATGACAAAAATAGGAATAACTATTAAGTGCCTTGGGCTGTTCATGGCCAAGGTAGTGCAGGCCAGGCAATAATGGACCCTGGGGCCAGGGATTTAGCTCAGTGGCACCGCACCTGCCTTGCAAGCGCAAGGTCCTGAGTTCAATCCCTGGTACCACACACACACAAAAATAACGGAGCCTGCAAGGAAGAGGTAAAGTTGAATTTCTGGCATTAACTGGAAGCCCCTAACTTTCTACACAAAGTCAGGCTATAGATAGAGCCCCAGCTTGAGGCTGTTCCCTTGCCCCTGTCACCTGGGCTCGCCCCAAGTGAGCTACCCCAGAGAGGAGCCCCTGCTTTCCGGAAGATGGAGACAGATGGTGTGAGGGCTAATTTTGAGTGTCAACCTCACATTGAAAGCTGCCCAGAGAGGTGGCGAGCACACTTCAGGGTGCATCTGTGAGGTGTTTCCGGAGTAGCTCGGCGTCTGAGTCAATGAGCTGAGTGGGGAAAACCTGCCCTGAGTGTGGCCGACCCCACTGGGCCCCTGATAGAGCTAGAAAGTGGAAGAAGAGGAATCTGGCTCTTGCTCTCACTCTCACTTCCTGAGCAGGTGCACGTTCTGCTCCTGTTGCTCTTGGGCATCAGGCTCCAGGTTCTTCAGCCTTTGAACATGGACTTGCAGCGGCCTTCATCGGGCTTTGGCCCTTCAGCCTTGAGTTTTTCTCATTTGGAGGCTTCTGGTTTCTTGGACAGAGCAACTGCTGGTTTCCCAGCTCTCTGGCCTGCTGATGGCTATTGTGGGCCTACTCAGCCTCAACAGAATCTGTTGAATCAGTCCTCTTATGGATGCTTAGATTCTATAGGTTCTGTCTCCCCGGGGACCCCTGACTGTGCTGACTAGCACAGACACCACTAAATATAGCTCCCACGTGAGAGCCCCCTTCTTGGTCCCTTCCCCATACCTACCTTCAAAAAGGTAATCCAGGTACTGGGACTCAGCCCAGGGGGACCTGGCACTGGCAGAGGCCACCTGCACGCGTCCCTTGAACTTGATGTACAGGTCCTGTTTCTTCAGGCACATCAGGGGACACACCAGTGCCGAGGTTCCTGAACAGTTTCCCACTCTTTGCCATCGTGTCAGGGTGGAAAAGCTGCATGGGGAGAGAGAAGAGTATGGGCCACAGACTCAGCCTCTCTGATAGGGAAACTTAGCAAACATGTGACCCCTCATCCGTCCAGCCAGTGAGCCAGGGAGCTTTGGCTGGGACAGAATAAGTACAGTCTGATTTGGGAGCCAGGGAATCCTGGCTCTGCTTCTCACTAGTTACAAGACTGTAGGCAAATCACTGCCTCTAAGCCTCAGTCTCCTCATCCACAATGCCTTCCTCACAGGCTGTTGTGGTGGCTGCTCTTGCTAGTACTCATGAACATTTTCCATATTCAGCCATGTAAGGGCCACTGGCTGCGTGCCAGGCACCATGCTGCGTGCTGTGTAGATGTCAGAGGGGGGCATGCAGGTGCATGACTCCATTCTCTTGACACTAGGGTCAAAGGGGAGACTTACCCACTGGGCATTGTTCCAGGAACTGGGGAACAGGTATGTACCACAGATGAGGCCCTGCCCTCAGATGGGAGGGGGACAAAAGACAAGAGTCATGCCAATGAGATATCAGGGGCTGGTAAGTACAGTGATAAGAGGGTTATGTCAGAGTGACTGCTTTCAAAGACATCTCAGCCAAAGCCAGGAAGACTGTATAAAGCTGAGATTTCACAGAGGAGAAGGAGGGAGCCAGGTGATGATGTGTGGAGAGGAAAAACAAGAACAAAAGTCCTGTGATGGGAGGACCTTGACTTGTCCAGAAAAACAAAAGGCCAGGATGGCAGGAGCCCTGAGGGCAAGGGAGGGAGGGGTGTGGATGGTGGGCAGGTCAGGAGGGGCCTGGAAAATGTGAGTAAAGAGTTTGTATTTATTTTGAGTGTGAACAGAAGCCACTGGAAAGTTTGAATAGGGGGGCTGCTATGGTTGGATGTATGTGTGCCTCCAGAATTCATATGTTGGAACTTAAACTCCAAGGTGGTGGTATTAAGAGAGAGGCCTTCTGGGAAATAATTAAATTATGTGGACTCTGCCCTCATGAATGTGACTGACATCCTTATAAAAGAGGCTTCCAAGACCTGCCTAGCTCTTCCCTCTCTTCTGCTACATGAGGACACAGCTTTGGCCCTTCTCCACGTGAAGACACAGCAAGAAGGCACCATCTTGGAAGCAGGGAGTGGCTCTCAACAGATGCTAGCACCTCAGTCTTGGACTTCCCAGTCTCCAAAACTGTGAGAAGTAAACTGCTATTATTTCTAAATCTCCCAGTCTAAGGTATTTTGTTAGAGCAGATGCAGACAGGGATGGAAGTGTTCTAACCTAGATTTTTAAAGGATCTCGGTGGTAAACCAGGTGAAGGCTGCAGCAGGGATTCAAGGGAGAAGGTAGTGGGGCGTGAGAGAGGCTGGATTCAGACTATACGTTGGAGGTAAAGCTGACAGAACTCGCTGTGGGTCGATTGTGGATTGAGAAGAAAAGGAGACTAAAGGGTACTCCTGAGTTTGGGGACTGAGTGGTGGGTGAATGGAGAAGACCGAGGAGGGGTTGATACAGAGGACAGGTGCTTGGGAAGAATCAACTCCTGCTTTGTTTCTTGTAGAGAGTTATGCTATGTAAACATTAACAAAAGAGGAACTGGTGTAGTTATTTATATGAGACAAAATATAGACTTCACAGTCTAATACAATACTTAAATAGAGTCACTATATAAGTATAAACAATTCTATTCACCAAGAAGACAAAAATTCTAACTATACACGCCTATTGAACATCTCACATTTTCTGTTTTTCTGGTACCGGGGATTGAACTCAGGACCTGGCACTTGTCAGGCAGGCACGTCCCCAGTTTGATTCTTTTAGGGGCTTTTTTTTGGTTTCTTTTTTTTCCCACTTTTCTTTTCTGGTACCGGGAATTGAACCCAGGGGCTTGCACTTGTCAGGCAGACACTGAGCCTCTGAGCTACATCCCTGGCCCTCACACTTTCTAAAGTGACAATTGGAAGAAAAAAAAAATCAGTAAGTATATATAAAAAAGAACAACCCAATTTCAAGTTTAGTGGAGCATACATACATAGAACTAACTGAAGAACCACATATGAATTATTAACAAAATATTAATAATTACCAATAAAAGTATAGCAATTCTCAAGAAATTTCAAAGAATGAGAATTTCCTCTGACTGCAGGTAATCCAGTTAAAAATCAATAAAAAAAAAAAGAACTAGAGGAAGTTTGAAATTTTAAAAGTGTATTTAAAAATAACTCAGGATCAAAGAAAAAAATTACGATGAGACTCGTAAGTATCTACAATTGAGAGACACTGTTGAGAGTCCCCCAGCTCACTAGACTGCCTTCTGTGATTTCTACTGACTGCAGGCTGCATGGGAAGAACTCTGGGAGAAACTGAAGCCATGCAATGACTTGCCTTGAATTTACTGTGTAGCCACGGCTGGCCTTAAACTCCATGGTGATCCTCCTGCATGGGCCTCCCAAGTGCTGTAATTACAGGAGGTAGTGACCTTTGAGGACGTGGCTGTGAACTTCACCATGGAGTAGTGGGCTTTGCTCAATCCATCCCAAAAGAAGCTCTACAGAGATGTGATGGGGAAAACCTTTAGGAACATGGCTGCTATAGAAATTAAACTTGGGATCAATATGAAGAAATATTCCTTTGTACTCCAGATGCTAATGTGGGCATGATTGTCATCCCAGCACTCAGAGATTGAGGTAGGAGGATTGCTGCAAGTTCGAGGCCAGTCTGAACTACATAGCGAGACCCTGTCTCAAAAAAAAAAAAAAGAGGGAAACAAAAGCTAAAATGATAAAACTTTTAAAAGAATGCATAGAAGGAAATATGACCTTGGGTCAGGCAAATGTCCCCGGGACACCAATGTGTCAGTCTTCCAGGGCTGCCACAACACAACAGACTAGGCGGCTTCAGTGACAGAAACTTGTGAGTCTGGAAATCTGAGATCAAGGCACTGGCAGGTTTGGTTGCTTCTGAGGCCTGGCTCATTCCTGGGCTTGGAGATGGCCACTTTGCTGTGTCCTCCATTGTGTGTGTGTGTGTGTGTGTGTGCGCGCATGTGTGTCATATATATATAGAGAGAGAGAGAGAGAGCGCACTTAACACTTGCATTTGAAATACATAAAGCACTCTTATGACTCAGTAGGAAGAGGAAAAAACTACCTAGCTGGGTGTCGTGGCGCACACCTGTCATTTCAGCATTCTGGGAGGCTGAGGCAGCAGGATTGCAAATCTGAGTCCAGCCTGGGCAGTTTAGCACAGCAAGACCCTGTCTCAAGGTAAAAAAAATTTAAAAGGCTGGGGATGTAGCTCAGTGTGAGGGCCCTGGGTTCAATCCTCAGTACTGCAAACACACACACACGCACACAAACACACACACACTACTTGATAAAAATCAGCAGCATACTTGAATAATCACTCCACAGAAGACACAGGAATGTGCAGTTAGTACATGAAAAGATGTTAAGCACCATTAACCATGAGGGAACTGCTGGGGAACCAGGTAATGGATAGAGGCTGGAAGAATTTTGAGGTACACTTATTGAAAGAGGCAAAAAGAAATACTACTACGCACCCATCCATGGTTAAAACCAGAAGGACTGGCACACTAGTGTCGGTAAGCTTGTGGAATAACTGGACTTCTATACCGTTGGTGGGAATGAACGATGATAGATAAACAGGAGTCACTTTGGAAAACAGCCTGGCTATTTCTTGTGATGCTGCACATTACAAGAATCTACTTCTGGCTCTTTATCCAAGAGAAATGAAAGATACAGCCATACAGAGACCTATGTATAAGTATTCATACTGGCCCAATTCACAATGGCCCGAATTGAGATCTCCTGATTCGTATGTTGAAATTCTAACTCTTAGTGTGACTGTATTTGTAGTGAGGGCCTTTAAGAGGTAATTAAGGTTAAGTGGAGTCCTAAGAGCCAGGCCCTAGTCCATTAGGTGTCCTTGTAAGAAGAAAAGAAGAACCAGCAGGAATGTATCAACATGGTGAAAGGGCCAGGCAAGGACACACCAAGAAGATGGCCATCTAGCTGGCCGTGGTGCTGCATCCCTGTAATCATAGCACTCTGGGAGGCTGAGGCAGGAGGATTGCAAGTTCAAGCCTCACCTGAGCAACTTAGTGACATAGCAAGACTGAGTCTCAAAGTAAAAAAAAGGGGGGAGGGGGTTGGAATGTAGCTCAGTGTGAAGAAAACAAAAACAAAAATATCTCCATCTGCAAGCCAAGAAGAGGGACCTCAGGAGTAACTGAACCTGGCAATACTTAGATTTTGGACATCTAACCTTCAGAACTATAAGAAACTCTTGGGAGGCTGAGGCAGGAGGGCTGCTGTGAGTTTGAGGCCATTTTGGGCTTTATAGTGAGTTCAAGGTCAGTCTGAACTACATAGAGAGACCCGATTTCAAACTCCCAACCCCCTAAAAGCCCCCCAAAAACAAAACCAAAAAAACTGTAAGAAACTAAATTTCTATTAAGTCAGCCAGTCCTTGGTGTTTTATCATGACAATTCTAGCAAGCTAGTGCCAATTTTGGTACCAGAAGTGAGGTGCTGGCAGTGCACGCCTGTAACCCCAGCACTCAGGAGGCTGAGGCAGGAGGATTGCTGCAAGTTTGAGACCAGCCTGGGCTACATAGTGAGACCTGTCTAAAAAAAAAAAGAGCAGATGTTAACAGACATGAACATGGATATCTAGCTGAAGAGATTTCTAGGCAAAGTGTTAAAAATATGGCCTGGATTCTCTAGCAAAATGCAAAAGAAGAGATACATTGAAAGAAAAATGAATCAGAATTGGAAGCCATGGAAAATTCTCAGTCTTCTCAGATTATGAACGATAAGCAAACATGTTCTGGAGAGAACACCAAGGGCATGGGTGGGAATCATGTGATACAGAGATCTCAGATGTGGCTTGCAGATTTAATCAGCCAACTCAGGAGTACCAGACACAGAGAAAAGAAAGCAAGACTGTCAGAGGGGATGACAGAGCCATGTGGCCGTGGACCTGCCTCTCCTACAAGAAAAGGGGAGAGAGACCCTGCAGGTGACCCAGGCTCAGCAAGGTTATCACTGCCACTCAAAGACTGGGGGGCAAAGTGTCCCCTCCTTGTTTCTTGCAGGCCAGGGGGCTGCTCCCCAGTGTCTCAGGGCCAAGGCTGCCCTGCAGGGCAAAGGGTACCATGAAGGGAAAAGGAGGGGGTGGTGCCAGCCTGTTGGCTCCAGAAGAACGGGCTGCCACCTAAGTGGCCCAGAGGGAAGAGCACTGAGCTAAAGATGCAAATGTCTTGAGCCTTAAAAGCTAAGAGAATTTGCTTTGCCAGCTTTTACACTTGTCTGGCACTTTCCACTCTTTTCTCTTCCCTTTTGGAGTAGGAATGGATATCTGATGCCTGCTCCACTATTTCATTTTAGAAGCAGCTGACTTATCTGGTTTCATGGATTCACTGGTAGAGAGGAATTGTGCCTCAGGATGACTCATATCTCTTCACACCCATATTCAATGTACATAATATTCAGATGAGACTTTGGGCTTAGAATAGAAGCTGGGATGAATTAATACTTCCAGGGCTGTCAGGATGGGGCAGATGTATTTTTCATATAAGAACATGAATTTTGGTAATCTACAGGGTGGAACATATGGCTGCCCTAGCAAACTAATATACTGGGAACAACCCATACATTCATTGAGGGGGAAATGATAAAAAATAGTATAATCATACAATGGAATACTACTCAGAAATAAAAAGGAAGGGCTGGGGATTTAGCTCTGTGGCACCACGTCTGCCTTGTAAGTGCAAGGTTCTGAGTTCGATTCCACCCCCTGTGCCCTGTACCAAAAAAAAAAAAAAAAAGAAAGAGAGAGAGAAAGAAAGAAAGGAAGGAAGGAAGGAAGGAAGGAAGGAAGGAAGGAGAAATAAAAAGGAATGAACAGGCCCAGGGATTTAGCTCAGTGGTGCCACCGCCTGCCTCTCAAGCACAAGGTCCTGAGTTTGATTCCAGGTACCAAAAAAAAAGAGGAATGAATGAATGCATGGAACAGTATAAACAAATTTCAGAACCATGTGCCAGTTGAACAGAGCTAGGCTCAAAAGGCCACATACTATACAAATGTATTGGTTTGACATTTAGGGACATACAAAGTTAATCCACGGGGTCAGAAAGCAGGTCTACATGTGTCTACACCTGGGGCTGGGGTGAGGCTGAGTGCAGAGGCACACAGGTACTTTTGGACATCATGGAGATGTTTTATACCCCTTACCTTGACTGTGGTGGCAGTCACATGGGGCACTTGTTGAGCGCTTGTCGAGTGATACTTAAAATAGGGCATTTAACATTATTGGTTTAAACAGAAAAATGGAATCTAACAAGAATATATAAAAAGGGGAATTCTGTAATACACATGTCATTTAGAGACAGACTAGATTTTAACTGTAAGTAAATGTAATCAAGGTAATCAAGGTAAACAATATAAATGAGATGTTGAATAACCTGGAACACAGAGGCACACAGAACTTTGAAAAATCGAGTGAAATTTATTCCATTTAGAGAACAGCACAAATAAATAAAATAAATAAATAAATGGAATGTGAGAGAAACAGACAAATACTGAAGACAGAAAAAAGAAGATCCAACATACAGATAATAGGAGTACCTGAAGAAGAAAATCAAGAGAACAAAACAAATATTAAAAACTATAATTTAAGAAAAACTTTCCCCAAGTAAAAGAAAAAAGACTGGAAGTATATATTAAGAGAGAATATTGAGCCAGGTGTGGAGGTGCATGTCTGGAATCCCAGCACGGTGGGAGGCTGAGGCAGGAGGATTGCAAGATTGAGCCCTGGAGAACTAAGAGAGCCCCTGTGTTAAAATTTAAAAATTAAAGAAGGGCTGGGATGTAGCTGAATGCAAAGGCCCTAGGTTGAATCCCCAGTACCACAAAAGAAAAAGAGGGTAGGGATGGGGGGAGAATTGAATAAAAATATCAACTCAGGATAACCCACATCAACACATAATCCAGTAAAATTACTGAATTTTAAAGAAGAAGGAACAAACATTTGGGCAAAAAGAGCCAATAATCTCTAAGAGGCTACTATGCATATTTTCAATTAAAGAAAATGATGAGTAATTATAGGTCATTCAAATTCTATAGTCTCCCAAGTTCTTGAGAACCAGGATTTTAGTGTGGATGAAAGAAAATACAGATACAACGTAGAAGGTCAGTATGAACTCAGATATGCTACCTTAAAAATCATGCATATGTATGTTTATGTGATATGCACAGATCCCAGTTCAGTGCAAAGACCTCAAAGCCCCAGCTATGTAGGTGACACAGCCGACACAAAGACTTCCATCTTTAAACCTCCTCTTACTAAACAGAGAAGGGCCTCACTGCAGACTTCAGGTCAGGAACGTACAAAGTGAGCCTGGGACATCTTGCAATAAGCAACACGAAAGATGTCAAAGACCATAGAGTTAAGTTAAAAGGACGCAGAAGCCACCTTGAAGAGACCTGCTGGCCAAAGATAGGGAAACTGAGGCTTCAACATGTAGAACAAGTTGCAGTGGGCTGACACCATGAGATATACTTGAATATTTGAATTCATAATACTAATGATAATAATACTATTTAGTCACTTTTGGAAGAGGATAGGGAACCAATTCATTTATCTTGAAAACTCATAAATCAATGGAAGAAAGTCAACCATGTAGCCTGTCTTGCCTATTTGAGCCCCCTGGATATCAAATAGTAGATGAGTGGATGTATGTTTTTTATAAAATAATTCCAACTAACAAATGAGAAAATTAATGCAATTAGAATATCGCCATTTTGCAATCCTCACAGGTGATAGGTTTTTTGTTTTGTTTTGTTTTGTTTTTTAGATAGGGTCTTGCTATGTAGTGCAGGCTGGTCCTAAACTCAATACACAGCCCAGGCTGGCCTTGAACTCAAAGAAATTTTCCTGCCTCAGCTTCCTGAGTGCTGGGATTACAGGCATGTGCCACCATGCCCAGCTTCATAGGTGTTTTAAAAGGTATCAAAGAGAAGAGAAAAATCACAGAGGTCTAGAAGATGGGCTTTTGACTCCTTAATACAGTTATCCCTGCCACACTACATCCAGCTGAGTGACTGAGCAAAATACACCCCTGGTGCCTCAGTTTCCTCATGTGTCAAAGGGAGCCTGGACCCTTCCTAATGGTGGCTGTTGTGAGATGAATACAGCGAATGTCTGACACAGGGCTGGGCATGTAGCTCAGTGGTAGAGCGCTTGCCTAGCATGCTCAAGGCCCGGGGTTTGATCCCCAGCACCTTAAAATGAACAAAACACATTAGTAATGTACAGACACAGTGCCCCACACACAGTTAGGCACTTCCCGCTTCCTGGTAGGGTTCTTGCTTTTGAAAGGCAGTGAAGGAACAGGAAGGGCACAAGCTTTAGGGTCAGATGGGTGTGGGTTCCTCCTGCGGCTTGTCACTAGCCTCCTTGGACCAGTCAGGGCACCTCTCTGAGCTCACTCCTCTCACCTCTAAAACTTGAAAACGAATCCTGGGAAGAGGAAGTGAACTATTCCCCCCCAGCCCCATAACACTAGGCCTGGCCCAGGTTGGAGCATGGGGACATGGCAGCTCTGTCCCCTTCCTATTTCCTCCCTCAAGTCCAGACAGATCCTGCTGAGTATCTGCTTCTGTCCTCTTCCTGTCCTGATGAAGAGCTCCATACAATTCTCATGGATGTTCAAAGATGGTGAGTCTGCTTTCCAATTTTAGATTCCTCTGGATTAGCAGTGTTGGCCTGGGCTTCCAAGTTGGGAAGGACTCAAGGCTCTGCCCAGCTCCAGGAGAAAGTACGTTCATCTAATGATGCCCCAGAGGCCAGGCTATGCAGAGACAGTATCCGCCCCTTGGCTATGTGGTTACCCACACTAATCAGCTGGAACAACTCCAAGAGTCTCATTTGGGCACTCAAGCACTCTGTCCCCTGGTCTCCTGGCCCTCATACTTCACCTAAGGTCTGCTCCAACTTTTCTCAAAGATTCACTCCACCCCTGGCAGGCCTGTCACCTGTTCACTGTTCTTCATGCCACATCATTCCCACTATTTCCAACCTTTATCAAAAGTTCTTTTCCACATATCTGCCATATGCCATTGGCCATGTAACCCAGAGAACCACTGGTGACCACCCCCTCTCCCTGAGCCACCCTTCCAGCCCCCATCCACAGCCCAGAGGCTCCTACTTACCTTTGATAGGCCACAAAATAGGTCACATTCTGGGGGTTGCCCAGACCTGGGAGCCACGTCAGGTACACACTGAAATTCTGAGAGAACAGGGTCACATTCTGGGGAGGGGCTAGATAGGGTCTCCCTGTGGGGAAGAAAGAGGTCATGAAGACTGGAGCTCTTGGTTTTTTTCCTTCAGTACTGGGGATTGAACCCTGAGCCTTCGCACTGAACCGCATCCCAACCCTTGTTAATTTTTATTTTGAGACAGGGTCTCACTAAGTTGCTAAGGTGCTCAAGCTGGGGGGCCCAAGCTTGTGAGCCTCCAGCCTCAGCTTGTGAGAGTGTTGGGATTCCAGGCCTGCACCATCACGCTGGCTCAGCGGGGAGCTCCTGGCCGGTCTTGACACGAGCTGTCCAGAGCTGAAGAGCGGCATGTCAGGCAGTGCCTCCAACTTTGAGGAACTGGGAGCTGTGGGTGGCTGTGTTTTGACTTCTTCCTCTTCCCATCCCGCAGTGCCACAAGAAGAGGTCCCCTCCTCTGTAGCAGCTGCGAGTACCCACAGAACCCCATAGAGCAAGAACCATCTCTGCTCCCCTCCTGGACCCCAGGGGTCAGCAGCCCCTAGGGTCTCAAGGAGTGGAGGTTTCATCTT
This sequence comes from Heterocephalus glaber, assembly GCF_053883595.1. Classification (NCBI taxonomy): domain Eukaryota; kingdom Metazoa; phylum Chordata; class Mammalia; order Rodentia; family Bathyergidae; genus Heterocephalus; species Heterocephalus glaber. Next base: position 17,628,967 of record NW_028258302.1, on the reverse strand, counting down.
GCGCTCAGTGTCCCCAGTGGCTGCTGGAATGGCCCTTGGCACACAGTGAGTCCACAATACGTACTTCCTGAGTGGATGAATATTGCAATAACTAGAATCCCTCCTAACTGCCCTCCTAACTGGTCCAATGGCTTTCAACCTGGTGTGATGGGAACACAGCAAAAGTTGCTATGTGAGCGTTAGTAACAGTCACACACCCAAACAGTCAGCACTGGGCCAGAGATAAGAACTTGGAGGCATCTTTCCCACCTACCAGGCAGGGCTCCCTGATTGTCCACCAACTCCTTATTTAAATAGCCCATTCAGGTATTTTCCTATGAACTTGAAGTGGTCCCCAGTATGCTGCTCTTCCTCAAGGTGCTTCTCACTCTGTCTACCTGACTCCCTGTTCCTGCCTCACCTGACCTGGGGACAGAGGACTATATTCTCCCTGCCCAGGATCTATGAGTAATAAATCCTTGGTCTGGTTTCCTTTTGGGATGATGCATTGAATTTGCACCTTCTACTTGAAGAATGAGGAACTACCCCAGGCCGCACTTGCCCTAGGACACTGGGGAGAAGTAAGTCTGGCCAGGCAGCATACAGTGGGCAGACAAGAGCTATAGATCATCTGCCAGGATAAACATTTTGTGCATGGGGGGCTCCTGGTTGGGGGCTGGAACAACAAGACATTAAGGTAGCTGCCAGTTAAAAGGAGCAGCCCATGAAAGGCATGCAGAAAATACCCACAGCATTTCCCTAAAAGATGGGGCTGCTGGCACTCTCATACTGGAGCTCCAATTTCAGCCCCAAGAACACCTTGTCCCCTCAGTCCATCCTCTACACAGCATCAAGGGCTAAGACAAAAGTCTGACCTCACTTCCTTCTACTTAAACCCATCTTCCAGCCATCTCAGTCCATGTGAACTCCAGTCTTCCCTGTCACCAGCAAGATGCGACCCAGCCAGGCACACTCACCTCCCCTCACCCCCTCTTCTCCAGCCACGTGGCCTCTGGGTCTTTTGGAGCATCCCAGGCATGCTCCCTGGCTGGGCCTTCGCATGTGCTGCTCTCTCTGCTTGGATGGTGCTGCCCTGGACATCCACTTGCCTCACCTCTTGGTTTCTGTCACACTCTTGAGGTCACTGTCTCAGTGACATGTTCCCTGATGGTCTTTCACTGGCCTTTACTTCCCCCCTGGACACTTTGTCCTTCTCACTGCTAACCCTCCTCTCTGAGATGTGCAGGTGATTATACCAGGTTCATGCCTTTCCCTTCCCCAGGAATGAAGTCCACACTTCTTATCGAGGTGCAGGAGCCCGGCCAGGGGATCAGGTGGACACCTCCCTGACCACACCCCCAGCCTTCCTTCTTGCTGTTCCCAAGCCACCACACTCTTTGGATGCCTCTGGACACAAGAGTCTTGGACTGCCTGGCGTTCACCATCTACTCTTTGAAAGACTTGATTCAATTGTCACTGCCTCCAGGGAATCTTCTGTGACACCTCTAAGAGGTGGCAACAGTGGTGATGGTGATGACTAATATAGCAATAGCAGCTAACATGAATTGTGTTCTACCCATGAGCCAGGCTGTGCCAAACACTTGAGCTGAATTTTCTCTTTGAATCTTCACCACACCCCTAGGAGGTAGGTACTAATTATGAGCATTACAGGTGGGAAAATGGAGGTGCTCTCAGCAAATGAGTGGAAGAACCAGGATTCAGATCCAGGCCTGGCCATCTCCAAAGTCTGAGCTCTTGACCCTGCTTCCTTCTCTAGGTTCCCATGGGACCTGTGTGGCCTTATTCCTGCACTGTTGACCACCCTGTGCCAGGGTTTCCAAAGGGAATGCAGCTCCACCTCCAGCCCTATAGAAGCTCACTGTCTGGGAGAAGTCTGAGCCCTGAACTCTCACTGGGCTGTGATAGAAGGCCTTACACATTGCACAATGGCACAGGGAGGACAGGCCCAGATCTAGCATTGGCTCTCAGCTCAGCTCAGCTCAAACAGCCAGCCTGGGCTGTCTCCCTGACATTTTAGACTCAAAAGTAAGTACCGCTTCCACCCACCCTTTTCCCTCAGTGGGGACTGGATCGTCACAATGGTGACACTGTCATTACTCTCAGTTCCTGGACTGCCCAGCAAGTGCCCAGCAGGAGGCCAGTCCCTGTCCAAGCCACTTGTGAGGTATCTCAGAGGCAGGATGGCCCAGAGTTTGAGCTTGGCCCCAATACAAAACTGCAGCTAGAGTAGCCACACTCCACTGAGCCTTCAAAGGAGCCCCAGTCATATGCAAAACCTCATTCAATCTTTGGGACAAAGAACCCTAACAGGCAGGCGGCATTCATTCCCCTTTAGGGATGTGGTCTTGTACTCAGAGATAAAGGTCAAACAATCTGCCTGAGTCTACAAAGCCAGTTTGTGTGTGACAGAAAACCCCTCCCTTGTCCCTCAGTAGCTGCAAAAGCACTGCTGACCTGATGATGGACTGCCCAGCTCCCTCTGCCCACCAGGCTGGCCTCAGGCCCCTTTTTTCTGGGTTTGTGACATCCTTCTTGTGCAAGTCTCTTAACTGCTCTGAGCCTCTGTTTCCCCATTTGAAAAAGGAGCATTATCTACCTCAGAGGACGGCTGGGTCTCAAAGCTTAAATAGGACAATGTGGTGCCTGGCAAAAGAAGTTGCTCAAAAGAATGTTGGTTTTTATGATTTTTTTAAAAACTGAGGACCGAACTCAGGACCTTGAACTTGTGAGGCAAACACAGCACCACTGAGCTAAATCCCTGGCGCTTTATGATTTTTTTTGATTAGTCCGTGGACCCTTCCAGCTCTTTAAATTGTAAGTCTAAAACTAGGAAGATGGAGGTGGGGAAGCAATTTTGGGCCTGTCTCCTCCCTAGACTGGAGTGGGTAAGGTGGGAGCTTGGGGGTTGGGTCCTAGCCACTGACGAATCAGAAGGATTCAGAGAAAAGGCACCTTAGAGTCACAGGCAGGGCTCAGGCCTGGGGGGGTGGGGGGGAGACAGGGTGCCTCGGTTTCCTTTCCTCTACTAAAGGGGTCAAGTGTGTCACAGACGTCGCGATTTTAGAAGGCGATTAAAAACCATTTGATTAAAAAGCACTTTTTGGGGGCCGGGGATTTAGCTCAGTGGTTTCACCGCTTGCTGCACAAGTGCAAGGACCTGGGTTCGATCCCCGGTACCAAAAAAACCAAAACAAAAAGCACTTTTCGGGCCGGGGATTTAGCTCAGTGGTTGTGCCGCCTGCCTCACAAGCGCAAGGTCCTCAGTTCGATCCCCGTTACCAAAAATAAATAAATAAAAAGCACTTTTCAACTCCGCCTTCTCTTTCCCCAGTTCACCCAAACCTGGACTGGAATTAGAAAGCTAGATTCGTTTCCTCCCCAGCGGGATTTTCATACCTGGGCGCGCTAGCGCGGGAGGGCCCAGGGTCCCCGCCCGGCCGGCCGCAGGGTGCAGCCCACGTCCCCTCTCGGGTTGATCGCGCTCCCCGCAGCCCCGCGCCCTTACCTTGAGCGGCCTGCAGCAGGCAGAGGAGCAGGGGCGCCCACGGGCCGGGCCCCGACATCGCAGCCCCGGGGACTTCCTGGGCTCGGCCCAAGTCCCGGCCCAAGTCCCGGCCCAAGTCCCGGCCGCCCGCCGCTGCCTGGCCGGCAGGTTACACGCGCGGGGCCACTGGGGGGCGGAGCCGCGGGGCCGGGGACTCAGCCGGGGCGGCCCCGAGGCGCTGCGCCTGGCTCGGCCTCCGCTCGGCTCTGGAGTGGCGTCCCACTGCGAGGCGGGGAGCGGGACTGGGGCTGCATCAGTACATTTTCAGGAAAGCAGGGGAGAGGAGGAAATTTGCGGATTCCTAGTAACCCCAGTTAGGGGCTCCCATGTGGGCTGAGAGCGGAGCCCAAGGCCACTGTGCCAAATCTGGGATGCCACGGGCGCTTTACCAATATTTTCTGCCTTAATCCCAGGCAGGAGCCCGGTGATCAGGCTACTTCCGGCAGACCCCAGAGTTTCAAGGACTCGTGTGTAGTGCGTCTGTGTGTGTGTTTGTGTGTGTGTGTGTGTGTGTAAGGCTCCAGAGGGAGGAAACTTCTTCACCATGCCAACTAAAACTGGCCTGTCTGCCGAGACAACTCGGCAGTTGTCTTTCATTTCTCTTGGTTTCTTGGAAGGACAAATACACAGGTTAGCCTTTGGTGACTGACCTCAGCGTGGGTGACTCTATTTTGAATTTTAGTCTTACTTATTTGGGTCGGGTCCAGGAACTTCGTCCCAAACAATGGCCTCTATACTTTCTGTTTAACTGTGGTGAGGCGTTTGCAATACAATGAGAAACAGACACACAAATACTGAAATACTGGCCATTAACAAAATGTATGTAAGCCAGGAGTGGCTGTGTATGCCTGTGATCCCAGCATTTGAGAGGCTGAGGCAGGAGGATCACCAGGAATTTGAGGCCAGCCTGGGCTACATAGTGAGACCCTGCCTAAAACAAAACAAAACAAAACAAAACAAAACAAAATGTGTGTGTATATGTAGGCAATAGATACAGATATAAACTATATTACCTATATAATGACCAATATTAATGGATATTATCTCTAGGTGATGTAGATTTTCTTTTTAAAGTTTCTTCCTTCTGATTATGTGTACTTTCACAGTTAAAAGCTTTAAGTGGAAGGTGAGCAAAAACAAAGCAGGGAATAGCTTCTCCCATAGATCAACCCAATCTCCTAACAAAGGAAAGAGAAAGTGGGGGAAGGGCTTCAGCTTGAGGAACTAAAGGGGCCACAGGTGTGAAGGAGAGGTTCTGATTCCCCTGCTCACACAAGCTCAAGACCAGGTTTTAGAGTTGCTAGGGTTGGCTAGAGTCTGGTGATCAGCATCTCAGTTCTGCTTGCAGGTGAAGGCTCTGGGAGAAGACTTTACTGCTTGAGGGGACGATTCTGTCCTTGTGAGATCATTGTTTCTGCTTGGGGCAGTTTCAGTCTTGTGAGGCTGTGCTGGAAACCAAGGTGACCATGGGTTTAGGGCACTGGAAATTTCTAGGTATATCTGAATATCCCTGTAAAGCTCTTGTCTGCTCAATCTTGAAGGGGGACAAGATAGGTTATTAAATTTAAGGCTAATCAGCTTTGTTTTGCCAATTTTTAGGCAGATACTCTCAAGGTATTAATGTACCTTTAAGCAGAGGTGAAAAGGGATTTAAGTCAAAGTTTTAAGGTAACAGTGGAGACAGATACAAAATAAAGGTCAAGTTTGTTCTGCTTTTAGTTACCTATTGAGTATCAGTAAACCCAAGTGAAGAATTACTTTTTTTTTTTTAGCAAAAAATTTCCTTTTTTGGGGCCCGGGATTTAGCTCAGTGGTTTTACCACCTGCTCAGCAAGCACAAGGACCTAAGTTCCATCTTTGGTACCAAAAAAAAAAAAAAGTTAAAAAATTTCCTTTTTTTTTTTTTTAAACAAGAAAATCTAAATCAAGCTTTTAATGAGTAATAAGGTTTGGGCCCAGGATTTCTTTGTCCTCTGTCCCCATAATGGCCTCTGACTGCGTCAACTACAGTATTTGCAATACATATATTATAGGATTTAGTCCTCATAACTCCACACAGTTGATATTGCTGATATTTCCTTTAAACAGGTGAAATTCAATGAGCTTGCTTATGTGGTATGGTTTTGTTTTTTGTATTAAATTCTTTTATTGGTACATTGTAGGTATACAACACAATTACATTTCTCATTGGGAATTGTACCTTTACATAATGCATCTTGGTTCTTATTTTTTCCCCATTCCTAGCCCTCCCTTCACCCCCTCCACCCTTTCCTATTTACAAAGACTTTATTTCCATTTTTTGTGGTATGGTTAATTATAGTGATAACAGGGCTGCGGATTTAGCTCAGTGGCGCTGCACCTGCCTGGCAAGCACAAGGTCCTAAGTTCAACCCCAATATCAGAAAAAAAATGATAGTGACAACTGACATTTGGACCTTGGTGTGTCTGTCCTCAAAGCTTGTGGCTTAAAGACTTCTGCTATCCAGCCTCCAGATGGTTATGGCAAATGAGAATAAAGGTCCCTAGTCTTCATCACTTCCTGATTTGCAAAGATCAGAGCACTAACCTCTCACAAATGGCATAGTAGACCCTGGAATATCAGCAACCTTCTCAGGTTGGGGTATTAGGCAAAAGCAATGGCACGGACTAGTGTGTAACAACAGGTGGGTATGGGGGCTGCTCGACTGTGTTTAAGGATCTTGGAGGTGTGAACACCCTGACCACCAGGCCTGACTTTAAGCTAGCAGCACCATGAGCTGTGTGCATAGGCCCAGCACACCTCTGGATGGGAGACCTCTTCCCTACTGTCAGAGGAGCCCATCTCTGTAGCACCATGTCAAGTTTTCTAAAGAGAACAAAGCCTATCCTAGGCCCCAAGGACCTATGGGGCTCCTGTTGAAAATTTCTGGTCCCCAGTGAGGCTCAAGATCTCTCCTAGATGCAAAGGCTTTTACCACCCATGGAGGCTCCCCTGGGGGTCTCGGTGCTCCAGCCACCCAGAATCCTGAGGTGCCCATTTTCCCCATGCCCTGTTCCTCACCCCTAGCCTTTTAAATAAGGGTCCCTATGCCAAAAATGTTCTGTCTCTCTGCTTCCCAGATGGCACCCTGAATGCCACATCCCCTAGAAGGGAGGAAAGCCCTGTCCTCCCATGGAGAAGAGTGGAAGAGAGAGGGAGAGCCCACTCCCAAGCCCTTTTCTTTCTTTCTTTCTTTTCTTTCTTTCTTTCTTTCCTTCCTTACTTCCTTTCCTTCCTTCCTTCCTTCCTTCCTTCCTTCCTTCCTTCCTTCTTTTCTTTGGTACTGGGGATCAAACTCGGGGCCTTCTACTTTCCAGGCAGGCAGCAGAACCACTGAGCTAAATCCCCGGCCCCTCCAAGCCCTTTTCCTCATGGCATTCATCCATTGAACCCCTTCTCCCAACACTGTTGCACTGAGGATTAAATTCCCAATATATGAATTTTAGGGGGCACATTTAAACCCTAGTAATCTCTCCAGTCATACTTATCACAATTTCACAGGGATAATTGGTATGCATTGAATATTGTTGCTGACCCTATCCTCAGTGATTTAGGACCCAAAACACAGTGCTCAATAAATAGTGAGTAAGCAAACCTTGATGTCAGGGCTCAGTCACAATCAGTCCCATAAGCCTCCTACTCCCAGCTCTCGGCTGGCACACAGCAGCCACTCAATGTTTACTGATTTGAACTTGGCACATGACTCAAGCTTAAGGGACCTCAATATCTCTTCGGAAAGCATGACTTCATGGTCATGCTTCCTTCCATAGCTGGGCTTTTATAATCTTTACCTGACCTCAAAGGTTAAGAATAATATGTAGGAAGGGAAATGGAACCACACTACTGTGAAGGAGTCACAGCTTCCCCCTCTCCTGCCCACCAAGAGAATTATCCAGAGACTGGAGGCGTGGCTCCGTGTTAGAGCACTTGCCTAGCATGTGTGAGGTCTTGGGTTTGATCCCAGCACCACAGAAAAGGGAAGAAAGAAAGACAGGGAATTACAGCAGGGCTGGGAAAGGGCCCAGTGTGTTTGACTGATGGCCAATGGGAAAGACAGGAGAGGAAGAAAAAGGTAATGAGATGGAGATCACCATAGGGACAAAGGACAGGTATATTCCTGGGCCTGTCACCTGTAACTCATTAAAAGCATGATTTGTATTTTCTTCTGAGCCAGACTGTGACTTAAAAGCTGACTTTGCTAAAAATATAAAAAGATTCTTCACTTGGGCCCACAGTTGCTTGATGGGTAACTAAAAGCACAACAAAGCTTGATCACATTTTGCTTCCGTCTCCTCTGTTACCTTAAAACTTTGGGACAGATCCTTGCTCAGCTCAGGATATAGGTGGTGATCATTTAGGAAGCATCTGTCTGAAAACTGGTGATACAAGGCTGGCTAATTCTAAATTTACACAACCTAACTCATCCCCCTTCAAGACTGGGGACCCCAGGGCCAGGGATTTAGCTCAGTGGTTCCATCGCTTGCCTTGCAAGTGCAAGGACCGGAGTTTGATCCTTGGTACCAAAAAAAAGATTGGGGACCCCAAGAGAACAGATTTACAGGGACATTCAGCTACCAGAGGGTACCCATAAGTCTCAAGTCATTGCCTAAACCTACAGTCATCGTAGATTCCACCACAAACCTGGGACTTCCCCAAGCAGGAACAGTCATCTCATGGAGAACAAACTGTGTGCTCCAGCAGTAAGGTCTTCTTTAGAGCTACCTGGCCAAACCAGAACAAGACACTGATTAGCCAGACCCCAGCCCCACTTAGCCACTCTATAAAAACTGCTGTTTCCCTCTGTGAACAGCCAGTCTGGTCTCTGTCACTGCTGTGCTCCTTCCTTCAGCTTCTCAAGCTGAAGTCCCTTTCCATTCTCTCTTACTTTCTAACTGCCTAATAAATCCACCTATATCTCTCACTGATACATCCTGAAATGCTTTTCTCCAAGAACCTGCCTGGGCCCCAGTTGAGGTCCCCTTCCCCTTGGACCCCCTCTGATGGCAGTAAGTCCCAACTGGGACTGGGTTTGAGAAGAAAGTTTTGAGCTTTTGGAGAAGAAAGGAGCGAGTTTAGGTCTGGCCATCCTGCATATGAGATGTGTGAAGAGAGAGGCAGAAGAAATGGATTTCAAAACATTTGGCTCTGTATTAACACTGAAATCCCTTTGGGCAACGCCCCCACACCCAACACTAAAAGTTGTGTGTGTGTTACTGAGGGTTGAACCCAGGGCCTTTGAACTGAGCTACACCCTCGGCCCTTTTAAAATGTTTTATTTTGAGACAGGATCTTGCTAAGTTGCTAAATTCCTCAGGCTAGGCTCAAACTTGTGATCTTCCTGCTTCAGCTTTCTAGAGTGCTGGGACCATAGTTGTGCATCACCAAGTGGCTGAGACTAAATTTCAAGTAGCTTTAAACTATTGTTTGGCTTGCTGTTGTTTAATGTACATACTGGAGGGGGACAGGTCTCAATACAAGAGTAAGAAGGCCTATTTTTTTGTGGGAGTATTGAGAATCTGTCATTTGGAAGAGCAGAAATCCCAGTTTTAAGGAATTCTGCAGGTTCACCAGACTAGGATTTCAAGGGTGGATGTAGCTATGGATGGCTCTAGCAGAAAGATTCTAATTGGTCTGCCTAGGTCACGTGCCAGTCCCTGAGCCAATCAGTGTAGTCAAGGAAGATGGGCTGCTCTCATTGGCCAATCTGGGTAGAAGACCTTCCCTGAGGAGAGAGGATGCTGTGGAGATAAACAGGCACATCCACTGCTGGGTGACAGTGGGGACACCTCAGAGATCATCCACACCTTTCTGGAGACTTTCTGGAGAGAAAGCCTCCAATTTTTACCCTGGAAAGATGCTGCTTGGATCCTCCCAGTGACCAGATATCACTGCATCTTGGGGCTGATAATTCTATTTTTGAACAATCCTGCAAAAGAACCTTGCCCTCACATTGACCTACCTCTTGGTACCTCCTCTGGTCATTCATTTCTTCCTTTTGGGGACTCACAGAATGAAACAAAGCCCTTTTCTCCCTGCCAACCTTGCAGACATCAAGGTTCTGGAGCCTTCCTAAGGCGAGGAGATGTCAGCCAGCTTCCTGGAGTAGAAGTGCCATCCTGGGAACCAGGAGACCCAAGGGCCAGTCCTAAGGCAGTGTAGTGGCCATGCGGGGAGGGAGGTGTACCCTGTTTCCATTTTACAGATGAGGATACCAGAGCAAAGGGAAGTTAAAGCACTTGTCAAGGTCACACAGTTGGGGATAGACAAGCTGGAATTTGAATCCAGGACATACAATTCCAAAGTTCACCATTACCACTCTGTCCTTGAGGAAGTTATATCCTCTCTCCTGGCCTCAGTTTTCTAATCTGTAACATGGGAGCTTTAGTGTGCATGAGACTCACCTGAAAGGTTTGTTTCTTTGTCTTTCTTTCTTTTTTTTTTTTGCACCGAGGATCAAACTCAGGACCTTGAGCTTTCGAAGCAGGAGGCAGGCGGTGGCACCACTGAGCTAAATCCCTGGCCCCTGGCAAGTTTGTTAAAGCCCAGGTTGTTGGGACCCCTCCCTAGAGCCTGTGATGCCATTTTGCCTCAGGTAGTGACAGAGGTTTTGCATTTTAACCAGTTCCCAGAGGATTCTGGTGGTGATGTCACAGCCTGTCTGGGTTCCACCCTTTGGGAGCCGTTGTAGTATCTGATTCCAGTTCTAATGTACTCTGCACAATGGGGAGTGGAGTTAATTCTACCTTTCCATTTACTTTGGCCTCTATTCAACCGTGTGTGCATGCACACATACCAGGCAGCAGGTATTGTGTGCCACAGTAAACTCAATTCCAACAATCACTGAGGGAAATTCAAGAATTAGGTAAATAAGTAAGGTGAATAAAAAGTAGATGCTCATTCAGATTTGAAGGGAACCAAAAGGAACAGGTTCAGTGTCTTGCAGATTCTGTAATTATAATAACCAGTTCTGCATATCGAGCACCTACTCTGTGCTAACTGCCTTCCCTGGTTTATCTCATCTAATTCTTACAGCCAGTCCATAAGGAAAATAGTAATAACTGAGGCTTGGCCAATGAGGAGCTGAGGCTCGGAGTGGGGAGGATGCACACCAAATGGGAGGGTTGGAGGGTGCAGCTGCTGTGCTCCAAAGAACTAAACAGAATTATCACACACCCAGCAATTCCACTCGTAGGTGTAGGGTTTGAAAATACATGTCTGCTCCAAAGCGGTGTCTGAGTGTTCATAGCAGCATTATTCATATGGCCAAAAAGTGGATGTAACCCAACATCCATGGCTGAGGAATGGATGAACAAATCGTGGTCTGTCCATAGAATGTGATAAATAATGATGCTGGCTTCAATGTAGGTGAACAATGAAAACTTATGCTAAGTGGACAAAGCCAGACATAAAAGGCCATGTACTGCATGATTTTATTTCTGTGAAATGCCCCAAACACACAACACTATGAAGGACACCACCTAGTGCATAAGTGGTGGCCAGGGGCTTGGGGTGGGGTGGGTGGTGGGTGGGGGAGTGACTGCCAGTGGGTGTATAGATTCTTTTCTGAGTGACAAAAATATTCTCAAATTAGATAATGGTGATGGTTGTACAACTATGTGAATATATTAACAACTGTTCCTCTTAAAGAGTGAATTGTATGGTATGTGAATTATATCTTAATTAAAGGGATGATCAGTTGGAGAATGGTGGAACTGTACTTGAACTCAGAGTCATACAGCAGGCTGGGAAAGGGTCAGGGAGTTCCCACCAGGGCTCAGCCCTGACCCTGGGCCAGCCTCTTCCTCCTTAGCTTCTGGCCTTAGGCTGCCTGCAGTGGGGGCATTGGTGTGGAGGACCCCAAATCTGGCACAGAGGGGCAGGAGAGGAGGCGGAGGGCCAGCCTCTTCGGAAACCCCCTCTCCCTTTCCCAAAAGTACAGCTGGCACTTTCCAGAACTTATTTGCTCCTTCCAGGCCTGGGAAAGCCCCCAGGCACTTGACAGCGGCTCCCAGATATGCTGGCCACACAGCAGGCATGCAGGGACAGGCACTGCACCTGGCCCATGGCCCCGAGGCCCCGCCAGGTGCTTCTGGGAAGAGCAGGAACTCAGCCTCCTGCTTCTCAGAGCAGTCTGGGCTTCTGTCCGCCAGTTCAGTTTGGGCCTACTGTGTGCTGTGTCCTTCTGGCCATCTCCTTTCTCCCTCCCTTCCTTTATTCCCTTCTCTTCCTCTGATCACTCTCTCTAATAATGAATTTTAAAATTGCAAGCCATACACGAATTTCTTCTAAACCATTAAAACCAGCACTGGCTCCCACCTCCTGTCCTTCCCTCCCAGCCCTGAAGTAGCTGCTGGCATCAGGCTGGGACTGATTTTCCAAATCTTTTTCCACTGGCCCTCAGGCAATGTTTGACACAGCCTTTGTGTATGGTTTTTGCATAAATTGTCTCTTATTCTTTCATTCTGCTTGTAGTTTCTGGGGTGCTGGCGATGGAAGCAGAGCTCCAGCATGTATGCTCTATCATTCTGCAGCTGCTTCTAGTATTTCCACTTGGCAGACTGTCATGGAGGCCTTTCCTTGTCAGTGCAGGGAGACCGCTTTACTTGCTGCAAGGTCTTTCATGGTTCCTGTGTGCTGTATCTTATTTAACTAATTCCCCACTGACACATATTTAGAATATTTTCAGTTTCTAAATTCATATTTAGAATATTTTCTATGGCAAAAGCACCCCAATGATCACCCCATACTTGGCCCCATGTACCTGTATCTACCTGGGATAGATAACGTGGAGATGTAGATGACTAGGTCATAGCTCATGTGCATTGTACAGTTTCACAGATGCTGCACAGTGCCTCCCACTGTTGAACCAGTTTAATTCCTCCCTGCAGAGCACATGAGAAAATCCTATTCCCCACATCCTTGCCAACCCTGGATCTCATCAAATTTCAAATGTTTTACCAGTAGAAGTTTTTCCCTGTTGTTTATTTATATTTTATGGACATTTTCTGGAAGTTCTAGGTTGCTGTGATGAGAGAAGAACTCAAGAATTGAGGCTTAGGAACCTGAACCCTATACCCAGACATATTGCCTTTTGCTGTGTGGTCTCAGGCACATGCAGACACCTCTCTGGTCCTAGCAATCCTCATATACAAGATCTCTCTGCACCTTTTATTTTCTTTCTGCCCAAGAATTTTGGTCATGGTTTTCCTTGGGGTTCCCAAAAGAGTCTGTTCCTCCTGGGCCCCGATGGGACTGTGAAATACCTAGATAGAGTGGAGTGTTCAGGAGCTCCCCCCACAATGCACACATCCCCACCAACGGACCCATCTTCGAGTCATGCTCTGTGCCGAGCTCACAGCAGGTGACAGGCAGGATGCCAGATGGAGAGGGCTTTACGATGACATTTTCCCCCGTTATAAAACTTTACATTAGAGGGCCGAGGATTTAGCTCAGTGGTTTCACCTCCTGCTGCACAAGCACAAGGACCCGAGTTTGATCCCCTGTACCAAACAAACAAACAAAAAACCCCCCTTTACATTAGAAAAAGTGAGCTGGGTGTGGTGGCACACACCTGTAATCCAGCACTCAGGAGGCAGAGGCAGGAGGATCACTGTGAGTTGGAGGCCAGCCTGGGCTACATAGTGAGACCCTGTCTCAAAAAAACCAAAAACAAAACCTAATAAATAAATAAATAAATAAATAAATAAATAAGTAGGCGAAGTGAAATGTGTTCGATATAGAAAATTTGGGAAAAAAAAAACTGTAAAGGATAAAAATAAAACTAAAAAAAATCCCACCCTCTAGAGAGACCCCTCATTAGCTTTTGTGGGTTTACCTTCAAAAGATGTGTAAACTAAGTAGAATTATATAATTTTGTTTTGTTTTTGTTTTTGAGACAGGGTTTCATTTTGTAGTTCAGACTGGCCTTGAATTCACTATGCAGCCCAGGCTGGCCTTTCATTCACAGTGATCCTCCTGCCTCAGCCTCCCAAGTGCTGGGGTCACAGGCATGAATTTTATATACATTTTGTACTATATTTTTGCTTAGCATATATCACGACCATGCCTTTTAAACCTAATTTTATGTCTTGATTTTTTTTTAAAAAAAGGACTACTTTCAGAAAGCCTGTACTGATCTGGGTTCCCAGAAGGGGACTGGTAAACTTTGAAAGGAGCAGGGTGGTGCTGTGCCTCTCATCCGCTTGGACCCCTGGTTTGGTCTCTACGGATGAAAGATCCTTGCTGAGAGAAAGCCCCTCTGAGAGAAGTTCAAAAGAGGCTCCACCTCGCTGGCGGAGGCCTTGTTGCACAACTAATGGCATCACCTAAGAGTGGACACCAGGGGGCACCACACACCGAAGGAAGATGACTCAGGCTGTGAGACACTAGACCAGGTGCCCAGGTCTTTTCTCCCCTTTCGTTGGGGCCCTCCAAGTCAGAGGGAAGAGCGCTCTCCTGCTTCCTTGACATACTCACTTGACCTTCGGCCTTTTGGGGAACCCTCAGGTGAGTCCGTATGAAGCTCTGAGGATCCTGGGGACATGCGGAGGAGGTTCCCTCCTGTATCTCTTTGAAGACCACCTGCACTACCATTCCCAGGCTTGGTTTTTCTCGCCTGTCACATGGGAGTGATTCCCTGCCCCGCTTTACTGTCTGTATGTGAGTGTGTGTGTGTGTGTGTGTGTGTGTGTGTGTGTGTGTAACTTATGCAGAAGGGCTTTGCAAACCCAAGAAGGCCTCTGGTCTCTGTGGTGTGGAGACCCATCTGTGGGGATAACAAGGCTGGTGATGTGGCCATTATAACTGCTCCATGGAAGGTGACAGTGGTGACAGCTGTGAAGGTGGTGAGAATGGTTGGATTTTAGATAACATTTCAAGGATGAAACCAGTGAGATTTATTGACAGCTGAAGTGTGGGGTGTTGGAAGAAAAGAGGGTCAAGGATGACACTAGGTCCCTGTCCTGAGCCCATGGAGACTGGCAATATCTTTTATTTAGTGGAGGAGATGGCGGGAGGATGTGGGCATGATAAATATCTGAGATGCCTTCAGGTCACTGGATGAATAAGTGAAGACAGAGTCCAGAGCTTTGATCACTTTCTCAGAGTCCTGGAAAGATCACAGGCCAGTAGGTTGAACTAGATCAGAGGTGAAAACCAATTCAATATGCACAGAGCGGTGTCCCTTCCAGAGCCCAGGCAGACATCATGAATTCATTGTGGCACTCATGATCTCTCCCAATCCGGAGCTCCAGGCAGAGATGAAAGGGCTCCTGGGCTTGATGGGGGCCCAAGAATATAGATAAGACCAGGGGCTTTCATGTCAGAGGTCTTGGCTGGAAAGCTAATCTTGTTACCAAATAACCTGAGACATCAAAAGAACGACTTAGCCCCCTACCTCATGTTTCTCATCTGAGAATGGAATTAATAATAGTGTCTGTCTCATAGCGCTGTGGGAAGATTAAATGAGATCATCCTAGCACAGTACTTAGGACAGTGCCAGCGACACAGTGATGGCTTCATTAATGAAAGCAGCAATGATAGGTGTTGTCGAACTGTGTTGTTTTAGCTTAACATACGGGAGTTTACTCCCCTTTTTTGCCATTTCTAACCGTCCCGACATGGACAGTGTAAGGCTGGCAGTGTCCAGCAGGAGGCGCTGTTGACATTCACATCTCTGCAGCCCACAGAGGTCCTGGATGTGGCAAGCGGTTTTCCCCTGAGCGGTGGCCTGGCTCTGACTGTCCCGGCAGCAAACTGGACCTTTCTGCCCGGTTCCGTTTCCTACCTCTGGACTGCTGCTGAACATCAGCGTCTCAGCCTCCTCCCCTGGTCCTGTGCTCTCCGCCGGCCTGGCCTCTTCCTGCTAATAGGCTCAGGCCAAGCCCTTCACTGGGCCCCCAGGGACCTTCCGTGTATGCCCCGCCCCTTCTGCCCCCTCAGGGAAGCTCTGCCCCAGCCCTTTCCTTCCCCAGGGCCTCTGCGGAGATGCGGGTGGGTGAGAGTAGCCCTGCAGTGTGGACTGAACCCCAGGCAGGTGCGCGGCCGTAGGGCGCCCTCGCTCTAGTCCCAGGAAAGCTGGGGGAAGCTGGGAGGAATAGGCCAGGCGCTCACACTCGGCCTCCCTGGTCTGCAGACCTGGCTCAAGCAGGTGAGGACCGTGCATCCACAGGGGGCTGTAGATAGCTGAGTCTGACCTGTGACAGAGGACGGGTGAGCAGGTGCCAGCCAGCTGAGTGGCTTCTAGATGTCTGTGGTGAACCTGTCAGACCACAGCCACAGCCGAGCATTGCCTTTTTTCTTTCATTCTTTTTTGAAAATGGTGCTGGGGATCAAGCCCAGTGGTGCTTTGCTACTGGTCTACATTCTTGCTCTTTTTTATGTATTATTTTGAAACAGTGTTTTGTTGAGTTATCCAGGTGGGGTTTGAACTTGCAATCTTCCTGCCTAGGCTTCCTTTGGTGCTAGGATTACAGGTGTAGACCCCTGTGAGCAACAAGCATGTGCCTTTTTAAAAGGGTCCATCTTGGCTTCGTCTCTCCCTACACCCACATTCAGTGTGGACTCCTCTGCCCACTAGCCCTTTCTTGGCCAAATGTCATCTCTTTCCTCCCCTCTGCACACACAGACATGTACACACACACACAGACGCATGCTTGTGTACTCACACCCCTGCTCCATGGGAGATGCCCTCATGGGAAGGCCTGGCAGAGGGCAGTCATCTGGGGATGCAGCTTCGGAGCCCTCCATTCCCCACCCCTCCTGGTCCACGGCCCCTTCACAGTAGCCCACCTTCCTTCCCCTGCTGGGTTTGACACCTGAAGCTCGAGAGCCCCGGTCCCCAGCCTCATCCTCCCCACAGCCCAGGCTGTGTAGAAAGCAGGTGCCAGGACTTCTGGCCCGCTGAACTCAGCCCACCTTTGCCGCCCACCCTCCCTCCATGCGTGGAACCTGCAATCTTTGCTGTGTGTCACAGGGAATAATGGCACCAGTAGGTCACCCACTGTCACTATGAACAAAGAAGAAAAAGAAAATGAAAAGTAGCCCACTTCTCGGTGCCCCTGTGCCCCCAAACACAGCAACACACCTGGTGGTTTTGGGGTCAGCCCACTCTCCAGCCTGGGGAAGTCACCTGAGTCAGGTGAGGTGGGTAGTGGCTCTTGCTGACGTTCATAAAAGTGTCTCCTGCTTCCCTTCACATAAGAGCAATACGAGTTAGCTGTAGAATAATTGGAGGGGAAATTACAGCTGTAACAAACAAGAAACCCCAGCACACCTGTACCCCACCACCTGGAGATGATGTGGGGAGACTGGGGGAGGGGCACAGACCAGCAGGCACCTTTGTTTCTTACATGGAATGAGCTCACGCTGTACTCTGTATGTCTCATTTGATGTCTTATTTGATGTCAGTTTCTTACCTTCTTTCTTCCCTTCCCTTCACTCTCCCTTCCCTTCTCCCTCTCTCCCTCCCTCCCTTCCTTCCTTCCTTTGCAGTGCTGGGATCAAACCCAAGGCCTCATGCAGGACAAGCACATGCTCTACTGTGTACTAAGCTGCATCCCTGCCCCTATAACCTGCTGGTTTTGCTTGTTTGTTCCAATACTAGAAATTGAACCCAGGGCCTTTGCACTGAACTACACTCCAACCCTATTTATTTTATTTTGAGACAGGCCTTGCTAAGTTGCCCAGACTGGGCTGGAACTTGTAATCCTCCTGCCTCAGATTCCCAGAGTGTTGGGCTTACAAGTGTACACCACTAGATCTAGCTATAGTCTACCTTTTTAAAAAATCAAACAATAGCAGGCTATAGAGGCACATGCCTGTAATCTCAATGTGAAGGTCCTGGATTCAATCTCTAGTACTGAAAAAAAAAAATCTGAAATAAAAATTGCACTAAGTAAGATCACATCCAAATCCATCCTTCCCATGCGGGAGGCTGTCCAGTCAATTAAAAAAAAAATTCTGGCTGCAGCCACCATTTTGCTTTCAAGACTAATGGTGGGCTGTGTCCCGAAGTCTGGGGGAAACAATGCTCCTGCTCCCTCCTCTGTCCCTCAGAGACCCCCCACCTTTTGCAGGACCGGGGATGGAACCTAAGGCCTCCTGCCTGCTAGGCATCAGCTGCACCCCCAGCCCAGAGAGCCCTTGTCTAGGTCCAATGTCATTTTCATTTGATCCTAGATATTAACCAGCTGTGACTATTTCAAAGGGTTGGGGAATAAGATCTAAAAACAGGCTTGAGCCAGTGTGGGCCCAGCTGGCCTTCTGGAAAGGGACTCTCGCTCAGCTGCCGTCATTTCAGTAGCTCTTTGCAGGGTTTCACAATCCTTACAGCACAAGGCTCGGGGCGATTCATCCTCCCAGCCACTCACTGTGGACGGATAGAAACCCCTGTGGCAGATGAGGCAGCTGAGGCCGCGCAGCCTGTAAGAAAGCCAAGTCTGGTTAGGGTCTCAGCTGTTTCCAGAGCCAATTTCAGGCCCTGAAGTGTAACAGGTACTCAGTAAACACGACGGTCTGTCTGGCCCCACAGCCCTCACCATCACTTTGGGACTGTGCTGCAGTGGGGACAGTAGCCCTGTTTCTGGAGCCAGGGCGCTGGGTGCCGCAGGCCCAGGGGAGTTGGAGGCTTGCTGGGGTTCCACCCGCTGCCGAGGGTCCCCAGGGTGAGCTCCCTGCTCGGTTTCGGTGCCAGGTCCCGGCATGTTCGAAGGCCCTGCCCTGTCAGCTTCGAGCGAGGGAGGGGTCCAGATGGCTCCTGGGCGGGCCAGGGTGGAGCGGTGGCCAGCACCTGAGCTCTTGGCCTCTCCCAGCTCCTGCCGCTCTCCGCTCTGGTCCCGGGCCTGCTCTGGGTCATGGGTGGGGCTCAAGAAAGGCTGGCCCTACCTCCGGCCTGGGTCAGTCTCCCCTTCTTGGGGGTCCTGCCTCCAGGCCTGTGTGTCAGATTCCTGCCCCTTTCCATGAGGGAAGTGGTCACAGGGGACGAGGCTAAGTCTCAGGTTTAACAACTCCAGAGCTGAGCAAATGGGGACACAGTCTTGTGCTGTCTGTTCCTTTTGGGCTGTGGTGGCCTCCAGGCCCCACCCCAGAGGAAGGGAGGAGGGGACCGTGCTGTTCCAGAGCCAACCCAGCCTCCCTGGGCAGGAAAGTGCCTGACACCGCCCCCAGCAGGAAGCCCAGAGCTGACTCAGGAGATGGTTCAAGACCTGGAGGGGCAGGGAAGGAAGGAGACACAGGTGGGAAGCTAACAGCTGGCCTTGACAGGGCTTCGCATGGTGTAGAAGGTGCCAAGTGTCCCAGGGGTGTGGTGTTTGGGCCTCCACCCTCCTCTCTGCCCTGGGCCCCATGCTCCTTCCCTTGAGGAAGCCTCCCGTAGACCCCACCCACCCTTCCTGGCATCTCTTTGCATCCTCTGCTGGGGCGGAAGTGAGACAAGACCCAACATGGCGCGAACTCCCTGGCATGGGCTCATGCAGTGCAGAAGGGCTCTTCCAAGCCAGGCTCAAGATGAGGCTCTCTTAGGAAATGGCCCTCGGAACCAGTCTGAAGGGCATACACCCACAGCCCCATCTTTATGTGATAGTTCTAACTTGATTCAGACCAGGAAGAGATATTTCCAAAGTAAATTCTAGAGGATGCTATCAACGTTTACCCAGGGACTTAGCACAAGGACGTTCTGTGGCCAGGCAGATTTGGGACCACAGGATTTAGGGCTTAATGGATGGTAATCCAATTTCTCTACCACAGGCCTTCTCAGATCCTTAAGTAGTTAATGTATATTATGAATCTCCAAGCATGTGCAGCCCCTGCATTTATTTGAGCTCAGAATATTTTTTATATTGGGACATCTCACAGTTGGCTTAGCCCCCTTTGAAGAATGCTGGGTGGGATACAAGTACTTTAGAAAGAGTTTTGGAATTTTTTTTTAACAGTATAACATACTTCCCTGGATGGAGGGCCTACTCTATGATAGACTGTACATGCTGGATTTAAGCATATTCTCAAAATGATTCTTGAGGTGAGTGTTATTGTAGAAGAATTCTGGGTGTGGTAGCACACACCTGTAATCAAAGCTACTCAGGAGGCTGAGGCAGGAGGATTGCAAATTCAAGGCCAGCCTTGGCAAGTTAGTGAGACCCTTGTCTCAAAAAAAAAAAAAAAAAAAAAATCCAAAAGGACTGGGGGATGTAGCTCAGTGCAAGATTTGGATTCTATCCCTGGTACAAAATTAAAATAAAACTCCTAGGAGGAAGACTATGTAGGAAATCTGGACGAGTTAATTTACCCTAACCTAACAAGCCATGGGTCCTACATTAGCTGGGCGGTATTCACAGTGGTGCCAAGCTAAATGGCTCAGGCACAGACCCCGTGGACATGACCAGGGGCTCAGGGACACCAATCCTGGGGCATTGAGGAGGCTGCTGAGAGACCCTTGAGGGCTTAGGATGCAGGCTGTTTACCAAGCCCTTTAAAAGGCTTTCAGTGTTTTGCTAGCTTTGTAGATGCCCCGGTGCTGACTGAACCATGATAAATCCTTTCTGCCCACCAGGAGGAAGTGGAATGCTGGGTGCCGCCCAGGGTCACATTTTGGTTTCATTTGCCAGTTGAGAAAGAGCCCAGGGTAAAAGTCAGAATGTGGACTTGGAAATCAGGTAGATCTGAGTGCAAATTCCAATGCAGACTCTTTCCAGCCTCCAGGAAAACTCCTGGCCTTCTGTGAGCCTCAGTTTCCTCATCTGTAAAATAGGGACAGGCATGGTGCTTGCCACATAGGCCTGCAGTGAGGGTTAAACCAGACCAGGCCTGCGGGTGCCACACCTGGCCCGTGGTAATTGCCCTACAACTGAGCACACATAAGGGGTATGGTGTTTATTGTCAACAAACCAGGGGCTATTTTCAGCCTTTCTCTGAGGAAGACAGTACAGATTTGGGATTTATCATCTGCCAAATCCATTTTTTTCAGTACATCATTAGACATTAATTAGAACAATGAACTGGAATGGATTATGAGAAATAAAACCGCAGGTAGCTTCAAGTTATTTTGAGACTGGCTCCTGCTAAATTGCCCAAGTAGGACTCAAATTTGAGATCCTCTTGCCTCAGCCTCTGGAGTACATAGCTGGGATTACAGGCGTTCACCACTGTGCCTGGCAATTTTATTTATTTTATTTTTTTTGCAGTGCCAGGGATTGAACCCAGACCCTTGCATGTGCTAGCAAGCACTCTATCACTGAGCTACAGCCCTGTCCCACTGCCAGCCATTTCTATAAAACAGTGATGGTAAGCCTTTTAGAGCGTTCAGTGATATAAACAGCCCGCTGTGGTTGCCCTGTCCTTCACCTGTTTCACTCCAGTTTGTCTTTTGCTTCCTGGCCCAAACGGCATGTCTCCCACGGCTCAGCCCAGACTCCCAGAGGAGGCCTCTGGTGTGCATCTGCCTGTGTCCTCATGTCCTCCCTGAAGGTGAGGGCCACCTCCGCAGGACTCCCGGCCCAGACATACAGTAAAGATTTGCTGAATTGTTTTTTTTTGAACTACATACTTGTTCATAAAATCCCGGCGCATGCAGTGTGTCCTTGTTTGATCTCCCTGCAACCTCAAGAAATAGCCAGGGTTTGGAGTGCTGTGGCCATTTTATGGGGGAGAAAACTGAGCCTCGCTAGGCAGCTAGATGGCCAGGGCCCAGAACTCGAAGCCGGCTCCCCAGCACTCCTCACACCTGTGCTCCAAATCCTCTGAAAGTTTGCTCTTTGGCACCTATTGTGTCCATCTGGCCTTTCATGGACAGTAAGGTAAGAGGCTCACAGACACAATGAGAGGTCTGTCGGGGCCTAGTGGGTAAGGCAAGTGTCTCAGTTTACACACAAGAGGACCCCTCAGAGTATGTTCACAAAGCTAGTGAAAAAGATGCTATGAACCTGTGGTGTGAGGCCACCATCCCCAGTGCTGAAGCACAGCAGTGCATGAGAGACTTGGTCCTTGACCTCAACCAGCTGGCACTCTGCAGGGGAGAGATAGCATATAGAGGCATTTCAGAATGTGGTACGAGTCACGAAGATGCCTTTCTAAGAAAAGAAAAAGGGCCAGGGAATGACTGAGCTCACAGACCAGGGAAGGCCTCTGGGAGGATGACACTTTAAGCTGAAACAGGATGATGGAAAGGAGGGAGCCATGGAAAGTTCTGAGGGAGAGCATTCCAGAGAAAGTAGATGATGGATGCAGAAGGCACAGACAGAAGCTCCAGTGCCTTAATGCATAATGAGCAAGGCTGGCGGTGGGGATCAGTGGAAAGGGAAAGGTGGGCAGGGGCCTGAGGCGAAAGCATCTTCAGACACTCATGAGAAGGGTAGCTTTTATTCCTGGTGTGACAGGAAGCCAGAGGAAAGTTCAGAACAGGGCAATTCTCTGATCTGATGCACATTCTTAAAATGCCACTCTGGTGGCTGTGTGTAGAAGGACAGTGTGGAGCAAGGGTGGGTAGCACTGCAGGTCAAAAGTGACTGGTGACATGGGTGGGGCTGGTGGCAGGGTGAGAAGTGGGCAAACATGGGGTGCATTTGGACAGTCGCCCCAGGAGCTGCCAAAGGACAGGATGCGGGGCTGACAGAAAGCAGGGGGAGCCGGTGACTCCTAGGCCTGGGGTCTGAGCACCTGGGGCTGGGCTGGGAAGCCAGGCGGGAGTGTATGTGAGCAGGGAGCACCAGAGTCTGCCTGGGAGCTAACGTGCTTATTAATGAGACCCAGGCTGCCTTGCGGGCAGGCAGGCACAGAGGCCCAGGCCGGTGGGAGGACCAGACATTGGGCAGTTGTGGATCAAAGCCCAGAAGTGGGGCCATGGTGCCCAGCTCGGTGCCCTGTCCACCTAGCCTTCCTACAGTCCCAGGGCAGGCAGCGCAGGTGGGATGGTGGGCCATGCAGAGCCCTGGCCCTCTCCCTCCTGCCAGCAGACAGCCCGGCCCTCCTAGGCTGCTGTGGTTCAGAACGGCTTCCAGTTTGGCAAAGGAAACTCAGCGGAGAAAAGCACCTTGCGAAACTGCACTGCCCTGGGGAGGATCGTCTTGGGCTTTTCTCAACTTTCACAACGGGCCTCAAGCCAAGAGGGTGTCCTGCATTTTCTTTCTTGGCTCCTCCCCAATGGCCACCCTGACCCTGGTGTCTGAGTCCCAGGGCATCACTCTCCCAGCTGTGCCTCCTCTGACCCCTATGAAGTCCTGGGCCTCAGCTGCTCCCTCCTGGGCGATGGTGGACAGCGGGCTCTGGTGTGGCCTGAGGAGACCCCAGTCCCACTGGCCGCCCATGGGCTGTGTGACCTCAGGCAACTTCCTCACTCTGTGTGTCTCAGCCTCCTACAGAGGCACTGCCTGACAGGTCCTTCAGGAATGACCTGAGGCTTCCAGTGATGCTGGCAGGCAGTGAGTGCTCACTAAGGAGAGCAGCACTCGCTCGGCTTGGTCAAGACAGAGACATAGGCCTGGCCTGACAGAACCAGCTCCAGCGTTAGCCCTCCGTCCCCGGGCTTTGGGCCTCTGTCTACCCAGGAACCTTCTGCAGTGGGTCTGGGACCGGAGGGTCTGTGCCAGAAACACAGTTCTCAGTGCACTCTGAGCACTGACGGCCGAACAAACCGCGTGCTTCCTTAGCCAGCTGCCGAAATCCAGCCTGGCCCTGCCTCCAGCTCATGGAATGACTGCAGACCTCTCCCAAATCCCACGACAGGGCCTCACTCCTTTGACTTTAGGTTTTGCCTTGGTTAAACACAGAGACAGCACAGGAAGGGTCACGGTGTGCTCTCCCTCACTCATCAGCTGGTCAGCCTGCTCTGCTATCATGCCTTTCCCCTGGGTTCAGAACTTCAAGGTCTCCACTTGTCAGCTGAGGGGAGTCCAGGCTCCTCAGCCTGGCAGGCAGCCCTGTTGGCATCTGGTTCTAACCCATATCTCTAGCACATGCATCACAGGGCCTTTGGCCAGCCTGTACTCCTGCCCGCCCACAGCTGTCTGGCCCCAGTGCCTTTGCACGACCCCCACCCCAGCCCCACACGCACAGTTCTTTGCCTCTTTTGGGTGGTCCATGCCAGGGCTTCTCAAACTTGGTGTGCCTGACATTTGGAGTGGGACAGTCCTTTGTGGGGAGACTGTTTATGCAGTGTAGGAGGTTTAGTAGCGTCCCTAGCCTCTGCCCACCAGAAGACACAAGTAGCCCTCTCCAGCTGTGACAACCAAGTGTCCTCAAATGTGCCCAAGAGTGAAAGTTAAAGGGCCCCAGGTAAGAACCACTCACTGGTGTGTTCTGTGCCCAGGGACCCATCTGACCCCAGCCTCCCATCCTGGTCTGCTCTGCTGGCTGTGGCCTTCTACACAGCTGTCTAGGCCTCAGTTTCCCCAGATGCACACTGTGTGCATGACATTTGCAAGGGACAGCTGTTATAAATGACCATTGGCCTCGTAATTGGTGCCTGGGAAATGCAAGCTAAAATTCAAGGGAAAACAATGGGATCTGACTCGGGCTAAGTTCCTCCTCCCCAGCTCTCCACCTGTCAGGAAATGGGCCCTTGTTTGCATCTTATTCAGGGGGCCCCACCTTGGCTCTTTTCATCTTTGCACCCCACATCTGTCCATCAGCAAATCTTTCTGCTCTTGCTCCAAAGCCCCCCGAAACCCAGCCCTGCACCATCTCTCCCCTGGACCTGCGTAGCCTCATCCTTGGCCCCAGCCCCCTCTCCTCCAGTCTGCTCTTCACATGTGGCTGGGCTGGCCGGAGGCCTGGGGATGCAGCTCACAGTGCACTCCTTGTTGGGGCCTCCACTGTCCTGGCCCAGTGGGCATCAGCCTCACTGGCCTTGCTCCCCAGGCAAAGCCGAAGCCCCCACTGCCAACTCCCATGGCCTTGGCACGCAGGAAGCCCCCTGGCTGGTGCCTTCATCTGTCAGGGTGGTGACTCTCTTCCTTGGTCCTGCATCTTTTCTTCACAGCTTTGTCAGGATGGGAAAATTTGCTCTTCACTTATTTACTTCCTCACCTGTCACAGCCCCTGACCAAGGCCAGCTTCTCATGCCTGGGTCCCTGTCCTGTCCACTGCTGCTATCTTGGGGCCAGTGACTCTGCATGGCATACAGTAGGCACCCAGTAAAGACTCAGAGAATGCATTATGCCAGGTCTAAAGTTTGCCCATCTTTAAAATGCACTCAGAAGTCCCTACCCCTGCCCTTTCCCTGCAGCCTCTGTCTCTCTCCCTGGCTCTGTGTGTGGCCCTGTTATTAGCTCTTTATGTGTGGCCCATTTCCCCAACCCACAGAGAGCTCCTAGAGGGCAGGGACAGGTCCTGGTTATTTCTGTAGCCCACAGAGCACGGCATGATGAAGGTTCTGGATCAGTACAGGTGGGGACCGTGAGTGCCTGGGAGAGGTGAGAAGGGCCTCAGCCCTTGGGGACATACAAACTTTGTCTCCCATGCTGTCATGATTAAACACGTCTTTGGACTTCCTGACTGATCTCTCATCAGTGCAGCAGGTTCGGAACTGACCCACCGAATATGGCAGAAGTGATCCAGGCCAGGAGAAGCCACAGCTCCACTTCTGTATTTGGAGGCTGGAGCTGCCATGGGAGAAGCTGGCCACAGGCCTGGGGAGGCCACAAGGAGACCAAGGGGGCCCGAATGAGCCCAGCCTCACAGCCTACCACAAGCCCTCAGCAACGTGGACAAAGCTGAAGGCCATTTAGAGGAGTACAGCTGCCAGCTGAACCCCCACCAGTTAACCTCAGTCAGCACCATGCAGAATCAAGAACCAACTGCCAGCTGGCCCTGCCCGAATTCCTGACCCACAAAGCCATGAGATGTAATGAAATGATTATTTTGAACTGCCAACTTCAGAATAGGTTACTGGGACACATGTCAACTCTCACCTATTGGAGGTGGCTGCCTGGGATCCTACCTTGGACAGGCATCTGGACCTGTGACTGGGCTTGGTTCTTATGGGAAAGGGCTCTGGGATCTATTAGTGATGTCTGCCTCAGGCACATGAAAGGTGACTGGTTGTTACCTGTGCTTCACCTTTCAGATTCCTGGCAAATTGTATGTCGAGTACAATAGGAGAGGATTTCATTCAACCTCCACAATGGGGCTTATTGTCTTCATTTTATGAAGCAGAAGACTGAGCAAAAGTGTGAGGTCTCTCACCAAAGAAGAGGCAGGAAGGGCCTGTGGCCCCAAAGTCCACACTTCCCCATGAAAGCAGGCAAGAACCCAGGCATTTCTCTGGAGGCAAAGGCTCCTCTGTCACAGGCTTTCAGGCCTCCTTTGTCCCAACTGACCCCTGTCGCCTCCTCTCCCCTTCCCTCTTTGCCAGCCCTCAGTCCTTATCACCAGGCCTGACTGTGCTCTGGGACTGGGGACAGCTGGCACCAGGCCAGCATTGCCAGAGCCTCAGAGCTGCTGGGCTTTCCCTTCTGTCATGGGAGGCTGGCACTTTGGTATCTCTCAAGGGTGGAGCCATGAAAGTTTGTAAAGGGCTTAATGAAAGATGCGTTTCAGAGCTCCCAGAGCCAGGCCCAGCCAAGTTTGTTCAAAGTTCTTAGAGAGCAGAACAAGAGGCTTGGGGGCGGTAAGGGTCGGAAGCCCTAAGGCAGGGTGAGGGCTGCAGGGAGTGGGAGGGGAGGAGCAGGGCTAAGGGCTCAACCCCAGCCCTACCCTTCCTGGAGGCTCATGTGACTAGAGCAAGTGATTTCACTCTTCTGGTCCTCAGCTTTCTCATCTGTCCAGTGGGAATAATTAGAGCTACTTTGCATGGTAATTTTGAAGATAGAAGATTTAAGGGTGAAGGTTCTAGAACCATGCTCATCACACATTGGGGCCTTATTAATATTGCCTTTTTTGAGGGGCACATGGAACCCAGGGCTTCACACATGCTAGGCAAGCACTCTACCACTGAGCTGCACCCCCAGCACTTTTGTTATTATAATTTTTAAAATTGTTATCCTGAAACAGTCTTGCTAAGTCACTAAATTACTCAGGTTAACTTTGAAGGTACAATCCTCCTTCCTCAGTCTCTCAAGTAATTGGGATTATAGGTATGTGCCACCATGCCAAGCTTGAAATAGTTCTTGATGAATGAATGAATGAATGAATAAATGAATGAATGGTTGGGTAACTGCCATCCTGAGGTGTGTATGCAAGTATAATCCCATGAGGGTTGGCTGGTTCTTTCCACCCTTGGTCCTGTTCATAAAGTGATCATCTAATGCGTATTTGCTAAAAAGTCTTCTTAGTCCAATTTAAGGAAGTAGGTTTAGGGGCTGGGGATTTAGCTCAGTGGTTTCGTTGCCTGCTGTGCAAGCGCAAGGACCTGAGTTCAATCCCCGGTACCAAAAAAAAAAAAAAAAAAGGAAGTAGGTTTGAAGCACAGGAAAATCAATCAATAAATAAACTCATGCTACACATTCCAAAGCAGATGGAATTTATCCAGGGATCCTCATACCTGAGCACTCTGGACCTGGTATCAGGCAGCCTCATCTGTGAACCAGGAAATAGGTCAAAAAGGCTTCGAAACCCATGAAATGGACAGGATAAAGTTCACACACCCATACCCTCCACTGTTTGCCCAGAGCTACCCTCTGACCCTGACTTTTAACACAGTCACTCTTGGTCTGCAGACAAATCCAGCAGGCCTCCTAGGTGGCCATGGAGCCACATCGGTCTGGAGGCTGTAAGCTGGACATGTGGCCCTGGAAGACAGAGAAGTGCTGGGCAGCAGGAAGCCAAGAGGAAGCCAGATTTCTCTTTTTATTTTGGTACCGAGGATCGAACTCAGGACCTTGTGCTTTCCAGGCAGGCACAGTGCCACTGAACTAAATCCCCAGCCGGAGGAAGTCAGGCGTCATAGCCATAAAATAGGATGAAAATTCAGTGCAGCCCTGTGATAATGTACATTCTCATAAGCTGTGACTGGCTTTTGGCTCCGGGTCCCCTAGAAGTTGTGACCAACATAGGATGCAGCTGGCTGTAGTGTCACTGTAACACAGCCTTGGCCTTTACACGACTGGAGTCTGCGGCCTCTTTCAGAATTAACATGGGGTGTGGGAGGGCGACAGCTCTCCCTTATGGACGACTTCGGACCTCCCAGATGTTTGATGGTTGCTTCTTTTTTTTTTTGGCACTGGGGATTGAACTTGGGTCCTTGCCCTTGCGCAGCAGGCAGTGAAACCACTGAGCTAGATCCCAGATCCTGATGGCTGCTTCTTATTTAACCCATAGTTAACCTGTGAGCCGTTGCACCCTCCACGTGTTATGAACCAGGTCTCTCAACCTTGGCCCTGATGATTCACTGAAAAATACCAGTTGTATTTTGGGGGTGGAAGAAGGAAGGAAGAAAGGAAGAAAGGAAGGAAGGAGGGAAGGAAAGGAGGAAGAGAGAGAGGAAGAAAAGGAGGGAAGAGGAGAAGAAGAGAGGGAGGGAAGGAGGAAGGGAGGGTCCAAGGCCCTGCTTTCAGATAGTCAGACCGTTGGGTCATCAGAGGGACCACTGTGCTCCCCTCCCCAGGACAGCAGGATTAGTGACAGGTGACTCTGGAAGGACAGGGTTTGGAGCTGCCGCTCTCCCTCCCTTGACATCCATGGTGGCAGCAGGCCCTGGTCAGCAGATTCCTTCTAGAACACCACTCACCTTGAGCTCAGCAGCTGGTTCCCATCTTAGGGGAGGGCTCTGGGGAGAATCTGAAAGGATCCCACTAGTATCCAAAGGTCTGGCCCCACTTACACACCACAGCCTGTTGGGAACACTTTTAACTGTTCCTGGGGTTGGTGACTACAGGCCCTGGATTTTCAGCACAGCTGGAAGAGTCAAATGTCTTATTCTATACTGTTAAATGATAAAGGTTTCCAAACCGTGGATGGCATGAACCTTTTGTTGGTGTGAATAATTTTGCTCAGTGAGTGGAACACATTTGTATGGCATCAGGAACCACAGTGAACTTAAGAAAGTCCCTTGCCCTGGATGTTAGTGAAGCTCTGATGAGTCAGATAGAAAATAATGAACAAAGATTAAAATGAAAAGTATGTTATATAATAAGCATTAAGGGGAAAACAAAGCAGAGAGGAGTAGGTGTGGGGGGAAGTAAAATTTTAAATAGGATGGCCAGGGGAGGTGGCAATAAGGAAGTGATTGTTGAGTAAAAAACTGAAGGGAGAGAAACATGCAAGTCAAGAGAGATTGAGAGAGAAGCTTGTCAGGCAGAGGAAATAGCAGGTGCAAAGGCCCTGGGGTAGAAACATGTCTGCCTCATCCAAGGAATGTCTAGGAGCTGGAACAGAGGAAGTAAGAGGGAAAGTGGCAGGAGGTAAGAATGGAGAGCTGACAGGCCCACTCCATGCCAAGCACCCAGGCCATGACAAGGAATTTGGATTTCTTCAGAGGCCACATCACTCAACAGTGGTTTCCTTTGGGGAATAGAATTTTGAGTAATTTCTCTTTATTTGGTAGTTGTTATTTGTGTGCTTGCATCTTAATACAATGAACATACATTGCCTTAGACTAGGAAAAGAGCTACTGCTTGTTAGTTTTAAAGGAGTATAAATTTTTGCTGAGTCTTGAATTTTAATCTTATACTTTCACTCCATTCATTAACATACCTCAAAATTTGATTTATAGTTTTGAAGATTTTTTTGCGTGAGTAAAAAGCACCTGAAATCTTTTACAGAATGAAGCAGGTTTGTTGTTGTTTTTTTTAAGTGATCATCTTAAGAAATGAGAAGCAGAACACATCTGTAAAGCAGGAAATGTGTTTTCCTTCACTTCTGTTGCTGCAGATATTCCTGGAGTGTAAGGAATGCCAAACAGGCAGGAAGCTGTGTTGACAATTCTGAGGTTGGACTTCTGGGCCCTACTGTCAGTTCCCACGCGTGGCGAGGGCTCTAACCACTTGCGTCTCTATTTTCTCATCTATCAAAAGAGAAGAGTAGTGCCGATGTGGGGTCAGGAAGCAGAAGCTATCCAAGGTGTGTTGGGCAAGGGGAATTTAACACAGGGAATTGAGGATTTACAAAACTGCTGGAAGGGCTGAGGGAGCAGGCTCTAAACTGGACCTCCAGGAATCATGTCCAGAATTTGTCCCCCAGATGAAGTTGTGCTCAAGACACACATTCCTAGCTCCAGTCTGGGGCCAGGGAGGCCAAATGAGAAGCCACCAACCAACACAATGGCCTCTTGGCATCACACCAAGGGATGGGTTGAAACCTCAAACTTCCCCAACATTGCAATCCAGCAGAAACATCCCAAAAGAAGAAAGGAGGCTCTGCCCTCCTCCACCCACAACGAGAGCACAAAGCATCTGCCTGGCAGAGCCTAATTCATGTCCAGGACCCTGGGTCCAAAGGAACCTGGGACATACAGTCAGTTGTTAGGTTTCTGGTATTTCCTCCAAAGGTGAGTTAGTCTGGGTCCTCTGCAGGGTAGATGCCGGGACAGAATTCAACGTGCTAGGATTTTATGAGGGGAAAGGCCTGAGCAAGAGAAAATCGGGAGGGAGCCAGCTAAAGCTGGAAAAGGTCAGACTGCAAAGCAAGTTGAACTCCAAGCATGGAAAGACGGTGTTTCATTGTGTGTGTGTGTGTGTGTGTGTGTGTGTGTGTGTGTGTGTGTGTGATGGAAGCATTATAGGCCAGGCACACTAGGGTTTCCACAAACTCATCTGGGAGTTCTTGAATCAAAGGAATCCTAGGAGCAGACCGACATTAGGTAGAGTCCCTCTAACGCCTGACAGGGCCCTCGGACAATCCCAGTCCCCTTCCTGGAAGTGTGTGGCTGGTATTCCAGCTGCTCTGGGGTTTGGAATGGAAACTGAGGGGGCCTGACTCACAGAATCACCCTGATCACAACTCCTGTGTCCTGCGTAGTTTGAGAGTTAGATGAGGTAATACAGGGAGCGACTGAGCAGTACCTGGCACACAGAAGTGCTCAGTGAATGTAAATAAAATAAGGAGGCTGTGTTTTGCCCTCCAGGCCCTCCCGCCCTCCATGGGAGACCATGTGGAGTGTCCTGGAAACAGGTAATTTACAATGGCGTGTGCAGGCCTGGGGGTGGCACTGGCCCAGTCCCTGCGATGGAGCCCCAGGCTGCAGGCACCATCCTGGAGCTCTGATTCTGCTGGGGTAGGGGCAGAGGCCAGGCACACACACGTGCGATGTGGACCTGAGCTCTGAAGCCCAAGTGGGCTCAGCTGTGGGTGTCAGAAGAAGGCGTGCTTAGCTGAGCAGAGGGTGGTATGAGGAGAGAATGCAGCATGGGGAAGGGAAAGCAGGGAAGACTGGAGCCTGCCGTGGTAGTGGGAGCCTGTAGTCCCAGCTGCTCCAAGGGCTGAGGTGGGAGGACTGCCTGAGCCCAGGAGTTTGAGGACAGCTTGGGGAACAAAGAGAGACCCCCCATCTCAAACAAAACAAAACAGAATAGCTTTGATGAAAGGTGTAGCCTGGATAGTGTCCTGAAGGATGAATAGGAGTTTTAAAGAAGCAAAGGACAGTCTGGGAAGAAGGAATGGTACACAAAGGCAGGGTGGCCTCAAACAGCTCAGAATGCTTGGGAAGCCACGAGGATCTCGGTGTGGCTCAATGTAGGGCTTTATTTTTTTTTGCTTTTATTGAAGCATTACTGGTGACTGGGGTCTGGCTAATGGCTTTACTGTGCTAGGGGCTGACATCAGTGAGTCTCCACGATGACCTCTGAAATTGATACTATTATCACTTCATTTTACAGATGGGGCAACTGAGGCTCAGAGAGGCTGAGAGGTGTCCCACAAGTCACACAGTTGCTTTAAGAAAAAGTCAAGGTTGAAAGCCATTTGTGTCCGAAGCTTGTGCTGGGCACGTTCTTGGGAGAGGGGACTGAAGGAGCAGCCAGAGGTCAGTAGAGGACATCAACTTCTAGACAAACTGCAATCCCTCTCACAGGTCTGTTAGAGAGGCGTGCACTCACACGGGGAGCTCTTGGGCACCCACAGGTGGGGGCCATGGTGGCAGCTGGCTCGGCAGCTGGCTCTGCAGCTCTTCTGGATCCAGCAGAGTGCAGCTGAGATCACTTCCGGACACCTGAGGACGGGGAAAGAACCACCTCACAGAGCCTGGAATTGTCATGTCAGTGCCACAGCCTCAGAGCAACTCAGTTTCCTAAATACGAGGACGACCACCAAGCTGTGGAGCTGTTATTCCTTGGGTGGTAGAATCACTGGGGGATTCTTCCTTGTGCTCTTGTGTTTTTTATGTGTTTTCCACCCTGTATAAGGGTTGATTTTTGGTTTTTGAAAAAGCAATATAAATGTCATTTAAAAGAGGAAAAGGAGACCCCTCCGCCTGGGGAGGATGACTCCCATCTGCTGCAGAAACATGACGTGGAAGGACTCAGGATGTGACAGAGGCCCGTGGAAGCCTCTATGTCTGGCCTGTCCTTGAAAGCATCTGGGAGCCCACGCGCCTGGTGGCAAGGGCTCCAGTGTACTTTGTCTCGGGGCCACTTGAAGCTCTTAGAAATTGAACAACTTTAGGGGCCGGGGATTTAGCTGAGTGGTTCCGCCGCCTGCTCTGCAATCGCAAGGACCCAAGTTTGATCCCTGGTACCAAAAAAATAAATAAATTAATTAATTTTAAAAAAAGAAATTGAGCAACTTTAATAATATTCATTACTAATTCACTTAGAGCAGTGTTTTCAGCCAAGGCTTAATTTTGCCTCCCAGGGGTCACTTGGCAATGCCTGGTGATGATTTTTGCTGTTTATCACCACTCCTGGCATCAAGTATGCAGAGACCAGGGCTGCTGATAGACACCCCACAATGCATGGTCAGCCGCCCATAAATGGCCCAGATGAGCCTATAGTGCTGAGTCTGAGAAACCCTGTAAAGTCAGTAAGATAAAGTCAGGATAATAAACTCCTCAATGTTAACATAAGCAACATTTCTACATTGGAAGAAAATGAGAGGAGTGACACTGCTTCGTGTTTTGGCAGATCTCTCGCATGCCCGGCTTCCTAAAAGACAGCTGAACTCTTGAGTCTACACCTGCATTCAGAGGGTTGCAGTATCACAGGGCCTGGGGCTTCCAGAAATCTCCAGTGTTCTCAGGAAGGGGGAGAGTCAAGAGGACAAACATCATCTGAGTACGATTATGAAAATAGTTTTGACCTCATGGTACCCCTCTGAAGGTCTTTGGGATGCCTGAGGGCCCGCAGACCACCTCTGGAGAACTTTGGAGGAGCCCCTGGACAGCTTCCAGGAGCAAACAGAGGGCCACTCTCCCTGGGGAGGGCAGGGGAGGGGCTTTGAGAAGCCAACTGTACTTGTGGCCCCCCCTCCCCCCCAGCCTCCCTGCATTCTGCTGTCAACTAGATGGCCCTGGTAATTTCTAATGACAGATCTCACATTTCACTGCAGGAGAGAAAACAACAGGCCATACAAATGGGAAAAAAAGGAGAGAGGAGAAAGAGCAGGGGAGGTGGGTGGAGAGGGAGGAAGGGGTGCCCTCCTGCTGCCTGGGGTCCCCATGGGGGTGTGGTGTGCACGGAGGGCCCACGCCTCGGCCTTGCCCAGGAGCCAGACCCACCTGTCTCTGAGTCACCCACCTGAGTTTCACGGGGTGCAATAGGCAGGCAGAGAGGGAGCCCCAGCCTTCCGCCCCTAGAGAAGGGGCCCACCCAGGCCTGGCTCCCCAAGGGTCCTGGGGAGCCTTTGAAGCCAGAGGAAACACAAGCATTGGGCCTTATGGGGAGCCTCTGAGCTCATTCCTTCCTATGCCCGGGGCAAGTACCCCTCATCCTAACTGTGCTTTGGGAATTGGGGGTTTTTTCCTATCTTATCCACAGGGACAGGCCTGGAAGGGGAAGAACTTATCCAAGTTCCAAGCCAGGAAGCTGCAGAGCTGAGCTTTGATCTTGGTTTGTCTGGAAGCGAAGCCCAGACTCCTAGCCTCCATCTGGGAGTTATCAGGCCAAATTACTCAAGACAGACAGCATTGCAGGCCAGAACAGCAGGGCCCATCCGTGCTCGCAGCAGAGGACTAACTCCCACCCGCCCCCAGGGTCTTGGTCTGCCTAGCTGGTGTGATTTACTGTGGTGCATGCTCTGATGGGGAAGGCAGGGTGCAGGGAAGCTCATGGAGGCTTCCTAGAGGAGGTAACATGTAAGATAGAGACAAATAGGCCCATAAGCCAGGAGGAGGAGGAGGATGGTCTCCTGGGACTGAGGCTCAGAGATGTTAAGGAACCTGCCTGAGGTCACATGCTGGTAAATAGCAAAGCCGAGAAATTGGAACTCAGGGAGCCTGACATCTGAGTCCAACCTCCCAGTCTCTACCCTGCTTCTTTGTACTAGAAAAATCCCTGCAACTGCGGAAGCTGCCTCCCTTCAGCCTGTCTGAGCTCTGCGTACCCTAGCTCAACGATTGCTCAGGCAACCTTTTTACAGTCCTGGGAGAGAGCACTGGTGGGAGAGGGAACGAAGTCAGTGTTTGAGGTTTTCCCATGTGACTCAGGGCAGGGCCCCAAAAGAAAGTCAGCCCCAGCAAGCCTGGGCGAGCCTCTCGTCCTGGTTTGGTTTCCCCTTCCCCCAAACAAGGCCATGGGTGTGGGCTGACAGTGTGGGTCTGAGGGTGCTGCCAGCCCAAGGGGCAGCAAGAAAAGGTCTTAAATGATCAGTGGGAGGAAAGTGACTTCGCACTGCTTTAAAATACCCCCCCCAAGAGTAAAGAAAATCGAGGCGCTCTTGATAAGCCAAAAGAAGAGAGGGTAGAAACCCCCCACCCCAAAAACACTGCTTAGTATTTGGGGTGTGGCTCCTTCCAGTCTTTTGTCTGTGCACTGTCCCATATACATATTTGTATTTATAATAATGGATGTATTCATAATAACACTTTATTATTGCCAAAATAATACATGGTCACAGCAGAGCATTTAGAGAGTAGGAAAGAACAAAAGAAGGAGGTAAAGTAGGTTATAATCTCAGAAAGTACAACTTTTGTAGGTTTTTTTCATCTGTTTTGCTTGTGAATTTGATTGTGAATTTGATTATAACAAATATGCTTATAAAAACCAATTTACCACTCCTGCCTGTCAGGGCTTACACTATGGAGTGGACTTACAGAAATCAGATCTTCAAAGGGCAGAATTTAAAGGTGAGGGGAAGCCGTGGATTTTAACCCCCCTGTAGGTCACAGAGCCTCTGAGACTCTGAGGGGAGCTGTGGGCACAAGCTCCTCAGGCTGCTGGGTACAGCCACTTCCTGCACCCTGTCTTCTCCCCTCCCCTCTTCCATGTGAACATTTTTGTCTGGGTCATTTCAGTTTAGTTAGCCAGAGAGGAGGAGGTTTCTCCTAGTTTAGAATTTTATTTTTTGGGAAAAAGAAATCTCAACTTTTAATTTTTTTTTTCAGTACTAGTACCAGTCCTTTCTTTCAAAAAGAATAATAATTTTTTTTTTTTTTTTTTAGTCAGGTCTCACTAAGTCAGTAAGTTCCCAGGCTGGGCTTGAACTTGCCATCCTTCTGCCTCAGCCTCCCAGGGTGCTGGGAGTATAGGCGTGTGCCACCAGCCCTGGCTTCTATTTTCTTTTCTTTTTCAATTTTGATATAATTTCCAACTTAAGGAAAAGTAGCATGAGCAGTACAAGGAATGCCACGGGCTCTGTTTGGTTTTATTAGTTACAAAACAACATGTGCCAGTTGCAACATGTCGAAGGATGCTAAGTGTGTGAAGAAGTGGACAGTCCTTCCTTTCCCTCCCACACTGGTACAAAACTTATCAACTCCCCCGAGAACGTGTGTGCACTCAGGGAGCGCATTTATACGGTGGCTTCCTCTTTCCTTAAAACATCTTGTTCTGCACCGGCAGGACAATCTCTCAGTACAATGTGAGTCTCTGCTCATTAAAGCCTTAAATACGGTTCCCAGCGAGGGCCTGATGGCTTCTGACCATCACTGTGCAAGGACACATGCAGAGAATTGAGGGGTTACTGGGGACCCAGGGACAACCCCCGGGGCCTGGGGATACCCAGAGCACAAGTGCTCTTCCATTTAACTCTCCTTCAGGACGTCTCCTGTGGGTCAACTCTCATAACTCTGTGTTGTTAGTAACTTTGTATTTTCTCATTCCACTGCTAGGCTGCATTTGACTCCAGCCCTCCTGGCCCAGGTGGTTTCTGATTTGTTGCAAGAATTGTCACAGACGATGCGACAGTGACCATCCTGACATGAATGTCTTTAACAACCAGCCTGTGCCTAGCCTGTATAGTAAGGAGCTCGGAGCACATTAGCAAAAGGCCAGCTTCCAAGTAGATACCAGCTTGTATGTAGCAGGACATGCAGTGGCCTGCAGGCTGGACCCACTGCCATGTACCCCCTCCACGTGGTGTCCTTGTGCAGTGAACAGCCTACACATCTGTATATGGTAGTCTCACCTCACCTACTGTTTCTTCCCCCTGTTGGATAGATTCCTAAAAATCAAACTGTTAGAACAGTGTGTGTGTGTGTGTGTGTGTGTGTGTGTGTGTGTGTGTGTGTTTATAAACTTGGGATCATATTATATTTGCTGTCTTGGAAGGTGATTATTTTAAGTAAGACATTTAAATCCTAACATATTTGAATCATCTTTCCTGTTACTACCAATTCTGTGTTTGTACCTTAATTTTTTTATTTTTTATTTATTTTATTATTATTTTTTGGTACCAGGGATCGAACTCGGGTCCTTGTGCTTGCGCAGCAGGTGGCGAAACCACTGAGCTAAATCCCTGGCCCTGAACCTTAATTTTTTAAACAGTTTTTGAGGTCTGATAACCAATGATGAATCATACCTATTTGAGCTATTCAATTTTGCAAGTTTCAACATATGTATCCACCATGAAACCATCCCCCAAATAAAAACAATGAGGGCCAGGGGTTTAGCTCAGTGGTTCTACCTCCTGCTTTGTAAGCGTAAGGACCCGAGTTCAATCTCCGGTACCAAAAAACCAAAACAAAACAATGAACACATCATCCATCCCACCCAAAAGCTCCTTGGCAGTACCCTTCCTAACCCTCCCTTGACTCCCCTTCCCGGGGCAAGCGCTGATCTGCTTTCTGTCATGAGTTTGATTTGTATTCCCTAGAATTCCAGAGCAATGAAAATGCACAGCATCTCTTCTTTTTTGTCTGGCTTCTTTCACACTGCAAGACTATTTTGAGATTCATGCATGTTTTTGTTTTATATATATTTTTTTGAGACAGGGTCTTACTATGTAGACCAGGCTGCCCGTGAACTTGCGGCGATCCCCCTGCCTCAGTCTCCCAAGTGCTGGGACTCCAGGCGTGTGCTTGGCAGGGTTGTGGTTTTTTCCATTGCTATTGACAACCTGTGAAATTGTTCCGTACCCTTGCAGCACTTGACGCACTTCTGTGTTAGCATTTTTACCCTCTGAGGCTTGTATTTGGTAAAGTGTCGATTCAGATCTTTTGCTCATTTTCTTCCTTGAGGCATCTGTGAGAGTTCTGTAGATATTCCCAATAAAAGCACTTATCAGATAAGATTTGCAAACATTTCATTGCTTGTAACTTACTTTTACATTTTATTTCTGCATTTTATTACTTTTATTTCTATTTGCTTTTATCTTTTTGTACTTTATTATTTTGTTGTCAGCAGACACTTTATTTGTTTTTGTAGCTTGTCTTTTTTTTAATGCTGTCTTTTGAAGAGCTGAAGTATTTATGCATTTATTTATTTATCGACAGGGTCTCCCTTTATAGTTCAGGCTGGCCTTGAACTCACTGTGTAGCCTAGGCTGGCCTTGAATTCACAGTGTTCCTCCTGCCTCAGCCTCCCAAGTGCTGGGATTACAGGCATGTGCCACCATGCCTGGTTTGAAGTATTTAATTTTGATGAAACCCAATTTGTTATTATTTTATGGTATCTAAGAAATCCAAGGTCACAAGAGTTTTATTCAGAAAGTTTTGATTTAGGTCTATGATGCATTTTGTATATATCTCTATATATCCATATAGAGATATATACATATACATGTATTAGGAGATAAGGATCACATTTTTGTGGGGGTTTTGCATATAGGAATATAACCTGTACATTTATTCTAATGGTAAAAAATAATCATTTCCCACAAGTTTCCTTCTCCCTTCCTGAAGACAAGTCCCATTGTGGATGTTTTATTTCCTAGTGCCACCTCCACCGTTTGTTGAGTGACTAGGTAAGTCTGTCCTGTCTAAATCCCAGACTCGGGCCGGGGATTTAGCTCAGTGGTTCCGCCACCTGCCTCACAAGCACAAGGACCCGAGTTCGATCCCGGTACCAACAAAACAAATAAATCCCAGACTCTCAAATAAATCCCAGACTCTCGGAGCTGGGGTGAGCTCAGATGCTGCTAGTTCTGGGCCAGTCCCTTCCCCTATTTAGAGCCAGGGCCCTCCTCTTAGGGGGACATGCCGCCGGAAGCAACAGAGCAGGAACTCAGACTCAGGACTCCTGACTGTGGGTCGAGAGCACTTTCCCAGGGGTGTGCTGGCTTCCATCCCTGGGACAGGTGACCCTCCAGTCAGGGCTGTCTTAATTGAGTGCCTGCCCAACATCTTGCGTCTGTGGTCCCATCTGATGCCAACAACCACGCTTTGAGGATCTTCACTGTGATCTCCACTCCACAGATCAGGAACTGAGGCCTAGAGCCATTAGGGGACCTGTCTGAGTACAGCAGGCACAATGGAGGAGCCAGGGCTGGCATTAATCCTCCTTCCTGGGCCCTGCTTTTGTCTGGAGGCACCCAGTGGGGCCAGGCTGGCAGCTGGGTCCGGAGCCCAAACTTTGGAGTGGCACTGGGTCCTGAGCCCTGCCCCAGGAGAGCCACCCTTCCTGTAGGGCCCTCACCTCTGCACCCTGCAGGCTGCCCCCCCGCAACAGCACAAGGGCCAAGAAGCCCATAGTGCTCCGGGCCCAGGTGAGGCAGAGGAGGGGAAACAAGAAAAAAGGCCAGGGCTTTTCTGCCAGTTGGCAGGCTCCACACAAAACAACCAAGCCCCAGCTTGACCCTCTGTCCCCTGCTTGAGACCCTTGAAAGGTGAGGGAAAATGACAAAGACTCAGGCACTGTCATGGGGCTGGGCCTGGCTCCAGGAAGCTTTCCTGTACTGCTTTTCCTGTGCTTTCCTGTACAGTGGGGCCCTGGATGGGCCTGGTGGCCTCTCTCCTGTAGGCTGGGACCCACGATACTATCAGGGAGATGGGAAGTTGGTGCGTGGTCCTGTGAACCACACACACACTAGGACCCTGGGGTGGGGGACAGAGGCATCTGTCTCAAAGACCACTGGTTATCTCTCTTCCTTCCCTCTCCCCATCAGAAGGAGGAAGGAAAACACCGATTAAACACAGGGATCAGGGCCCACAGTCTGACAAATTTCCAATCTGACAAATTTTCATTTTCTCTAGCCCACCTCTGGGCCTCTGCACACACTGCTCTGGCTGTCCAAACCCTCTCCTCCAGCCTCTCCTCAAGCCATACCTAGTCCCTTCTTGCTGATCAGCCTAGCCTTCCCTTCTCTGACCACTGCTTAGCCCATTCCATCCTGAGCTAAATGCTTTCAGAACATTTTGGTTCATGTCTAGCACAATGCTTGACAAAAATCCAATGCTGGGATTATTGAAATAAGGGTGATAAGTCATTCTGACTGGTCCAGTCGCAGCATCTCATTACGGAGAGATTTATCCTCTCCTTCTTTAATTTAAAAGGTTAATGCTAGAATAGCTTCTTAATGATATGGTAATATAGAAGCTGATTACCTTTTGAAACGTTTTAGTGGGACCAGTTCAAGAACGTCAGGATCGGAGCTGTGGTCTGATGCACTACTGCACTCTGGAATTGCATCTGTTTTCAGTCCTAAGGATGGGACACCTCATGTGTAACTCACCTTCAGGTGAAATTAGTATACAAATTGGTGTTTCTATTGGCAGTACTATGTTACTCGATTGCCTACTTCAAGTTGTTGTAATTCTCCTGATTTAAATCTATTGTCAGGATTATATAAGAATCAAAGTTTAAGCCTCCATAATGTGTACACTTGTAGCTTCAGTATCATTGATGGCCTGTGGCTTTTACAGTCAAAGATGGAGTATTAACTTAATCTATTATATGTAAGACACTTAAGGATGGCAAAGCAATTAGAATTAAAATAATAGCTGGCAGAATTGTTCATACTGAGCATGTGTAGTGTTGTGAGAGTTAATTTAGTTGTTAATACAAGTGGAATACTACAGAAGACTAGGGAGCTGATTAAAAATACAATTATTAAAGTGTGACCATGAAAGTGAAGTAATTCTTCTATAATGGGTGATGCCATATCATGTAATTCCAGTTGGAAAGCATACACCATGAAGGAATATAAGGGTTTAATGTATACAGTAACTTTGACAAAATTATGTGATGATATTACTAACATCTTGCTAGTCGAGAAAGTCATAATGGTTCTGAAGGCTGGCTTGAAACTAGAACTATTGCTTGACTAATTTCCACATTAGCCTGTGAGCTAGGCAAGGGCAGAGATTGTGGCTTCTTAGTTTTGTAATATTGGGCAAGTCATTTAACTTCTCCAAACCAGAATTTATTCACCTGTGAAGTGGGAATAAAATAGCATTTCCACTACAGGCTATTAGATTAAATGAGATAACCCAAGGACATTCATATACAGGCTTTGATCCAGTACCTGGCACATAGTAGGTGCTCAAGAAATGGGTTAAGATAATGATTATCATGGTGCAATTTTTCTTTAAAAAAATTTTTTAATAGGTTTTATTCCCCCCTAATACCATAGATGGAACTCAGGACCTTGTGCTTGCCAGGCAGGCACAGCACCACTGAGCTAAATCCCTGGCCCTGCAATTGTTCTCAATAATTGCTTGTTATAGTTTAGATCCAAATGTTCCCCAAAGCCTAACGCACTCATAGGGTGGGGTTTGGGGAGGTGATTGGATTATGGGGCCATGAGACTCATTGGTAAATTAGTCCACTGATGAGTTTATAGCTAATGTGGTGTTGGGAGGTGAAGCCTGGTCAGAGGAGGTGGTCACTGGGGGGTGGCCTGGGTCTCTCTTCCCTGATCCTCCCTTGATCTCTCTGTTTCCAGCTGTCTTACCATGAGGTGCTTCTCCTCTGTGATGCCCCTCTGCTATGCCACCCTGCCTTGAAGCCAGCCCACTATGAACTGTAACCTCTACAAACTGTGAGCCAAAATAAGGCTCTCCTTTAAGTTGTGAGTGTCGAGTATTGCATGTCAGCAACAAGAAAGTGACTAAGACATTGCTACTACCAAAAAACAAACCTCTAAAATAATCTCTTTTTGTTTTGTTTTGTTTTTTTGGTACCAGGGATTGAACTTGGGTCCTTGCGCCTGCATAGCAGGCGGCGAAACCACTGAGCTAAATCCCCGGCCCTAAAATAATCTCTTGAGGCTTAAGCAAATACATTATTCTACTTCTGGGAATATGTCCCCAAAACTGAAAGCAGGAGCTCAAATAGATACTTGTGCTCACGTTCATAGCAGCATTATCCACAATAGCCAAAAAGGTACAGACAAATGACTGATGAATGGTTAAACAAAATGTGGCATGTCCATGTAAGGGAATATTATTCAGCCTTAAATAGGAAGGAAATTGTGACATAGGCTACAATATGGATGAAACTTGAAGACATTATGCTAAGTGAGTTAAGCCAGAAATAAAACTTATAACATGGTATTTATATGAAATACTCAGAATACTCAAATCCACAGAGACAGAGAATAGAATGGTGGTCACCAAGGGTTGGGGTGGGGAGAGATGGGGAGTTATTATTTAATGGGTGCAGACTTTCAGTTTTATAAGGTAAAAACCGTTCTGTGGATGCATAGTGTTTATCATTAATGTACTTAATGCCATTGAACTTTACACTTAAATGTGGCTAAAATGGTAAATTTTACATTATGTATATTTTAC
Organism: Heterocephalus glaber; assembly: GCF_053883595.1. NCBI lineage: Eukaryota > Metazoa > Chordata > Mammalia > Rodentia > Bathyergidae > Heterocephalus > Heterocephalus glaber. The sequence continues at coordinate 17,587,441 of NW_028258302.1, read as the reverse complement.
CAAAATAAAAAGAGAATGTTAAAAATAAAAGTTTGTTCTTGATTCCAGTTCTAGTACAATGCAGGTGCTCTAGGCAGTGATCAAGGGACCCAGGTTTCTTCCATCTGGTGCCTCAGCCTATGTCTCCTGGTGTCAACCCAGAGCAGGGGCTGTCAGCTGTGGGAAAAGCAGCCAGCAGACTATTTTTTCTAATGAGCCTAGACCTAACAGTTGTTTTACATTGTTATAGAGTCAGTGAAGAAGGAGAGGACAAAAGGGGAGAAAAAGGGAGTGAAGGGAAAAGAAAGAGGAAGAAGAAAGAGAAAATGTGATAGAGATTGTGTGTGGCCTCCAAAGTCTGAAATACTTAGAGGAGGGCTGGGGATGTGACTCAATGGTACAGTACTTGCCTAGCATGCACAAGGCCCTATATTTGATCCCCAGCACTATAGAAGGAAAGAACATTCCTGACCCTTGCTTTATAAACATTTTTTATTCCAGATGGCTGAGTGGCACACATCACCTCCACCCATATTCCATTTGTTAGAAATGTCATATGAACATTTCTGACTGCAAGGGAGTCTGTGAAATGTAGTCCACCTTGTGCTGGGGAAGAAGAGGAAATGAGCTTGAGATTATCTGGCAATACCTGCCACAGTAATGAGGGTGATGATGAACAGTAGCTGCTCCTCCACTGTTGTGTTCCTCCTCCATTGGGGAACAGCAATAACACTGTAAGGAATGTTTACTGCAGCCCATGTTATCCTAAACCATCGATGGTGAGCCCATCTCCAGTGACTGGTTCGGAAACTCAGGCCTCAACCACACACAGAATGGTTTTCCTCTGGGTTAGGGTGGGTGGGTGACCCAAGTTGTCCCGCTCAGACTGAAAGGAAGAGCTTCCATCTGATGGCCGAGAAAGAGCCTTTCTCTCTTCCTCTGGTTGGGAAGAAGGGAGCTAGCACATAGCTAGAAGGAGGCATGGGCTCCAGAGGCCGCCATCTTTTGGGAGCTCTGTGAGGAGTCTCTCAAGAGTCTGCAGGACACTGTGTCCTGCAGGGCAGCGATACTGGGGGAACCTGGACCTCACAGGCATTGTGGGGTCACCGCAGAACAGCCTCAAGGCCCACCCCGCCTCTGGACTTCAGTTACAAGGCCCATAAAACCCCTCCTGGCTTGAACTATTTGAGTCATGTTTGTTTCTTCCAGCCTGACACACCCTGACTGCTTTGAGGGCTCCTGAACAACCCTGTCCAGGGCCAGCACAGCTCTCGGAGGACTTCTGTGTATGAAGCCCATGTTTGCTCCTCATCCTCCAGCGTCAGAAGCAAAGGAACGACAGCCTTTGTGTTGCGAAGGACTCTGCAGTTCAGTGCTTATAAAACTTCAGTTTTGAGATTTCCCTTCCAATCTCTATTGTTTTAAGTTGGATTTTAAATAATTCCCATTTTTAAATGTATTGTTATTTTTGGGAAAATATCTTAAATGCCTAAATATACACTTACTGACACTGAAAGTATTGACGTGAACTATTAACTGAGATCATCTCCTGTACTATATTTCAGGAAACAGCTCTCAAGGATCTGGTGTGTGTGTTTAAAGTTTCCAACCAGGGACCTCTTCATGGCAGGGCACACACCTTCCACAATTCATTTTTAGAACAACTCTTTGAGTGAAAGACTGTTAACCCTTTCTACAGATGCAGAAACTTTAACTTCTCTGAGCCTAACTTTGCTCATTTCTAGACTGTCAGGTTGATATGAGGACCAAATTAAAGAATGTTTTCAAAGAAATCTAAAAGTGAAGTTTTCTAAGGCTTAGATGCATTCAAGTTATCCAATGCCACCTGGAGGAAGAACTTGGATTGTGTGGTCAATAGTGACTGCCACATGCTGGCCAAGCACTGGTTTGTGCTTTATGTATGCACATTCATCAAATCTCCACAAGGATCCTATGAAGAAGGTACTATCAGCCTCCCATGTCACAGATGAGGAAAACAGAGGCACAGAACAATTAAGAAACCTGCTCAGGCAAGAGGGTTAATAAGTGGTAGAGCTAGAGTTTGAACTCAGACTGTCTGGTTCCAGAGCCTCTGCCTGCAGTGACCATCCATACCATCCCTGTGTAGCCTCCCTGTGAGTGCTACAGAACAACAAAAAAGGGATCGGTGAGACTGTTTCAGCCAAGGCTGCTCCATTCTGCAAAAGCAAGACAGTTTCCTTGCTCCTAGACATCTTTATGTAGCACCTTCATGTATGTACACTGTGTGAATGCTGAGAACAGATGTGCTTCTGGAGCCCACAGTCTAGTGATGGTGCTGGGGACCAATTACAGAAACACAGAAATCCCTATAAAATCCCTATAAGCTCACCCCAGTGAGGAAGAAGCACCCAGAGCCACCCTAGCACGTGATGCAGTCACAAAGTCATCCCTGAAGAACAGCGGTCTGAAGGAAAAGCACGAGGTGTCCAGGCGCAGAGGTAGCATCAAGGATACCTCTGCCAAGGTGCTTCAGAAAGCGGGATCCAGAAGTGCAAAGTCCCACCACAGGAAGAAGCCGGCTTATTCAAAGAGTGAGCTGAGCAGAAAGAGGTGTGCAAAGAGTCCGAGGTCACGAGCGAACTGAGGACCTTGCGCTTGGGAGGCAGGCGTGGTGCCACTGAGCTAAATCCCCGGCCCCTCCAATTGATCCAATTGATCTTTAAGAGCGATGCAAATCCACAAGGCCAAGGAGGGCTATGGTGAATTCAGAAGGATGAACTGTGAAATAAGGGCATCTGAGGCAGCAAACGAGGCCCGGTGAGAGGATGAGATATTAGAACAGTTTCCTGTTAGGCTGTGCACTCCTCTGAGTGTCCAGGCCACATGAATGAGCTGTGGTGTCTGCACATCTGCATCTATCCCCAGTATTCACAGGAGACTCACTCTGCACCAGGCCTTGTACTCAACTCTGCCAACACAGAGACGAATCACACAGAGATCTGGTCCTTGAGGACCCAGCCTCAAATAATTACTTTAAAGTTGGCATTAAAGAGCTAGGGCCAGTGGTGTGCACCTGTAGGCTCAGATACTTGGGAGGCTGAGGCAGGAGGATTGCTTGAGACCAGGAGTTTGAGACCAGCCTGGGCAACACAGTGAGAGGTTGACTTTAAAAAAAGGACAGTTGCTATTAAAATAAAGGCTTTTGAAAAAAAAGTGGGCAGAGCTCAACAATTCTTTTCATACTAGGGATTTAAATATATATTTTTTATGAATGAAAATAGGATGATAGGGCCAGGGATTTAGCTCAGTGGTTCCGCTGCCTGCCCCGAAAGCACAAGGTCCCGAGTTCGATCCCCTGTACCCCCCCCCCCCAAAAAAGGATAAAATAGGATGACGAACACAGCAGGGAATACCAACCAGCAAGGAAGCTTTGTCCTACCTAGTGGAGAGGATAGAGACCCCCTGAAAATACCCCCTGCTTCTAAATTGGCCGGAGGGAGTTGGAGTGGGAAGGAGTTGAGAAACATCAAGAGTTAAAGAGCTAGAACCTTTGCATGTGACCCTAGGCTATGGATTCCTCCTAATGACAGGCCACAGAGGCAGGGGCAGCCTCCCTTCCCCAACTGTGAAGGGATGTATCTCACTAGTGAACCATGAGCCCCAGACCAGGGCCTGCAGGAAGGCAGGGGTCTATTCAGGAGAAGGCTTCAGGGGTCCAGATGAGCCTTCTCTGGCTTACCTGGAGCACCCAAGGAGGAAGCATGAAGTTGAGGCAGGTCTGTGTGGGTCTATCTACTCCATCCTCTGTTCCTGCCCTTTGGGGTTAATGCGGGTCACTGGGGAATGAGAAGAGCCCACAGGACTAGTCTTGTCCTTGAGGATTCTGTGGTGTGTGCTGTGTTGATCTGAGGACATGGGGTCACTCAACTGAGGATGAGTAATAACCTTGTCCTGATAGGTCTGACACTGAGCTGCTTTTATTATCTCCTTTAAACCTCCAACCCCAAGAGGGAGGTGGGGCAAGGTCACAAAGCCAGGCAATAGACTAGGAACTTGAAAGCAAATGGGCCAAAGCAAGGCCTGTGCTCTTAACCACTACACTCCTCTGCCTCCTGCTGAGAGAGATGTAGTGAGGGTCATGAGTTCCTAGCCAACAATTCTCAGTGGTGACCAGAGTGCCAGTCTCTCTCTTTTTTTTTTGGTGCCGGGGATCGAACTCGGGTTCTTGCACTTGCACAGCAGGCGGCGAAACCACTGAGCTAAATCCCCGGCCCAAGAGTGCCAGTCTCTTAAGGCTACATCTACTCCATCATTCCTGCTCCAGAGCACCACCACCACCACCCCTAAGCAGTCCTAGAGCACTAGAGTAGTTCTTTTGAGGCACAGATACTGTCCACTTTCTACTGTATTTCTGTAAATGCCTTTCTCTTTCTCCAAGAAAGCAGATGCTCTTTGTGGATCCGGGCCATGGCTGCATCATCTTGATGTTCCCCTTGGTGCGTGGGTCTCAACAGTCATCCATGAAGTCCTGTCCAGGCTTCCAGTTAAAGGCCAAGGTGAGTCTCCTCCTTAGTCCTGAGGTGGGTCAGACTGCTAGACACACAAAACCTGCTCCAGGGCTATGGACACCATTCTAGCCTCATAAATATGGGCATGTGTGAGAACTAGAGTATCTCTAGTAAATGAGTCTGTTCAAGGTATAAACTTCAAGAGTTCTAGAAGTTCTGGAAAATGGCACCTCCCAAGGTGACCCCTCAGCCTTGCCTCAGCTAATTGGCTCAAGATGTCAAAGAGAAGTATGGTGTGGGGAATTGTCCAATAGGAGAGCTCAATATTGGACTAAAGGACCTGGGGACCCAATCAGAGTCTCCTTCAAGGACTATGGCCTGCAATGTACCCTGAGACTGAAATTTATACGTCAGCTCCCCAAGTATGGCTGTTTGAAACCTCCATCTTGGACTGTACTTGAAAGGAAAGCGCCTGGTCCCTCTTGCACCAAGTCTTTCCCATGTGGCCCCTACAGGGTTGTTGTGAGGCTAGTGACATCCCCTGGGCTCTTTCAGTCTGGTCCAGTATCATCATGGGTGTGTTCCTTGAAATCCTCGTGCCTGAAGGTTTGCTGTTCCTCTTCTTGTGATGTGGTCTTCCTTTTCTATCGCACATCAAGCCTCTTCTCTGTGAAGCTCGCTGTCACTGGAGGCAACAAAAGGGACTGAGAAACTGAGTAACTTGCATAGGTCACACAGCCGGGAGGGAGCACTTAGCCTTCAGTGTCACTCATCTGCTACGCAAGCCCACTCTTAACCCTGAGGCTGCAATGTTCTCCCTAAATGACCCTGGAACCCATTCTATCTTGCATAGCCTGAAAACAACCTGACAATAATGTGTATCAGCTAACATTATGAAGCAACCTCCTCTTATCTCCATTTCCCAAGCTCAGGGGGATGAAGTGACTGGTTCAAAACCACACAGGCACTGAATATCAGAACCCTATTTTGAACCTGGGTCTATATGATTCCAAGGTCTTAATAATTCCATTCTAAAGTAAAATTCAGGTCCAATTAGAGTCTTGTGTGGCTAGAGATTTCATGGGTGCTTGCCTTGGCTCACCACAAGCCTGGAAGCTCAGGGAGGGCATGACTTCAGCATGCCGGGGTTTGGCATAGGACCGCACACACAGTAGGTTGTGTGTAATACATGGTCAGGCTCAGTGACAACATTTTCTCTTGTATCCTTGCTTCGCCACCTAGTGACTTCCTATGCAACACCACTACCTTAGGTATGAACCATCATTTCCTCAAGTAGAGTGATTGAGTTTAGGACAATGGTTGACTGATGGGCCCATTACTTCACTAGAAAACCCCAGGTGACTTTCTCATCCTTCAAGGCTGACAGGGTGGCATTGCACATGGGAATAAGCACCGGCTGAGAAGTCTGAGCAAATTTTAAACCTTTCCTCTGTAGTTTATTATCTACAGGACTATGTCTGCTTTCAGTTTTTTCCACTTTATATTATATAATAATTGTCATCCAGACAAATACAGAATCCATTTGTTTCGAAAATTTTTAAAGCTGTATAACATCTTGGGAAATAAATTCAAAAAGAGGACTCATTTCTAAGTCTCTTGACTCTGGATTCAAATCTTTTTCTTCAAATCCATCAGTAACTCTCTTTTAGTAAGCCAGACCTGGCTCCAAATCCTAACTAACTTTTTGTTGCCTGAACTTCCACAAGAATTAAATGAAGTAACTCAGTATTAAGTGCAGTCATTTTTGCAGTGTAACTCTGCCTCTCTGCCTGTTATGGGGTGTATAATCCTTGAAGCCAAGACATTTTTATATCTAGTTACCCACTCCCCCCTGATAGCACTGGCCACACACCCGTACTTTTGTTGAACACTTGCTATGTGCCAGCACTGTACTGAAGCTTCCTGGATATCATCTCATCTACTCCTCACATAAATCCTGTGAATAGATCACACTAGCCTCATTTTTCAGATGTGGCAACTGAGGATCAGAAAGTTGAGATGGTTCAATTAAAGTCCCCCAGTGAGGAGGAAGCAGTGCCAGGCTCTAACCCAGGTCTGGCTGATTCAGGAGCCTATGGGGCCCATCCCTATGCCACCCCACCTCTCTGAGAAGTTGTTCAGTAACCATGATGAAAGGGTGACGTGGAGTACAGTTGAGTCAGTCAACAGCCTACCAGACCTACACAGCTGTAAGTCTGTCTCCTGTGCATTCTTACCTCCATGGCACCCAGGAGAGGCCTTTCTCTGGTGAGACTCTTCCTGAGGGGTTCTGGAGCCAGGCTGCTCTCAGGGGCCACAGCCTGACCTGGCCCCCAGTGGCGGTAGAAGGCTTGGTGCTGTGGGGAGACCACGGCAGCCATTCTGGTCACCTTGTCAGCTGATGGATAGAGCAATTGGGACACAGACCTTGTTGTGAAACCACTCTTGGTTCTGGAGCAGGGAAAATTCCTTCCTGCCCACCTTGGAGGGATGGGCTGCCTGAGGGCCAAACACCCTCATGGGAACTGAGAAGGATCTGGGGACAGAGGCAGGTGTGGTAGATGGTCACGAAATTTTCCAGTGCCTTCCCCTCTCTGGGCCCCATGACCACCTCCCATCTCACAATCATGCAGTGCCATGCTGGGGCTCACAACATGCTCTCACATACGTGACCCCATTCCCGAGCCCCACAGCAAAGCCTGGCCCTGGGACAGGCCAAGGTTGTTAAATCTTCAGACCTGGTTCAGGTCCGAGCTTTACCACTTTAAGGCCTCTGATATGCGGAAATTTACTAAACCTTTCGGAATCTGGGTTTCCTTTGTCTATAAAATGGCAGTAAGAATTGTCCCTTCCTTGCATGATGATGTAATTTGAATCAGGTGATATAGGTTGGGTTCTTAAGCACTTTAACAAGTGAATATCAATTAGTTAGGTAAGCCTTGTTATAACACTGCCTGATGCCTGTTGAGTACCAGACCTTAACCGAGGTCACTTGGTCTGGACTCACATTCAGTTCTCCTGGGCCTGGTTCGGGGACTTTACCAGTTGGAGCTTATGTTCCAGCTGACCCCAGTAGGATGGGGGGAGAGATTTGGGCTGTTCTCAGGGCTGGCAGCAGGGCTAGGGTCAGTCCAGTGCTCAGAGGTCACTGCTGGTGCAGAAGGGTATGGGGGGAAGCAGGCAGCCCTCTGGATGTGACTTGAAGCCTTTCCTGCTCCCCTGCCTAAGGTCTCCTCCCTGCCAGTCCCCTGCCTGCTGCTGTAACTTTCCAGTCCCTTGGTGATTTCCCAAGATGAATGCACCACACCTCAAATGAGCTGTTGCCTAAATGATAGGATGCTTGTGGTTCATCCCATGAATGAATATTTATGAAGTCTCTACAGGCACACAACCCTGTAATCAGGGCTGGAGGGTGGAGGTGATGGACCGAAAAAGATCCGAGCCCGCAAGGATCTTCCAATATAGCCGTGGATTCTGAGCAGTGCTGGGTGGATGTATTTCTTTACCTTCTACCTACTATCTGCTCATACTTGCTAAGGTTCTTTTAAAATCAGCATCTGTCCCTCCTTGTAACTCTGCATGCAGTGGGTGGAGTTTGATATCTTTAAGACCCCAAGGGCTGTTTGGCTGGGCGGGTTTAGAGAGCACCAGGAGCAGACAGCTATTTAACATTCCACAGCAGAGGGAAGAATGAATCACTGGTGGGTTGTGCCCGGTGGTGAATGTTAACTGTAATCAATACCCAGGAGAGGAAAACTCTGAGAGGACCAGGGCAGCCCCCCTGTCCCTGGCTTGCTTGCCCTGCATGGCCTTCTGGGAAGACAAGATGACAGGCAGTGGTGAGGATGCTTTGGAGCTCACGTTAGGAGCCTTTCCTTGGTCCCAGCGTCTCTTTTGGCTCAGGTTATCACCTCTATAGAAGGTGACAAGTTTGAGAATATGCTACTTCCCAGACTTCTTAAACTCACTTTGTCTATTCCTTAAAAAGGAAACGAGTTTCACTTTATTATGATGATTTTAATATGAGTCTAAACAACTTGGGAAAAGTGGCATGTGAAAAGGTTTTTTTATTTTTATTTTTGTTGGGGCTGGGGCTCAAACCCAGGGCCTTGCACATACTGGACAAGTCCTCTGCCACTAAGCTGCATGTCCAGCACAGAAAGAAGGTGGGGTTTTTTTTGGTACCAGGGATCAAACTCGGGTCCTTGCGCTTGCAAGGCAAGTGGCAGAACCACTGAGCTAAATCCCCAGCCCAGAAAGAAGTTTTAAAACTAAACTTAGACCCACCACTCAAAGACAGCCACAAGTTTTGATATATTTTATTTTAATCCTCTTTAAATACCATTTAAAAATGTGCAAACATCATGCCAAATGAAATAATAAAAAGATAAATAATGCATGATTCCAGTTATATGGGGTAGTAATCAGACTCATAGAAACAGAAAATAGAATGGTGGTTGCCAAGGCCTTAGGGGGAAGGTCAATGAGGCTTGCTGAGTGAGTGTGAAGTGTTAGAAATACAGTGAAAAAAGTTCTATGGATCTGTATACAACAACGTGCTCAGAGTTGAGAGTTTTGTACTAAAAATAGTGAAGGGCACAAATTTATATTATGTGGGTTTTACCACAATTACAAAACATACTTTGTTTTTATGTACATATAGTTTTGTGTCCAGCCGTATTTGCTTAATAATGTGAACTAGTAAATCCAAATTCTTTCTTTCCATTACTTTGAATGGATATATCATATTTCACTAGGTGGAGATGCTATAATTACCTTCACATTCCCCTTTTGGACACTTGGGTTGTTGCTGTATTGGGTTAAGCAAGGATGGAGGACACATTTCACATATAAAGGTTTTCTCTCTGTAGGATTCCCTCACGAGGAGGTACAGGATCACAGGAAGTAAACATAGTAGGACTTTTGATAGACATTGCCAAATTGTTTTCCCAAAGGGTTGTATTAGTTTCCACTCCTACCAGCCATGAATGAGAGCGCTCTGTGTCACCACACCCTTGGCAACACTGGGTATTATCATTTTCTCATTGACAGGCAAGCATTTGCATCTTGCTTTAATTTTCATTCCTTTGGTAACTAAGGAGAAGGAACATCTGTCCATGTGTTGTGAATCGCTCACTCCTGTCTCTAACCCTTCCTGTCCTTCATCTATTGAGCTTGTGAAAGTGTCAGGGTTTTTCTTTTGGAGTAACAGAATTCTCCCTGGACGGAGCTTTGACATCTCTAACTTCCATCGTGGCCTGGGAAAGTGTGTTCACCGTCTTCTACTCAAATCCTTGGCTTCAGTAGAGTGGCTCTTCCCATATCCCTAATTCCTGCACATTCTTCTAGCCCATTCAAGGCCAACCCTGCTAACACTGTCTTAGTCCATTTCTGTTGCTAACAACACAATGCCACAGACTTGGTAAGTCTTAAATAAATACAAGAGACAGCAAGTTTATTTTAGCTCACAGTTCTGGTCTAGGTCGAGGGGCTGCATCTGGTGATGGCTTTCCTGCTGGCAGAGTCTTAAAAGTGTCACAGGACATTACATGGCAAGACAGACAGGGAGCATTTGAGAGACCCAGCCACACTGGCTTTTATAGCAGACCACTCTCAAGATAACCCATTAAGCCATTAATATTAATATTAAGAGGTCTCCCTCTTAATATCTCATAATGAGGACTAAATTTCATCATGAATTTTGGAAGGGACAAGCCATATTCAAACAATGGCATCCAATCTCTATTTTCTTTTCTCTTTCCATTTCATTTAAATACAATACTGTAGCTACATTGTTAGAATCCTGAGGTGAGTCTTTAGCATTTCACTGCCCCTTGGGTCCCCAGGGAGCCTGTGTGGGTCTCCCCTGCACTAGCTCCATGCTAGGCACACAGAAGATGTACCTACAAATGCACAGGGCATGGATTTGGCAGAGACCCACCAGCTCTAGGGCTCCCAACTTTCTCTGACCTCTGCCCATGCCATAGTAGACTTCTACTTTGGGAAACACTTAGTGGTTTGGTGATACATGGGCCTGGGCTCCAATATCAGCTCTTCTGCTGACTTAACTGGCTAAGTTCCTTGCACTTGCTGAGCCTCTGTTCTCTCAGCTGGCAAATGGGAGAATGGTTTATGCTTCACTTGCTATGAGGATTGAATTGGGTATTTTGAAACAAGAGTTTAACATTTCTTGGAAGAGAACCAACACTAAAAAGGTAGGAACTATTATTTCTTCACCACCAATTCGGTTTTTTTTTTTGGTACTGGGATCAAACTTGGGCCCTTATGCTTGTGAGGTAGGCAGCGGAACCACTGAGCTAAATCCCTGGCCCTTATGCCACCAATTCTTTTCTCGTCCTTTTCCTGAGATGCCATCTGTATTGGTTTCCTATTGCTGCTGTGACAAATTGGCCCAAACTCAGTTGTCTAAAACAACACATAGGGCTGGAGGTGTAGCTCATGCCTCACATGTGTGTGGCCCTGGGTTCCATCCCCAGCTCTGGAAAGACTGCAACAAAACAAAATACACAAATGTACCTTCTATAGTTCTAGGTGTCCAAAGCCTAAGTTTCATTGGGCCAAAGTCCAGGTATGAGCAGAGCCATTTCCCTCCAGAGGTTCCAGGGGAGAATCTGTTTCTTTCCCTCTCCAGCCTCCATAGCCGCCAGCATTCCCTGGATCCTGTCCCCTTTGTCCCTCCTCAGGTACATCTCTCCACCTTCTGCATGTCCCCACATCGCTCTCTGTCTCTGGCCTCCCTACTGTGATTATATCGAGTCCAGCCTGATAATCTCCCTTCTCAAGATCCTTAGCCCTTTCACGGTGTGAAGTAACAAGATCTCAAGTTCTGGGGACTAAGACTGGGCATTTGGGGGCCATTATCCAGCCTACCATGCTGACTGTCTCTGTCTGTTTTGTGCTAGTAGAACAAAATGCCATAGACTGGGTAATTTATAAAGAAAATACATTTTTCTTACAGTTCTGGAAGCTGGGAAGTCCAAGATATAAGGGCATCATCTGGCAAGGCCTTCTTGCTGTATCATAACATGGCAGAAGGTATCACGTGTTGGAAGAAAGCAGGAAAGAAAGGCAGAGAGGGCCAGTTCATTTCTATGAGAAAACCACTCTCATGATAACTAACCCCCCAGTATCCCGATCACGACACTGATCCATCCATGAGGGCTCACGACCCAACACTTATTAATCCCCATCTCCCGGTACTGTCGCATTGAAGACCAACTTTCTAACACATGGATTTTGGAGGGAACACATTCAGGCCATTGCACCATCC